>NC_091434.1:175654229-175974229 GCF_964237555.1 Oryctolagus cuniculus
AAGTTTAAGATGGGTAGGAATGGGGACTTGGGAGGTAAATGCTGCTTGCATTTGGCTCCTGAGGACAAGCAAACTGGCTATATGCCCAGAGCCAAATGATTTTTTTTCTTTTTGGCTATCAATGCCAGTTTTAAGTCAGAGCTCTGACTTCTTATGGGCTGTGCTCAGGTGTTACCCATTCATCTGGATCTCAGGTTAACCCTCAGTTGAAGATGGACATTATTCCCCCTTGTGCTTCCTAGGAAGAAATTCCTAAAATCCCATTTGGGCTTCTTGGCTTAGGGCCAACCATCAAGGAGGCCATGCTGGCTTCTTTGGCTTGTATCTGAGCTAACAGAGTGGAAACAAACTTCCCTCACCTGTCCAGGTCTTAGAATGGTGCTGAGTTCATTGACTGTATTTCTTGATAATGAACTGAGTTTCTTTTTAATTTTTTCTTTCTGGGAACACAACCAGCTACCTTGTACTGTAATTCATTCTTGTCTGTGTTTCCACGAGTAAGTTTCTTGGGAAATCTTGAGCTAGATAGAGTTATGCTCATATAATCCATAGCTTTGAAGAAAGGATTTTATTCCCGCAATAAAACTAAAACTCTATAGATATCAATGATCTATCTATCTATCATTACATATCATTGTACACACAAATAATGATTATATTATATGTGTGGTTAGGATCATGTTATTTTTTGCACAATGGGGCTTTTTTCTCCTTGAAATGGCTAGAAAAAAATCTCATTTATTACTGAGGATAGTTAGAATGAAAGATAAACTGTAACCAAATCGGCATAAACATGGCTTTGAGAAGGAAAGTTAATTTTTAAGGTATGTTGGATTATCCACAACTTCTTTGTAGATAAAGGTACAAATGAGATCTGTATGGAAATGGAATTATGTACTGGTTTATTTGATTACTGGTCAATTATGTGATAGAGATGATGTTTCCTCTGGAAACCTTAACCACCTCTCAATCATGCCAATCAGGCTTAGGATGATAGAAAAAATCCAAGGTTATTAATAAACATAAACTGAACGTACAATGTCAGACACTCTATGTATTCTGTGAGGGGTCAGTATCTTTCTCTGTAAATGTGAGAGATCTAGTGAGACTGAGAACATTCTACCACGACTTTCCCATGTCAACTCTCCCAGCTATTCTTCCCCTCAATTCTTGCTTACGACTTTAATTTCAGTTTTTTTCCAATAAGACTCAAATTGCCCGTGCTAGTGTTGATAATCAATAGAAAAATTCCTTCCTATTTGGAGAACCCTCCTTGACAAACTGTTCTTGAAACTAGTTGAAATTTGGACCCCCCTACATTAAATCTTTACAGAAAATCTCCTGCCACGACGTACACTAATGGTGCTCTGCTTGATTCTGTTCTGCATAAGAAAAAGCTAAACTATGATTGATTTGAAGGAATATCTTGGAACTTAACTTCTTGCTTATTCCTGTCTGCACCTTTTCCCATTAGTTTCCATTTACACACATGGGCATTTGGCCATGACATAGTAACAACAACAAAAAAAGCAAATATGGTTACCCAATGTGGAAGGTTCTGTTACGAACAGTATTTGGTTACCTTGTTTGTGCTTCATTTTGAAGAAAGTAGCCTTCTTTGGAAGGCATTAAAAATGAGGTTTGTGGAACTCAACTGCTGTGTACTTGTGTGGTGTGTTTTGAGAGTGAGTATTCAGAAAGGACTCCTAAGAGAGCATGCAAGGCACTGAAGTGGGAGAAGTATAGACTGTGTGTGTGTGTGTGTGCATGTGTATGCGTATTTATCTTCTTTGGACTATGAGGAAGCTTGTGATTATGTAAAGGACTATTGTTTGCTTTCCTTGACTATACGTCATCACTTTCTAAATATTGTAGGCATGATGTCAGGTTTATCTAAATACTTATTCCTATTTTTTATTATTCTCATGATAATGAGCATACTTTCTACACTTTCCCCAAACAAAAAGTCTTGAGTTTTCAAAGATATGAGTCTACTTGATTCTGTCAACTCATAGATTTATGCCTTTCCAACTTTTCACTTTGAATAATGCACAATTCAGATACATATATGCAAAAAAAAGTTAGTACACTTTAGAGCTGAAATTCAACTCACTTATCATCCCTTTTAATGATTCCAAAGTGATTTTAAAAGTCACATTTTTCTCAATTTCTTAGCAACTCAAATTTGATGTTAAATTTTATCTATACATATCCATCAATTTTTTTTTCACAGATCCAAATCATTCAGGTATAAATAATATGAATTTTTAAAAATACTTTTTATAAGGCTATCAGAATAAATATTAGTAAAATCATTATAATCAATTTCTCAGGAAAATTAATTTTTCCATTGATTTGTTTAGCAATTTGAATATAATTCTATGCAATCTATTGACACTGTGCAATAAAAAGAAAATATTCTGCATTCTACCTTAACATATTTTTTTCCTGTGTATTTCATGAACTGTGCTTGGGAACATCAAACCTTAAATTATTCTGTAATTGGCAGGAAGCAAACAGCAATTTCAAGTTCCAAGCAGTGCCAAGGCCAAATAGAAGAAGACTTTCATAATGACTGTGCCTAAAAAAAAAGTAGCTTGAAGGATTATCTACAAATGGAGCTATAAACATAATGTGATCAACACTGGGAGGAAAAGGAGGAAAAGAATTTATTATCATCAAAGTATTATGCTTTGCAAAATAGCTGAATATCCATCCCTACACCCTTTAACTGTTCTTCTGTCCTATCGCAAACAATGATTTGGAAGGATGCTTCAGAAATTCTAAGCACATTTAAAACAATGGGAGACCAGAATGGTAATGACGGATTTTAAATTTCCTTATTATGTGTAACAGTTGACAGTAAAAGAACTGGCAAACTACAGACACTTGTCAACTTCCCTCAGCTAGTAAACATGGGCATATGTCTCTTAACATTATTTTCTTTTCAATTAGGATTTTTTAAGAAAAAATCTTGCTCACAGGCAGATGGTCTTGTTGGAAACGTGAAACGCTGCCTCTTTCATGTGCTGCCATTTTATGCCCTTTTAATTGTCTTAAAATAATAACACTTTACTTTATGTATCTTGAACATCTTGGAAAATTAGGAGCCAAAGTAGAATAATTACACTTCTTGTATTGGTCCAGAAACATGGTACTTACTTAATACAAAGGCATGCAGTTTGTACCTTACCAATATGGGCAGAATTTTACATTTTAATATTATATATTTCTTGAGAATAATGTTATATTGTCCTGATTTGAGAAGTGGTAGAGAGGATAGAAAACAAAAATGAGAAAGCAATGTAATAGAAGATCTAGCATTTCAAAGTCAAAGTTAGGACTTCTAGAAGTTATTCTGCAGGGAGGTTAAGAGACTGGGGAAATTTTCCAGTGAATATGTTTTCATTGCAGAGAAGCATTTATTGGGACCACTTATAATGATTTGTTATATTGGGACATGGTTGAGTGATGGAGATGATCACTGGTGCATTCTCCATGTTGGTACATGTACCACGTGTATATTCTTGGTCTTTTTCTGCTCAGTAGTATGAACAACAAAATGGATGAGAAAGAAGATTCACAGAATTTTCAGGTTTTTAGAAAATTTCAGATTTCAGAAAATTCATAATTTTCAGAGCCAAATTTGGAATCTTCCATGTAGTTTTCAGAGTAATATTAACATGCCTTAAATATACTGAAATAATAAAACACCTAATTCAACAAGTAGAAACATTGCTGATTTAAGATCAAAGTACAGAATAAAAATATACAATTGGACAACATTTCTTGTAAAAATGATTAGAAGACTTTACACAAAAATCTTGGTTATGCCAGCAGTGAAATAAATGAAATTATATAGGAAGTTATTCTATTAATGGTAAGTACAGAAAGTTTTGGCTATTCAAGGCGATGATACATGTATAGTCCTGTGGAATTCAGTCCTAAGAAGTGTACATGTGAACATCTGAATTTCTTTCTGAATGCAGATAACTGAATGACATTGACAAATAAAATGAAATTCAGGGAAAGGTAAGATTCCAGGAAAACTACTATTGAAAGTGAGAATGTTCCACCTGGAGATGTCTTGAAGAATTGTTCTCAGTGTTCACATACTTCACGGGCTGGGAAATGGAGTAGACTTCATATATATATATATATTTGCACAGGGCAAAGCAAGGATCACAGGGTGTAAGCTATAGAAAGACAAATCATGATGCCAAGGAAGTATGAAGCCTCTAGACTTGAGCACTGCTGTTAGTTGCAGCAGGAGATACCTAGATATCCAAATAGGTTTCTGGAAGAGCTGTTGGAATGCCATAGACCAGTTTCTTACAAAAGATAGAAACCTAGATGTGAGGACCTCAGACTATGTTGATTTAGTGCATATGTGATTTTTCCTCCTAGGAAACCTGTCTTAAGAAATATCTGAAAGTATTTACCCAATTTTTTAAATTGCTGTAGAATGAAATATTTAATTCTACAACAAGCTTAGCTATTTCAATGTTCTTTAAGATTTCAGTATCACTGGGAAAATCTGTCAGTACCTTCTGACATGTACTACTTCAGTTAGCCCAGCAAATATGTGGGCTGTACTATTTCAGTTAGCCCAGCAAATAGGTGGGCTAGTTACAGGTAAGTCTTCTGTATGGGGCAACTGCTTCCTTTAGTGCTGTCATCCTTGTGTTGGATATTAAACTTCTAGGTTCACTTTGCCAGGCCTGTGTTAAGCCCTGCTGAACCTTAAAGACATACAGAACTCCCAGAATTACAGTGAGATCCTGTGTCAGGTTGAAGAGAGAAGCTGATGCCACATGATCCAAACTCATCTTAAAACCAGTTAGTTACCCTGGGGTACTAAGAAAGACAGTCAGCCGTTATGGGGGGGAAGCTATTGTAATCCATAAGCTGTACTTTGGAAATTTATATTCATTAAATAAAAGTTAAAAAAAAAAGAAAGACAGTCAGCATTCAGTAGAGTGGCCAATAAAGATGTCCACTTATTGGTTCTTCGGTAGACCTAAACACATCTCAAAGAACTTAGACCCTAAGAATTTCAGAGTACCTGGTCCCAACTGTAAATATATACAATACCTCAGCATTATCACCTAACTCTTGAATCTACTATATATTCATTCCTAGAGAAGTGTGACGGTTATAAATGCAGTACTACAAACGAGCAATAAATGATACTGCCTTTAAATGCCCCTCCTTTCTGGGAATGATCAATTGCAACTCGTCATTTCATGGTAATTATTGAATTGTAATGTGTCACATTTGGACTCATTAAAAACCCACTAATTACATTTTAAGTCTGTCATCAAAATAGAAGCAAACCTGGCAACTGAATGAGTAAGAACTCTGCAGAGAACTGGCATATTTGTGTACCCACTGTCATTCACAGAGCGATTTGTTTATAAAGATACAAAGCTATTTTCTGTCTGCTGAGTTCTCCTGAGAGAAGCAGTCTCTTGGCCATGATAACTTTTTCTGCAAGCTTTCTGAAATTTGTGTTTTTTAATCAAAAAAATTATAGGGCTACTGGGAAAGAAGGACATGCTAGCTATTTCCAGAGAAGTTACAGAATCTTGTGTGAGGCAGACTCTATAATAGTAATTCTATAATATGAACTATTCTCACCCTCTGTTGCCATTTGGATTCTTTTGCTAATTATACATGTGCAATCCCTAGTTTACAAAGAAGTCATGGAGGGGTGGGCATTGTGGTGCAACAGACTTAGCCTCCCACGTCAGAGCACAAGTTCTAGTCCTGGCTGCTCTGCTTCGCATTCAGCGCTCGGCTAACATGCCTGGGAAAGCTGGATAAGATGGCCTGAGCGCTTGGACCCCTGTGCACACGGGGAGACTCAGGTATAGGTTCCAGGCTTTGGCTGGCTCAGCTCCAGCCATGTGGGGAGTCAAATAGCGGATGGAACAAAACTCAACAAACAAATGAAATGCCTTCTAGGGTCTCTCTCTTCCCCCTCACAAAGTGCCTCTTTACAATATCTTCCCCCAGTTCTCCCCATCTCCTAGGCACAGTGTTCTCTTGGAAACACGTCTGCTGCAGGTCCTTCACATTGCAGCAGGCTCTCAGTGCTGGGCTGTGGGTGGCCCTCGGAGAGCACCAGAAGGGAGCATGTAGTTTCTTGTCGGAACATCTCTGGGGTAATTCCAGCTGAAAATACCTCCAAACCAACTCCAACAATGATGTTACTCTTTGACAATACAAAAGTAAGATAACTTAAAATATTTCTTTTTATACTGGTTACTTCAACTATTATACGGAAACCATCGTTGGTACAAACAGCTAAATAGCATGGTATTCTTTCTGTTTTTAGTGTTTTTTTCTGAAGGCCATTCTTGGGGTTTAAAACTCAGACTCAGTGAGCTGATTTTGAACCCACCATTGCTCTGTTGGCTTTACTATGCCATTTGTTTTCTTTCACCAGAAGCAATACAGCCTGTGTATCAGTAAAGATTGCTACATTTGGGTGTTAAATTGCTTCAAAAGTCATTTTCAAGGCTCTGATCTTCTTTGGCTTAAAGCAATTGCATGGAAAAGCCAAATTTACAGCTTTGCAGCACATTAAGCATCACTGGGATTAAACTAAGCAACCCTCGAACCCAGGTGGGAGAAGAAAAGCTTTGCAATGAGGTATTTGTTTATTTTGCTCACGGATGTATTGGCATGTGTGTGTGTGTGTGTGTGTGTGTGTATGCAGACACTTGTCTTTGCATTTGATCAGCAATGGTATAATGACATGTGGCTCCTTTGGCATTTTTTTAAATTTTTAATTTTTTTTATTTTTTTGACAGGCAGAGTGGACAGTGAGAGAGAGAGACAGAGAGAAAGGTCTTCCTTTGCCGTTGGTGCACCCTCCAATGGCCGCCGCGGCCGGCGCGCTGTGGCCAGCACACTGCACTGATCTGATGGCAGGAGCCAGGTGCTTTTCCTGGTCTCCCATGGGGTGCAGGGCCCAAGCACTTGGGCCATCCTCCACTACACTCCCGGGCCACAGCAGAGAGCTGGCCTGGAAGAGGGGCAACCGGGACAGAATCCGGCACCCCGACCGGGACTAGAACCCGGTGTGCTGGCGCCGCAAGGCAGAGGATTAGCCTAGTGAGCCGCGGCCTGGCCTCCTTTGGCATTTAAATGCCCTCTCTGCAGGCTCTAACCTTCCCTGCTTGAACCCCAGGCATGTGCCCGTTCAATTCTGTATAGACAGCTGTTGATGGGCTCAGATAGATTTGCTGACACATTTTTTAAACTTCATAGACTTAACACATTCCGCTTTTTAGTTAGGGAAATTGGTGAGGTAAAATAACAACATGTAATATTGAAAACTACAGTGGCTGCTGCAACTCAAACTCTGTAGACACTTCTCTTGACTCCAGTGCTCTCAGCTCAAAGCCTCCAGCTGGGTGGGACGTAGGATCACTCAACGTGCCCCACATGAACCCATGTTCTCTTGTTTCTTTTTAATAGGAAAACCAAGGAAATACAGTGGCCTCAGGCTGTTAGTGTTGGTTGAAAAGTGAACAATATTCTAGAATCGGAGTAGATTCACACGAGACCTAATTTTTGGAAGGAGCAGGTGTACTTTACAAATTGTATGAATTTATAGTCATTCCTCAAAGAAGCCTCCTTCACTTAATACCCACGTCCTTTTCCTGTGAACTCAAAGCAGCCACACTGAAAATTCAAGGGTCTCTTGTTATTGTTACCAGATTCTAGGGCGGTTCTTGTTTCAGTAAGAATCCGCCACGCAAAGCATCTGTGCTCATTTTTGTGGACCAGAAGTGAGGCTTGTCCTGCATGTTTATTGTTTTAATGTGAATGCAGCAGAGGTAAACCCAGTACCTTACTTTCTATGCAGTTATTCTCATAGGTCTCATAGGATCCAGAAGAAGGCTAAAAACACAAAGATACTTACTAATACATTTGGTTGGAAGGAATATAAGCATGGGGGCTAGCAAATGAAAACAGGGCTGGGGCTGGCGGTGTTGGACAGCAGGTTCAGCACCTGCATTCCATATCATAGTGCCGGTCAAATCCTAGCTGCTCTGCTTTCTTTCCAGCTTCCTGCAAATGTGCAAAGACAGCCCACTTATTTGGGCCCTTTCTACCCACGTGGGTGATTAGGATGGGTTACTGACTCTTGGCTTTGGCCCAGCCCAGACCTGGCTGTTGCAGCCATTTGGGAAGTGAATTGGCAGATAGAAGATTGAGCTCTCTCTCCCTCTTTCCTTCCCTTCCTCTCTCCCTTCCACACTCTTTCTCCATTGCTCTTTCAAATTAATGAATAAATAAATCTTTAAAATATAAAAATTACATTGAAATTTTATATGTAAATAATTCTGGCCAATTTCTAATCCAGATTTTGTGTGCTTCTCTATTTCTTTTATCATCTGTAGGAGCTTGTTCTAGTAGTGTGAATAAACTTTTGTTATATAATTGTCTTCCTGGAATCTATTATCCATGTTTTAAATTTACATATGATGATATTTGTCAAGTGAGTATTTCTACATCTTGACAAGTTCAAGTTTATTAATGTTTTCATGATGACTTTTTCTTTGCTACTCAGATATCATAAAGATGCCACATAAATTATTCTATACTATTTTTAAAGTTGTTTATAATATATTTTAAGCTTCTTTTTTTTCTACTGAGATGCATAATCCCTTTTTTGTTTCTTTAGGAGAGATTCTATATACTTAGTGCAATATAATTTTTTTCCATAAATTCCTCACATTTTCTCTATAATAAGTTAAGTTCTATTTGGTATTGGCCCTAATTCCGGAAAATGAAAATTTTTGGCACAAGAAAAGAAAATGATATCATATCACACTTCCCATCCCTAGCCAGAAAGTGATCTCATGGGAATAAAATTATTTGAAATCAAATGAGATAAAATTTTAGATGCTAATTTAAAGCTACAATATGAATAGGAAAAGAGTTACTCCTGCTGAAATTCACTTCCCTCACCTGAGAAAGGGAACACTATCCTTTTTATCGAGGATTCCTATGAAGGTTAACTATAGTTAACATACAAGGCACTTGGTGCACAGTAGGTACATTATTGTTAGCAACTATTATTATTGTCATCATCATTATTATTATAGTGAAATTAAAAATAAATTACTGTCTCTAATCCAAAATCCCTCTTATCATGTGATTATTGATGAAATGTCAATCTCCATGCCCTAGGCAAAAAATCTAAAATGTCACAGGTTTTAGGGAATGAGAGTTGAGGTTGCTTTTTAGTACCATTCTGGAAATTGGGAAACATGCCATGAACTGTTGGCTCTGTTTGCTGGACTCAGATATTATGTAAACATAGGGATCTACTCCAGAAAGTCAGATGGTACAGAGAAGGGGAGGTTGCATGCAGCATGAGAGTAAGAGTGCATAGTGCCTGCAGGAAAAGGCGCAAAGACACAAATAAGGGACCAGCCTTGGCTAGCCTGTGGGGTCAGATGACCTCTTTCCTCAGGAGACATCCACTGTCCAGAGTGTCTCAGTGGTTATGTGATTTGTATCCCATACATTTACTGGCCTCAGTATACATGGACCAGCAATAGTAAAACCATAACAACCACTGTATTATGGAATATGCTGTGATGGGCAAATACACACAATAGCATCCTCTAGTTTCTTGTTTAATGATTTATTCTCTTTTAGATCCATGTTCCAGCGGGTTGGATACAAAATACTCTAATTTTTTATATCCTACCTTTCTCTGAAATTAATCCCTTTCTGTCTTCAGATTGAACCATACTTAAATGACCAGCTTTCTAGCAGCTGGACTCACCATTAACAATGGTAAGATTCATTGGCCTACAATAGGTATTTTTAAAAAATATCATGTATAGTATATACAACCCTGTAAAAGAGATTAGATATCTGTGTGTCAAGATCGGTGATCCAGGAATCACAACTTTCAAATTTTTATTGTGATTTTCCTAAAAAAAAACCTGTTTCCTTAAATTTAATGTGGTAATATAGGAGTCTTTATGTTTAGCTCTTTTAGTACACTTATTTTGAAACATGATATATATTTTAAAAAGTATGAGAAAGGACTAGTTATTTGACAATTTTTCTTATCTTCTCAACAAGCACACTTTCAGTTGAGCTTTTTAAAAATTATTTGAGGGGAAGAGTGAGGGGGAGGGAGAGGGAAAGGGGTGGGGAGAGGGAAGGGGAGGGGGGGAAGGGGGAAGGGAGGGGGGAAGAGGGAGGGGGGGAGAGGGAGAAAGTCCAGTGTATTGGTTCAACCCCTAAATGCCTATATCAAGCCAGAGCCAGGAGCCTAGAAATCATTCCAGGTTTCCCACATGGGTGGCAGCCACCAAGTGCTTGAGTCGCCACCTGCCACATCCCAGAGTCTGCGTCAGCAGGAAGCTGCAATGGGTGCGGGAACTGGGATTCAAATCCAGGCACTATGATGCTGGGCGTGACATCCTAACTGCTGTCCTAACCACTAGGCTAAATACTCACCCCACTGAGTTTTTACGTGAAAACAGGTTTAAGTTAAAAGAAGAGTTTTAGGGCCAGTTCTATGGTGTAGTGGGTAAAGCCTCAGTCTGCGAGATCAGCATTTCATATGGGTGCTGGTTCTATCCAGCTCCTTGCTAATGTGCCTTGGAAATGACAGAGACAGCCCAAGTGCTTGGGCCCCGGCACTCACGTGGGAGACCTGGAGGAAGCTCAGGGTTCCTGGATTTGGCCTGGCACAGACTAGGCTGTTGCAGCCATCTGGGGGGAGTAAATCGGTGGATGGAAGATTCTCCCCCTCTCCCTTCCCCTCCCTCCTCTTTCGCTGTAGCTCTGCTCTTCAAATAAATAAATATTTAAAACAAAATTTTTATAAAGCTAAATGATGACTGAAAACACGTGTTTACAGCAAGTATAATGTTATATTTCTTAAAATAGTCTGACACTCTGCATGCTGCAATGCATAGCTGATTTCCAGATAAATACATCTACAATGAGGAGGAAAATAGTGAAATGGGAAAATATCCAAAAGATAGAATTTTTCATAATTTTGAACAAAAATGATATACTTAATAATTTACCATTACATTGAATGAACAATAACATTATTCTAAAATAAGGCTCACTTTTTAATCTTAAATTACATGAATGGAACAAAAAGGCATGGATATAAAAGAAAATTTACTGCATATTTATAATAGTTCAAAAAGTAGCTAAAATTTCTAAGGACATAATTTAATGCATAACTTTGAATCACACTTCATATTGTATTCTCTCAACCCTGATTTTACATAATCTTGTAAACAATTTCAGTTACACAATTTCAACTCACAATTGGCTAAAAGGTGGCATAAAATTCAATTCTGAGTTGATGCAGATACAGAATAATAAATTCAACCTCAGTGTTTTTTAAAGAAAGATTTACTCAAATATTTTAAATAAAAAGAATGACCTTGCATTAGAGTACTTGTTAATGTTATTTCTAAGTTATATGGCCAAAGGACATAAACATTCTACCAAAGTCAGCTCTAAAATTCATCAAATATAATAAATCATTCAAAAATTTTGTGTCTTGCCAAAAATCATTCAAAAATTTTGTGTCTTGCAGCACAGGAGGGGGACATGCTTTGGTAAATAAGCTACAATAGAACTGGATAGAGAGTAGAAATCTAAATAAACGTGTAACAGTTGTGTATTTAGGGGAAGACTGCTATGCATATTGTGAACAGGATGTTAAATAAGCTTTTTATCTTTTGGTCTTTCTATACAAGCTGCCTGCAAGAATTTTTTAAATTCACAGACTATGAGGCAAACATGCCATTTTTTGATTATTTTGTTCCAAATCTAAGATTCTAGAGCTAGTGATAATTTTGCAATTTCCCGAGACCTCTTGAACAACCAGCTTTCACACTCCTGGCTATGTGTTTTGGTTTGGTTCTAACTGTGGTTAAAAACAGGCAATAGGAGATCTACTCTTTTAGCTTTCACAGTGTATAGTGCAATGGTGTCAACTGTAGGCCCAGTGTATACAGTAGATCACTAAAACTCACCTAGCATAGCTGCAACTGTACACCCATTGAAGAGCAACTCCCCAGCACTGTCCCCTCATCTCCCAGCAACTAGCCTTCTATTCTCTGCAATGTGACTATTTTAGATCTCTCACATAAACTGAAACATATACTATGCATCCTTCTGTGACTGGCTTATTGCAATTAGTATAATGTGCAATTAGCATAATGTTCTAAAGGTTCACCTTCTTGTCTCATATGCAGTATTTCTTTCTTTTATGGCTGAATAGATTCCCATGTGTGTACACACCACCTTTTTGTTATTCATTTATCTGTTTAAGTTGTTTCTACATCTTGGTTATTGTGAATAATACTGTAATGAACATGAAGGAGCACATAGCCCTTCAAGATCCTGATTTTAATTCTTTTGGATAAATTCTTAGAAGTGGGATAGCTGGATCATATGGAAATCCTGATTTTCAATTTTTTTAAGCTAAATTCCCATAGTGGCTCCACTTTCCATTCCCACTTACAGTGTATAAGAGTCCCAATTTCTTCATATCCTTGAAAACACTTATTTTTGGTCTCATAAAAGCTGCTGTAAATGGATTCAGATAATGTCTTATTATAATTTCAATTTGTCTTTCTCTGATAATTAGGGATGTTGAGGAATCTTTTCACATACCTGTTGACCATTTGTGTCTTCCTCACAGAAATATCTATCCAAGCCCTTTATCTATCTGTAAATTACATTACTTGCTTTTTGCTATTTAGTTACAAGAATTCCTTATATGCTTTAGGTACTAACAACTCAACAGAAAACACTTTAAATATCTTGTTTCATTCCACAGGTCGCCTTTTCATTATGTTGATGGTTTTTTTTTTTATGTGGGAGTTTTTTTATAGTTTGATTTGGTCTTATTTGCCTATACTTGCTTTTGTTGTTTGTACTTATCCAAGAAACCACTGCAAAAAATCAGTGTCATGAAGATTTTTCCCTGTTTTCTTTTAGGAGTTTTACAGTGTTGTGTTCTGTGTTTAGGTCTTTCATTCATTTTGAGTTGATTTTTATATATAAGGGTCCAGTTTCATTCTTTTGCGTCTAGATGTGTTGTTTTCCCAACACCATTTGTCGAAGGAAGTACCCTCTTTTCTCATTGTGTATTCTGTTGATCTTATTTCTTGGCTCTCTATTCTATTCCACTGGTCTACAAATATGTTGTTGTGTCAGTACCACACTGTTTTAATTAATCCTGCTTTGTAATGTATTTTTAAATCAGGAATTGTGATGCTTCCAGATTTGCGCTTCTTTTTCAAGAACACTTTGGCTATTTAGGGTCCATGGTAACTTTTAGGATTGTTTTTTCTATTTTTATAAATATGCCATTGGAATTTTGATATAGTTTACATTCAATATCTAAATTTCTTTTGGAAGTATGGGCATTTTATGATATTGATTCCTCCAATGGTGAATTAGGGAAGCCTTTAATTTGTGTCTTAAGTCTTTCACCTATTGAGTTTATTCCTAACTATTTTAGTATTTTTGATGCTCTGGGAAATGTAACTACTTTCTCAATTTTATTTTAGACAGTTCATTGTTCGTAAGGATCCATGACTAGGCTTTATATGTTGATTTTATATTTTGCAACTTCACTGAACGCACATGTGTGTATGTGTGCGCAGTCTGTAGAATTTTCTATTTATAAGATAACATTATCTGTAAAAAGAGATAATTTTACTTTTCCCCTTCAGTTTTGTATGCCTTTTATTTATTTCACTTGTCTATTTCCTTTGGTTAGGACTTCCAATTGTATGTTGAATGGAATGTTGAAAGAGAAAAGCCTTCAGCTTTTCATATTGAATATGATTTTATCTGTGACTTTCACAAATGGTCTTTGTTATGTGACGAACCTTTTCTTCTATTACTAGTTTGTTAAGATTTACATCATGATAGAGTTCTAAATTTTGTCAAATGCTTTTTTTGATGTCTATTTGATCATGTGGTTTTATTTTTCATTCTTGCAACGAGTGTATCACATTAGTTGATTTTTGGATGTTGAGACACCCTTGCTTCCTATGAGTAAATCCCATTTGTTCATGGTGTATGATACTTTTCATGTACTGTTTAATTGCATTTGACAGCATTTTTTGAGAATATTTACATCTATGTTTATCAAGGGTATTATCCTATAGTTTTTGTGTGGTGTTGGTGTCTGGTTTTGGTAGCATGGAAATGCTGTGTCATAAGGTTCATAAAGTTTGGAAGTGTTTCTGCTTCTTCATTTTTTGGGGAATATATTGTGAAGTATTGCTATTAGCTCTTAACATGCTTGAAGGAATTCAGCAGTGAATCCATAATCAGGTCCTGGGCTTCTCTTTTTGGGAAACTTTTACATTACTGATTCAATGTCTGTATTTGTTATTGGTTTGTTCATTTTTTCCATTTCTTCATGATTCAGTCTTGGTAGTCTGTATATTTCTAGGAATTTGTTCATGCTTTTCTGGGTTAACAAATTTATGGGCATGTTGTATTTATTATTTATCTATAGTAGTCACAATTTTTTAATTTTTGTGGTACCCATTTTAATGTCTCCTCTTTCATTTCTGATTTTGTTTATTTAGGTTTTCTCTATTTTCTTCTTTGTCTAGGTAAAGATTTGCCAATTGTGTTTAACTTTTCAGAGGACTATCTTAATTTCTTTGTTTTTTTTCTATTGTCTTTATATCCTCTATTTATTTCATTTCTGCTCTAATCCTTATTATTTCTTTCTTTTTAATTTTTTTCTGAAGATTCATTGTATTTATTTGAAAGGCAGAGTTACAGAGAGAGAGATACAGAAAGATCTTCCATCTGCTTCTTCATTCCCCAAATGGCTTTAACAGCCAGGGCTAGGCCAAGCCAAAGCCAGGTGTCAGGAGCTTCTTCTAGGTCTCCCACGTGGGTGCAGGGGCAAAGGTACATGGGGCATCTTCTGCTGCTTTCCTAGGTGCATTAGCAGGGAGCTGGATCACAAGTGGAGCAGCTGGGACTGAACCAGCACTGTATGGGAAGCTGGCATTCAGACGGTACATTAATCCATTACTCCAAAGCACTAGCCCCTTTCCTTTCTAACTGTGGACTGTTAGCTCGTTCCTTTTCCCTCCCTAGTTTATTGAGGTTTAATGGTAGGGTGTTAATTTGAGATCTTTTTATTCAATGCAGATGTTTGTCACTACAAATTTCCCTCCTAGTACTGCTTTTGTTGCACCTCGCCAGTTTTTGTATGTTGTGTTGGCTTTTTTTGTTTGTCTGTTTTGTTTAGTTTCTTCAATTTTCTCAAGGTTTTCTAATTTCCCATTTGGTTTCCTCTTTCATGTAAGGGTTCTTTTTAGTGCATCATTTAATTTCTGCATATGTATGATTTTTTCAGTTTCCCTCCTACTTATTTCTTGTTTCATTCCATTTTGGTCAGAAAATATACTTGGTAGGGCATCAGTCTTAAATTTTTTGAAACTTGTTTTGTGATCTAACTTGTGATCTCTCCTGGAGAATGTTGTCTCTGTTTTTGAAGAGAATGGGTACTTAGCTGATGTTGGATGCAATGTTCTGTTTAGATCTGGTAGGTCCATTTGGCCAAAGGTTGTTCAATTCAAGTCTACTGCTTTCTCATTGATTTATTTATTTATTTTTATTTTTATTTGACAGGCAGAGTGGAGAGTGAGAGAGAGAGACAGAGAGAAAGGTCTTCCTTTTGCTGTTGGTTCACCCTCCAATGGCCGCTGTGGCCGGTATGCTGTGGCCAACGCACCACACTGATCCTGATCCGAAGCCAGGAGCCAGGTGCTTCTCCTGGTCTCCCATGCGGGTGCAGGGCCCAAGCACTTGGGCCATCCTCCACTGCACTCCCGGGCCATAACAGAGAGCTGGCCTGGAAGAGGGGCAACCGGGACAGAATCTGGCAACCCGACTGGACTAGAACCCGGTGTGCTGGTGCTGCAGGCGGAGGATTAGCCTATTGAGCTGTGGTGCCAGCCCTCACTGATTTTTCTATCTTGTTGATCTACCATTGAAAGGGGAGTATAGGAGTTCCTATTATTGCTGTATAGCTGCCTATTTACCCCTTAAATTCCATAATGTTAGCTTTATATATTTAGTTATACTGATTTAGATGCATATCCAAGTATATTTATGATTGTTATATCTTCCTTCTTTTTATCATATTTAATGATATGTTAAATGATGTTTCTTATGACAGTTTTTGGCTAACAGTCTATTTTGTGTGATATGATTAAAGCTGCTCCTGTTCTCTTGTAGTTGCTCTTAGATTGGATTTTTTCCCATCCCATCATTTCAAGCCTATATGTATCCTTAAATCCAATGGAAGTCTCTTTTAGACAGCCTGTCATTGGATCTTTACATCTATCTTTTTTCAATTTTTATTTAATAAATATAAATTTCCAAAGTACAACTTTTGAATTATAGTGGCTTTTCCCCCATAACCTCCCTCCCACCCACAACCATCCCATCTCCCATTCCCTCTCCCATCCCATTCTTCATCACCATTCATTTTCAATTATCTTTATATACAGAAGATCAACTTAGTATATACTAAGTAAAGATTTCAACAGACTGCACCCACACAGACACACAAAGTGGAGAGTACTGTTTGAGTAGTAGTTTTTCTCCTCCCCACCAATGCTGGAAAGAGAGGTGAGATGAAACCACAGTAGCCTGAGGCACTGGTGGAAAAGCAGCAGGAAGAGCCTAGAGGGAGGCTTGAAGCCCTGTGGGGGAAAGTACACCAGCCTAACTAGAGGAAAGAAAAAATAAAAGGGGCAGTACAGACATGATTCTCTCTCTACACACCTTACAAAGGTGTGTGAGACAATAGAGCAGGGGCCACTTTGGAATATGTAACAGCTGCGCCAATTCAGGGCTGTGGCCGCCCTCAACCAAACAGAAAAACCTGACTCTGGGGGGACCTTTACATTTAAAATCTATTTAGTCACTCTGTGTCTTTTGATTTTAAGTAATTATTGATATGGAAGGACTCAATGTTGCATTTAGTTAATTGTTCTCTGGGTATTTTGTCTTTTTGGTCCCTCCTTTCTCCTCTTGCTGTCTTTGTGTTTCCTTGAAGTTTTAGAGTGATATGCTTGATTATTTCCTGTTTTTCATGTGTATATCTATTTTAGATATTTTCTTTGTTGGGATCTTAGGCTTACATAATAGTGAGTATCTCAGATTAAACATCTAAAATAGAATAGTTTCTTTTTTTGGCATAATACAAGCACTTGATTATTTGAAAGTGAAAGCTTATAGGACAACTTCTAATCTACTATGAGGGTACTTCTAAAAGTTTGTAGAAAGATGAAATTAAAAGAATCTTTACTTTGCTGCAAGTAACTTGAGATACATATATAGTTTTCTTCATAACACACATTCTCCATGAACTTTTTGCAGACCCCTCATATTTGCAAAAATCCTATAGTAAATAATGCATTACACATATATTATTAATCTATCTGTAAGTGATTAGGCCTACATAACATTTTGTATTTTGAAACTGTACCTTTCATAGATTTAGATTCTAAGCATTATTTTATAATGATGCCACTATTTTATGACACTGATAAAATGGTAGTAAAACCCTAGTTACAGGATATTATATTCTCAAAGAAGTGGATGCAGTAGATAGTATATGGACAGCTTTGCTCTTTGTTAGGCATTTAGATGAGCCCTCCCTCACCTCTGTGCTGCCTACTGCTCATATAGTATTAAACTTGTCTTTAAATAATCATGTGAGGGGCTGGCACCATGGTCATTTGGTTAATCCTCCACCTGCGGCACCAGCAGCATTATGAGCACCAGGTTCTAGTCCTGGTTGCTCCTCTTCCAGTCTAGCTCTCTGCTGTGGCCCAGGAGGGAAGTGGAGGATGGCCCAAATGCTTGGGCCCTGTACCCCCATGGGAGACCAGGAGGAAGCACCTGGCTTCTGGCTTTGGATTGGCTCAGCACCAGCTGTTGCGGCCATTTGGGGGTGAACCAATGGGAGGAAGACCTTTCTTTGTCTTTCTCTCTCACTGTCTAACTCTATCTGTCAAATTAAAAAAAGAGATAAATATTCAGGGGAATAACACTTTTACAGTAGCTGATTAAAATAGCAGGTAACTGAGCTTCAAATGCAGCTCACAGTGGACTTCACCATTCTAACATCACTGTATTGCTTCCACGGTGATCAATAAGGACAGAACCCAGTATATAAATAGATCACATACAAAGCAGCAGAGATAAAAATAATGTTATGGATCATTTTTTAGAAGAAATGTGTTATGTGATATGGTTCCCAGGATCAGGTAGAGCAGCTGGAAGTGTGAAAGTCATTGAGGACCACTTAAAATGTTGTATATTCAGGCAACACAATCTAAATGTATATCACCTGCCAACAATAAACATTCTCTTGTCTTGAATATATCCCTTAGATGTTTTCTGCCATTTTCACTCATAGCCAAGAGTTTCCTAGTACTCTTCACGAAGACATCTAAGAATCAGTTTCCTCCTAATGAGAAAAGTGAAGAGGCTACCCATGAGTAGTTAAATATAAGAGTGGGAATAAGAGAGGGAAGAGATGTGCAATTCGGGACATGCTCAAGCTGACTTACCCTAAACGGTAGAGTTAGAAACATACCAGGGGATTCCAATTCAATTCCATCAAGGTGGCACGTACCAATGCCATCTAACTAGTCCCAGTGATCAATTTCTGTTCACAATTGATCATAATGATAGGACTAAGAGCCAAAGGGATCACATAAACAAGAATAGTGTCTGCAAATACTAGCTGATAGAATAAAAAAGAGAGAGAACGATCCAACATGGGAAGCAAGATACACAGCAGACCGATAGAATGGCAAATGTCCTAAACAGCACTCTGGCCTCAGAATCAGCCCTTAAGGCATGCAGATCTGGCTGAAAAGCCCATGAGAGTATTTCAGGCATGGAAAGCCAAGACACTCTGGCAAAAAACAAACAAACAAACAAACAAACACCCCAAATGAAAGATCTCCATGAGTGAGATCCCAGTGGAAAGAACAGGAGAACAGGTCATCAAAGAAGGAGGTACCTTTCTCTGAAGGGAGGAGAGAACTTCCACTTTGACTATGACCTTTCTAAATATGTTCAGAGTCGGTGAACCCAAAAGGCTTCCATAGCCTTGGCAGCTCATGACAAGAGCCTAGGGTGATTACTGATGCCATAAACAAGAGTGTCAATTTGTTAAGTCAACAACAGGAGTCACTGTGCACTTGCTCCTCATGTAGGATCTGTGTCCTTAATGTGCTGTACATTGTGATTTAATGCTGTAACTAGTACTCAAACTATTTTTCACTTTGTATTTCTATGTGGGTACAAACTGTTGAAATCTTTACTTAGTATATGCTAAATTGATCTTCTGTATAAAAAGAGAATTGAAAATGAATCTTGATGTGAATGGAAGGGGAGAAGGAGAGGGAAAGGGGAGGGTTGCGGGTGGGAGGGAAATTGGGTGGGGGGAAGCCATTGTAATCCTTGTAATCCATAAGCTGTACTTTGGAAATTTATATTCATTAAATAAAAGTTAAAAAAAATGTTTCTTTAAAAAAAAAAGAAAATCTAACACTCTTGACCACTTCATAAGTGCTTTCTACATTATTTCATTTAGTTTACAGCACAGCTCTGTGGAAGAGGTGCTGTTACTGACATTAGTACGTTCTTCCTTATCCTCACCATGTTTTTTGCTGTCCCTCATATTAAGAAATTTAAACTTATAAAGGTCATGTAATTTTCTTTCCCGAGATTGCTCATTTAATAATTAGTAGTCATGCTGAGGCTCCAATCCAGGAGGTAGCCCTCAGAGCCAAGCTCTTGACTGCTGCACTGTGTTCCTTTTCAGGAATTTTTTAACCAAGGTAAACTAGTGAACTAGTAACTAGTTTAAACCAAGTAAACTCATCAAGTAAACAGTCACACAAAAAGTCTATATGATTGGTAATAAGATGTTCTGTAATTATTTTATAATTTAAAAATGTATTGGTGAAACCATATATTTCACTCCATGAAATTCTAAAGACATTGCATGGGCTACCTTTCACACCTGACTTGGGTTCAGAAATTTATAAAAATAAATTGATATTGTTTAAGTTATGAGCTTATGCCCACTTATTCCTTGAACCTAAAAGTGTGTTTGACTTATTCCACAATGTTTTAAATCATATTTGTCTACTTTTCAACTCCAATCAAATCAAGAATGTAATCTAATCAAATCATTTGAGTAAATCAGACATCTTTTTTTGATCCTGCTTTGCAACTAATGTCTATAGTACTTCAACCACTGAAACCAGATCTTCCAAGGTTAACTGAAGTAAACTTCAGTGCAGCACAGGTTACAATTGCCACTCACGCAGTTTGGCTGTGATAAGAGATGTGTGGTTGACACACAATAATGGTTTAGGGAAACAGAATATTTTCCATCTTCTTTGCTTAACTTATCCTCAGGAAACAGAAATCTTTAATTTTTATCTATTTAAAACTAAAAATAATAAATGTGTATTAAATTGATCACTGATGGAGCTTGTTCTACCCTTTCCAATACATATAGCTGTTTTATTGTCTAATTATGCTAAGTATTAAACCGTGAACAATCTGTGGTGATTATTTAGGTGTTGACTTTGGAGATGAATGTTAATTTAAATTGGTTTCCCTGGCATTTATTAGTAATTCAATTTTATTCTGTGTAATTAATCATGAGATTATAAATAATTCAAATTAGGGAGGAAATATAGTCTTTAAATGTCTCTAAATAATCAAAACTACTTTTAAATATTTCAACTTGTCTTGCGTCTAAATTCCATTGTCATTACATGAATTCAAATCAATATTTTGAATCCCTGGAGCAAGCACAGTCTCTTCAACAAATGGTGCTGGGAAAACTGTATATCCACATGCAGACGTATGAACCAAGACCCCTACTTTATACCTTACACAAAAATCCACTCAAAATGGATTGAAGACCTAAATCTATGACCTGATACCATCAAAATATTAGAGAACAATGGTGAAACCCTGCAAGACATTGGCATCAGTAAAGAGTTCTTAGAAAAGACCCCAGAGGCACAGGCAATCAAAACCAATATTGACAAATGGGATTAAATCAAACCAAGAAGCTTTTGCACTGTAAAAGAAATACTCAGCAAAGTGAAGAGGCAACCAACAGAATGGGAGAAATTATTTGCAAACTATGAAACTGATAAAGGGCTAAAACCAGAATATATAAAGACCTCAAGAAACTCAACAACAACAACAACAAAACAAACAACCCAGTTAAGAAATGGGCAAAGAACTTAAACAGACATTTTTCAAAAGAGGAAATTCAAATGGCCAACAGACACATGGAAAAATGCTCAGGATCACTAGCCATCAGGGAAATGCAAATAAAAAACCACAATGATGCTCCACCTCACCCCTGTTAGAATGGCTTTCATACAGAAATCAACAAACAACAAATGCTGGTGAGGATGTGGGGAGAAGGGTACCCTAATACTCTGTTGGTGGGAATGTAAACTGGTACAGCCACTGTAGAAGACAGTTTGGAGATACCTCAGAAATCTGAATCTAGACCTACCATATGACCTAGCCATCCCACTCAAGGAAAGTGAAATCAACATATGAAAGTTATCTGTACCCCTATGTCTACTGTGGCCCAATTCACAACAGCTAAGACATGAAATCAACACAAATGCCCAACAAGTGAAGACTGAATAAAGAAATTATGGGATATGTATACTATAGAACACTACATAGTGGTTAAAAAAATGAATTCCTGTCATTTGCAACAAAATGGATGAAACTGGAAAACATAATACTTAGTGAAAGAAGCCAGTCCCAAAAGGACAAATACCATATGCATTTGTATTCCCTGATCTGTGGTAACTAATAGAGCACCTATAATCTACAAAAGTGGAACTGACACTTTGAGATGCTTGGACTTTGAACAGCCCTTTTCTCAAGTGTTGAGGAACAGTTTTTTTTTTTTTTAATATACTATTTGTTGAACTCTTTACTTAGTATAGAGTTAATCTTAGTGTATAAAGTTAATTGGAAATAGATCTTAGTAAAAAAAATTAAGAATGGGAATAAGAGAGGGAGGAGGAAGAAGGGTGGGAATGTGAGTGGGAAGCGGGTAGGTGGGAAGAATCCCTATGTTCCTAAAGTTGAATTTATAAAATACATGAAGTTTGTATACCTTAAATAAAAGGTTTCTGGGAAAAAATTTTTAAAAAGTACTTCTTGGGGCTGGCACCGTGGTTCACTTTGTTAATCCTCCGCCTGTGGTGCCGGCATCCCATATGGGCACCAGTTCTAGTCCTGGTTGCTCCTCTTCCAGTCCAGCTTTCTGCTGTGGCCCAGGAAGGCAGTGGAGGATGGCCCAAGTGCATGGGTGCCTGCACCTGCATGGGAGACCAGGAAAGCACCTGGATCCTGACTTCGGATCTGTGTAGCTCTGGCCGTAGTGGCCATTTGGGGGGTGGAGCAACAGAAGGAAGACCTTTCTCTCTGTCCCTCTCTCTCATTGTCTAACTCTGTCAAGTTAAAAAAAAAAAGCGCTTCTTGTTTTCCTTAAGTAAATTTTCATGTCCTTAGCTTTCTTTTATGAAAATCATGTTTACCTTTTGTACTTTTTGACATTTATCTTAAATGTTCATAAGGTAAACTTGGGTACAAAGATTATAGAAACTTCTTGTGAAGTATAATTTGAATGCCAATCAAAGTTTAACTTTAATTTGGGGAGAATGTAATTACAAGGAGATCATAGATATTTGATGTATTCAATGTGTAAAAAGATGTTGACTTTAATTTTCCTTGATTTTTGACTATTAGTAATATCTTTGGTCTACAAATATCAGATCTTGAACAAACCCAAGAAATTATATGCCAATGGATTACAAAAAGGCAGAACTCAAACAGATCAGATAAAATTTAATAGTTTTATGGCCTACTTTTCAAATTTTGTTATGGAAGAGAAGGGCATTTTCATCACATTCCTATTATGAATTCACTAAATTTTTCAGGTTCTCATCTCTGAAGTCTGTGGTTTTAATTTTGTACTTCATGAATCACTGGAGATTTCACAGAAGTCTCCAAGGTCCCTCGTTGAGGGTACGGAGTTGGTGGATGCATGGAATTGGTGGAACTCCTGACCTTTCTCTCCCTTCATCCTGAAATGTTCCACTTTAATCTCTCTTCATTCTGAATTTTCAACAAAGATTTAAGCTTAAGGAAGTATATCCAGCTTGAACAACATTTTCATCTACTTTAAACAAATTCCAACTTACTGAGAATATTTTAAATATATTTCTTCTTAAAATGTCATCATTGCTAAATTCATCTATGTACTATTTAACATTTTTCACCATTAAAATAAAATTAGCACAGAAATGACTATATACGATTTCAACTATATGACAATCTGAGGATGCAAAACTATGGAGGCAGTAAAAAAGATCAGTGTTTGCCAGGGGCTAGGAGGAAGTGAGGGATGAACGGACAGGGTACAGAGGAGATTTAGGGCAGTGAACCTATTCTGTGTGATGCCATACTGATAGATCCATGTCATTATATGGTTGTCACGACCCTCAGAGTGTACCACCAGAGGGAGCCCTAATGTCAACTATGAACTTTGAGTGATACTCATGGGCCCACGTGGGTTCATGATTGCAGCTAATGGACAACTCTGCGGCAGGATGTTCAGAGTGAGGGAGGCCGAGTTATTTTTGGGTGTGGAACTGCTGTATCTTCCATTGAATTTTGCTGTGAACTGAAAGTTACTCTAAAAAATAAAGCTTATTGAAAAAATAGAATGTTTATTTGTGTGTGATTTGATGCATATTTAATAGCTTAGAATTTATTTTCCACAGACTGCCAATGTGGAAGAGTTATAATTTCTTTTAAAAAGCTGGAAATTTTTGAGAGTCAGACTCCGAGTGGCATCTCTGGATGGCAAGAACGGCTGCACAGTGGATATCTGTACTGGCTCTGCAGGAGGCCTGTTTAGTGAGGCTTTCTCTAACAGGCATGGCTTACAGTTAGGGAACACAGGCTCCCGGCAATGCAGAGCCATGTTTCTCAGGGTGACAGAGAAGAATGGGTTGAGGAAGAAGATAAAGTATCAGAGCCTGTGTGAAAGACCCTGGACAAAAACTGCAAAGCCTTGCTGGTTCTTTGTGGGGAAACAGGTGACAGAGAATTAAGTCTGGTAGATTCTAGACAGAAGTAACCAGAGTACTGATGAGGAGACACTGAGGGTTGTAGAAAGGAACTAAGGCCGGACCCTAAGTATCACTGGAGAAACTGGAAACACTTCCCCCCAAAAATTCTGGCACATTGACTATGTCACTAATGAAATTTTATGTATCTTAATTTGGGATATTAATTTATATATATATATATATTTTTTTTTTGACAGGCAGAGTGGACAGTGAGAGAGAGAGACAGAGAGAAAGGTCTTCCTTTGCCGTTGGTTCAACCTCCAATGGCTGCCGCGGCCGGCGCGCTGCGGCCGGCGCACCGCGCTGATCCGATGGCAGGAGCCAGGAGCCAGGTGCTTTTCCTGGTCTCCCATGGGGTGCAGGGCCCAAGCACCTGGGCCATCCTCCACTGCACTCCCGGGCCACAGCAGAGGGCTGGCCTGGAAGAGGGGCAACCGGGACAGAATCCGGCGCCCCGACCGGGACTAGAACCCGGTGTGCCGGCGCCGCTAGGCGGAGGATTAGCCTAGTGAGCCGCGGCGCCGGCCTAATTTATATATTCTTAATTTATGTATTCTTAATTTAGTTTGGCATTGAATTATTGCCTTTTTTTTTTTTTACTTTTCCTATTCTTTGTAGAAACTTTTATGGATCTCTCTTGTAAGACCCGAGTTCTACACACATTTTCTTTCATTTTTAAACCTTTTTTCTTTAATTTTAGAGGTAAAAGACAGAGTGCAAGACAGAGTGAGAGCAAGCTCCCAACGGGTAGTTCACTGCCCAAATGCCTGCATGGCTGGGGCTGGGCTAGGCTGAGGCCAGGATCCTAGAACGTCAATTCAAGTCTTCCACATGAGCAGCGGGAACACAGCTACCTGAGTCATGAGTGCTGCCTTCCACAGTCTGCAGCATCAGGAAGCTGGAGACAGAAGACACAGCCTGGTATTTGCACTCTTCGGTGGGATACAGGTGTTAACACCTGCTCCCTATATTTCTAATTTGAGGCACTGACACCTCTCCTTAGGCCAGTATAGTACACAACACCCTTCTCATGCTCTGCACAAGGATAGCTAAGGTTGTGTTTACTTTTTCATCTTGAAGCCTTCTCAGTTACATCTTTCCCTACCTATTTTTATCTCTCTTAAACATCGCTCCAGCTCCTCTCTCTACAGGAGGTATGGTAAAATGACTGCAGCATCACATTGCTGGCTTTATTTCACTCGCTTCTTATTAATTGTGTTGTCTTGGGAAAGTTGAGCAGCCTCAGATCCCTGGCAGAGTTGGACTAACAATGGGACCCACTTTACACGGTTATTGGGAAGACTTCATAAAGAAATGCAGAGAAAGTGCTTGGAGTGGTGATCAGCAATCGGGAACCCCTCCGGGAGCTGTCCAACATGGGAACACTGCCCTGGGAGAGCAGAACCACATTAAGATTGTGTCGGCAGAAGTGAATGCCCATCTCTGTGAGCAGTGTTGAATCTATTAATTTCCTGTGTCTGCTGTAACAAGGTACCACAAACAAGGTGGCTCACAGTAACAGAAATCTATTTTCTCCTAGTTCTAGAGAAGAAAAATCTGAAATCAACGTGCACATGGGGCCATCCTCTCTCTAAAGGCTGTAGGAGTTGCTGACAACTGTGGTGTTCTTTGGCAGGTGGATGCATCACTCCAGTCTCTGCCTCTATCCTCACCTGGCTTTCTGTCTGTCTGTTATTTTTAGATAAGGATGTCATCAATATGAAATCAGAGCTCACCTTTATGGCTTCATTTAACTTGAGTACATCTGCAAAGGGTCTATGTCTAAATAAGGATACATTCATGCCATATCCCTCTGGAAAGCACAGTTTAACTGCTAACACTTGGGGAGGTATTCTCACACTGGTCAGTGGCCAGGAGAGCCTGTCTCCCTCCTTCAGTCCCTCCCTCCTTTTTCCTGCCCCCAATCCATACCCCGGTTTTTCTTCATGGAGAATCTTTGTTAGTTCTCTGACCTCATTTCCCACATTTTAGTTTTTCAGCACTGGATACAATACTTCAGATGTGGTCTGATACTTTCTGTAAAATCCTGTGATGTGAACACAACTCTTAAGATAGTATTAAGGGTGTCTTGTTACTTTTTTTTTTCCATTTTGGTAGGCACATCAAAGTACTAGCAGCTATCAAGCTTGGAATAAATTATAACAAGGTGAAGTTATATACTTTCTTTCCTAACAGCTCATAACCATCTCATGCTTCTTTAGTCTACCATTGCTGCATGACATCTCCAGGGAGTTAATGGAAATGAACTTGGCCTGAATTACTCCTAGAATTGGAGAGATGGGCGGTCACAGGAAATATTTTGGTAGTCTGTATAGCCGCTGGACTCTGCAGCCCAGGTTGGTTGGCATAGTCCAAGAACCCTGCAGCAAATCAACACGAGGATGAAGCTGCTGTGAAAAGTGGCCCATCACAAGAAAAAAAAAATCCAAGCTTCCATTTGTGTGTTCTCACATTCCTCCAGAGATGAATTCCTTCCCCGCTGGATGCAGTCTCTGAAAAGCTGATGGTACCTTGATGAAAGACTACGAGGCAATCTAAGTTCTTCCAAAGAGTAGGAGAGAATCTTGGGCAATGTCTCTCCAAATGCTACTGACCTCACTCTCCAGAGGACTGCCATGTTAGTGTTACTGATAGTTCTAGTACTGATGTTGAATTTAAAGCGGGGTTGGGAACAGTCAAAACAACACTGATGCATACATTTAGAAATGAGAAGGCTGATATTCACAAGACAGATTGGCTGCTTCATACCATTGTTTTTCTTTCCTCAACAAATTTCTTAATTTATTTTCATTCTGTCTTCATTTTCTTTTCAATATTTATAATTTGCATTGGCATGCATATTTAGAATGTAACAAGGATTAAATATGATCATTGTAATGCTTTCTATACTAGAAATAAAGACTATGGATAGTCTACAATGGGGATAATTTGTACATGGCTAATTGGGGCTTGACAGAAACATTCTTAACAGTTTTCAAGAGGGCTCTTAGAAGGGTTTACAAATTCTGTTTGATTTGCAAAATGTGCACTCTAAAATCGCTCCCCATGTCTTAATGTTTTGTTGTATTCTCATAATTGAATTTGCCTCTCATAATGATATTCTTCCTTTGTGCATGGTAAGCACTCTATAAATATTTGTTGAATAGATCTGCCTCCTTCCTTGTCTATTTGGTCCATTGCTCCCTTGTTATTAGGGTTTTGAACTCCTGAAATTCAGAAGCCTTACAAAATAATATACATATTGTATAAAAACATGAATCTTAACGAAACTGTCTGGGTCAGTAGATTATTCTCACTTCAAAGATGAGAAGACCGAAGTGAGAAAAGTTAAGTGACTTCTGAAAGTCCTATAGTTAATAACTAGTAAAGGCACTATTGAACTTTTATTGTCATTGTTCCTGCTTGAGTGCCTTGCACATAATAGGGTCTCAGTGAATAAGTAGCTAAATGAATGAATTAAATGTCTATTTTATAATTGACTAATGCATCAAGATCCTTAGGAAATAAGATAGTTTCCATACAATGCAGAAAGTTCACCAACAGTTCCCCTAAATAATAATAATGATTATAATAATAGTAATAACAGAACGTAATAGAGCTGGTAATTTTCCCTTTGCTGTTCTAGCTATGAAACCTCACTGCTAGTGAAGCAGAAGCTATCTGTATCATGAAGAACTTAATACACAGAAGATACACAATGAGGCCACATTAATAATGCTGTGGAATGCAGGCTGATGGCACCTGCCATGAAATAAAATCATTACAACTGGAAATGCCATATCTCCCATAACACCCCTCTCCAATTCATAATTTACGAAAATAAGAGAATGGATAATGCTCACATTATCCTATCATTTCTCTGCCTATTACAAAAACAAGTGACAGGAGCAAGATCAGTATATAAAATGTGGCACTGACGGGATCAAGAAGATTCACTTTGACTTTCAGCATTAAAACAGCACCCACCCCTGCCCCTTATTTCTTTCTTTTCTTTTCTTTTCTTTTTCTTTTTTTTTTTTTTTTGACAGGCAGAGTGGACAGTGAGAGAGACAGAGACAGAGAGAAAGGTCTTCCCTTGCCACTGGTTCACCCTCCAATGGCCGCCACGGCCGGCACGCTGCGGCCGGCGCACCATACCGATCTGAAGGCAGGATCCAGGTACTTCTGGTCTCCCATGGGGTGCAGGGCCCAAGGACTTGGGCCATCCTCCACTGCACTCCCTGGCTACAGCAGAGAGCTGGCCTGGAAGAGGGGCAACCGGGACAGAATCCGGCGCCTCGACCGGGACTAGAACCTGGTGTGCCAGCACCGCAAGGCGAAGGATTAGCCTAGTGAGCCACGGCGCCAGCCTTTTTATTTTTTATTTTTTCCCCTTATTTCTGAGGTCTACCGGGAAGGGTGTGGCACAGCCATGGATCTATAGCAGGGACTGGTACTGACTGAGTTGAACAAGCCATCACCAAAGGAAACCCTGTTTTCCCCTCACAGGATTGAAGCTCCCGGCATAAGCAAGTGACAGACAGGCAGGGGGACATGGTGTTGGCTACAAATCACTTTTATGGGCACACTTTGTAAGTTATCTGCAGGGTTCTTCTACCAGTCATCCTTCACACTATGCCAATAGGAGGGAAAAATAAAGTTTTGTGGAGCCCTTTCAATGACATCCCCACAGCCAAAAGGAAGCCATCAATTTTCTATTGCTGCTGTAGCAAATTACCACCCACCAAGTGGCTCAAAACACCACCAATTTATTATCTTACAGTCCCGAGGGTTGGACTTCTGACATGGGGGTGAGCAGGGCTGCCGTCCTCTCTGGAGGCCCCTCCGCGGGAGAATTCAGGATGCCCGCCTTCCAGGGTCCCTTCCTCTGTCTTCAGAGCCAGCAGCTGAGCACCGCCCTGGCCCTCCTTCTGCCTGACCACCGCCAGGAAAGGTCCTCCGTTTCAAGGTCTTGTGTGATTAGATGACCTCCCCCCACCCCCATCAACACCACAGGACAATCTTAATTCAAGGTCTGACCCTGAATTATAACTCCAAGATCGCTTCTGCCAGGTAAGGCAGACTATCCCAGACTCTGGGCTGTGGGATGAAAGCATCTTGGGACCATCGTCCTGCCTCACTTGCTGACCTAAGGTGAAGGCCGGCCCTTCCCAGAGCTGGCAGAGATGGGCAGCTACGCATCCTCACAAATGCTCATTCCTGTAAACTTCCCAGATGCCTTGTATCTCCATTTTGAAAATTTCTTTTCCTGCATACAGATAGCAATCAATTTCATCTTAATTCTAAATGTCAAATTAGCCTAAGATGACAAGCATGCATCCTGAAAATGAATAGGTATTTCACATCACATACGGTAACATAGGATGTGCACGAGACAGGACACTCTCTCCTTATGTATTTGCACACCTGAGTGTGGATATCAGTATACAACATGCTTTTTTTAAAACTCTTTGTTAAATGGCCTTACTATGTAGCCCATTTCCAGTTTTTGCTGTGTGTAATAAAACTATATACAAAGACTAAAGTAGAGATGTGTGTGTGTATGTGCGTGCGTGTGCAACTAGGTTTATTACTCAAGGCAAATAGAAATTTTATAAACACTGAAAAAGAAATAGAAAAATCTGAATCACTAAAGTGCTACAAACTAAGTCAAATCACAAATAGTCACTGAATAACTGCTAAGCAGTAGTCACAAAGTGTTTGCAAACATGCAATGGGGCATGACACTTGGCCGGCTGAGGATTCAAGGGAAAGACAGACAGGGAAATAACTAGAGAAAGGCAGCAAATATCTTCATGATAATTGTCATTTGCTTCGAGAGCCCCAGGAAGTACTTTAAAGAGAAGACTTTTACTGGAAGCCAGGGATGTGGGCAAAGGGAAGGAGATCTCCCTGGGGAGGGGCAGAGAAGCTGGGTCTGCAGGAGAGTGATGTTTAAAAGGCAGCTGTGTGAAGGTTGTCCGAGGCGCATGCAAAAGGAAAGCAATGCAAAAGCAGCAATGTTCCTTGAGTGTCCACCCTGTAGAGTAAGGCAAAGCAGAGAAGGTGAAGCGAGGAGAGGCTTTGCAGCTTCCCAGGCAGTTACTGAAGGAGCCTGGACGTTATTCCCGAGGGTGCAGGGGCTATGGAGGGGATGAGCAGAGGGTTAGCCTGACCCTCCCAAGCAATTAGCCCAGTTGCATCCCAATGCTCATTTGTCCTCTAATGGAACTTCCACTTTCAGTGGGGTGTGTTCTTCCCCAGTTAAAGGCCACATAACTGTGCTGAGTTGTGGTGGTTTAACTAAAGGTCCAGCAGATGACACGTATTTAGAACTGACGTCAAAGTCAATTTCAGTGGGAGAGAGTGTGCCCTCTCCCCCCCTCCCCCCTTCACCCCCTTCTCTTCTTTCCACTTGGGATGTGACTGTGATGGCTGGTGAACAAGGAGCCATGTTGGATCCAGAGGATCATATAAAATCTGAAGGAGCTGGAACAAAGAGCTAGAAGGAACATGGGCTTCCTTTATACAACAGAGAATTTTATTTTGCTTAAGCATTTTTTAATTTGTCTAATCTGTGCAACTCAACATATTCTTAAATCTGGTTTTTCAACCTTGGCTATGCACTGGAAACCTCAGGAGTTTGCAAAATCAAGGCCAGCCAGAAATGATCCCCAGAGATTTCCATATAATTAATCTGAGTCAGGGTCTAATGACCAGTCACAGTTAAAGCTCCCCAAGTGGTCTGACTGTGAAGCCAGGCAGTGATAACCAGTGATGGAATTACAGGAGGGGAGTTCCAGGGCTGGACGCTAACTTGGAAGGTTGTGGCAATACCATGCTTAGGCTTACATCTAAAAGAAGGCAGTAGTCACCAACGGCCAGGTGTGTGTGAAAAGCCCAGGGGATGCAGAGTCCATGCAAGAGGTGTGGTGACAGCTTTGTAGTATGGGAGGCAATGGGGTTTTATGCGGGGGAAACTGGAGGGAGCAGATATTGCCAACACTTAGAGGGGACCCTAGCAGAGGTGGGGACAGTGGGGACAGTGTGACGAAGAGTTCCAGGTATGAGGGATTAGAGATTTCAGTAGGACACAGAGCAAACAAACAAAGGGGCTGCACCCCCATGGCACAGTCATAGTGAGCTTCAAAACTGCTTTGTCCACACTTGTTGTCTTTAACTCAGCGGCACGCCTTTTAGCCTGATCCTAGGGCTTGACTGGTATTGGGGAAGAGTGTAGTTTTTTGTTTTTTTTTCAGAAAATATAAGAGACCTGCTTCTTTTCAATGCCATGTAGAGATGGAAGCCAATCGGCAATAAGCTCCCCTTTGTCGGAATGCTACCTTGGATTTTAGTTCTGCTTTCCTCAAGACAACTAAAGAATCTATTCTGCTCCAGTCCATTTAACATTCTCTTGATAGGTGGTGTCTATCCCAGGAAACCGCAGCACTCTCTGAACATTTGACAGGCTCACACCTGATTAATCTCTCTCTCTTTCTTGTCATCAATATTGTTTGGGGGCAGTGGTCAAACTATATTGACACTTTGCTGAATCTTCTCCGGTGCCCAATTACCTTTCTGTCATGATACAATCCATGACGTGACAAGAGGGTTCTATGCCATGCCAAGCAGCTTGGCCCAAAATATCCCCGAGACAGTAGATAATATATCATTTTTATTCTTCCTCTGGAAACTAGGAGAGACATTTCCTTACACCCATTGCCTACAGGTATTTTAACTCACAGAGCTGCAGAAAACATAGTGGCACCAGAGGTAGCCTTAGAACTGGAGCTATCCAGCACCTACCTGAAGCAGGATGGGCCCTCCTGAGACTCCCTAGCTCATATGCCGAGGTAGATTCATCATGAAAAAGAGCAGAAGTTCTTGCCTGAGGCTGTTAACCCTGAGAGTGTAACTCCTAGACTTCCCAGGGATACCCTACAGAGAAACAGCTTTCTGGTGGGAAAACAGCCCAGTCAAGTCCTGCAGAGTTAGGTGTAAGGAAGAAAGCTGAAGCGGCCGTGCAGCCATCCTGAAAACCACTCTGACCCTACTCTGATACCAAGACACCTGCTTTGGGATGAAATGGAATTAAAGTTGAATTCCCTTTCTCCCCCTTGGCATCTGTTGACACCTTCTTCTTCTTTTTAACAAAGCTTAACTTAATGAAAGTGGTCTTTCTTAGATGCAAAGAGCATCTCCATTTACTTATCTAAAAGGAAATCATATCAAGTGCTGTCCATTTAACCTTTAATTTTATACATATATATATACATGCAAAGACATGCACACATGTTTATTTGAACGTCAACTATTGTTTCAGTGAGTTTAGCAACCAGAGTAATATTACTCATAACTGGTATCAGTACTTCTCAAAATATTGCATTGCTATACTATGTTAGAACAAGACCACTGAGTATTGGGACACTCTTGCTAGCTAAAACAGGATCCCCGGAGGATTAAAAGCATGAACATGAGTCCAAGAAATCAGATCAATGAGGAAGTCCTGTGTTGTGGTTGTAAGGCTGACAGTTTGAGTATTCTCAGACAAATCTACCAGTGCCCTGAGAAATCTCCACTTTGGAGCTAAAAGAACCAATAATAGGAACCCTTTTTCTTGATGCTACTGACAATCATTCTTCTGTCTGCTGTTTCCTAAGAGGATAATTTATTATTTTGCTGTATAATAGGATGCTGAAGGGTTTTTTAATTTTTAAACTATTTAAAATATCTTAATCAAACAGGTTAAATATGATCATGGCAAAACATTCAAAGAATTTTCAAGCCAAGCCATCCACAAAATTGTATACCCTTCATCCACTATGTTAACCAGTATTAGTGTAATTGCCCATGCAGGTATAACGGTTATAGTTTTATACACATTAAAGAAATACTGGGCTTGTGTTATGCACATTATTCTTCAACTTTCTTTTAGTACTTTCATCTTGACTATCTTTCCATGCTAGTGTTTAATTCTGTACTTCTGTCCTCTAACAGCCTTAAACCGTTATAATTATCTAACACTCTATTAATGAGCATTTCTGTTGTTTATGTGTTTATTTGGGCTTGTTTTGACTGCCACAAAACAAGTGAGGCCACATGTGTTTCTCTTTCTTCAAGAGGATTCACACCATATGGTAAGGGATTAAAAAATATGATGGTCAAGTTTTGATTGCAATTTCCAAATTGTCCTCAAAACGGTGGCACCAGTGCTGCTTTCCTGCCAGGAATTCATGGAGCGGCATGCCTCCAGCTCCACTGCCAAAGACCACGCACCTGCGGCGCTCATCACGCTGCCAACGAGATGCAGGTCTCAGCACCTTTCCCATGCGCTGTGAGGGAGCCTGGGCTATCTGTGAAGGCAGGCACCCCCACCACATCTATTTTATAAATGAGAAAGAGGCAGTGAGGTTCTCCTAGTTGGCTGGGGGTTGGAGAAGAGATAAAAACACAAGTTGTCCAACTGCAATGCAGAATCTCAACTACTTAAGCTACAGTGACCTCTCACACCCAAAAGTTTCTCAATCCAGGCCTTTCATGTGGGTGGTAGGGACCCAAGACCATTGCCTGCTGTCCCCCAGGAGCTACCTTAGCAGGAAGTGCTGGGAATCAAATCCTGGCACTCTGATGTGGGAAGCAAGTGCTTTAACCACTAGACTACAGGTCTGCTGCAAGATTTTTTTTAAATACCCATTGTCTGTTTTTTTCCTTTATTTTTCCTTTGTTAAGATGCTTGCCGTTGAAACTAAGAGTCCAAAGGTGTAAGGACTGCTTTTGCTTTGGGGATGGATGGGACGGGTTGTATGAGATTTCTAGCTCCCGAGGGGTCCCTTTGTGGCCTCTCCTGCTGGGGGGATCACCTGGTGGAAGTCAACATCTCCACAGTGCCTCAGCATCTGGAGATGATTGAAGCTTACTAGCCCTTGTGAAGGGGTTTTCTGGTTAAAAATGCAAATTGACCAGGATCTTGTCCATGCATGATTAGAGCTTGACCCCTCTGGATTTAAACTGTCCTGTGCCTGAGAACGAATCTTCCTTCTCTGCTATGTGGCTGTGTTTTTGTCCAGCCTCCCCCACGTGAAACAGTAGAAGGTCCAGTTTGCAGGCTTCCCGCTTCCCTGCCTCACAAGGAAAGACTGAAGCAAAACCAGACTGATACTGTCACTGTACATGCTTGGTCACATGTGTCACCCAGAGGATGCCCCCTCAGTGTGAGACCTTGACTTGGGAAATGCACCCAATTGGCTCAGGTCCACAGCAGATGGCACCCATGGCCTGAGACGCCATCACTTCTCCTGATGGAGGTAGGGCTAGGGATGGGCTCATTTGGAGGAGGTTGTGGTTTGGATCCAAATGCCCATGGCAGCCTTGGCATGGGCAGCCTCAGTAGTGAACACTGGGCTGAGATCCATGGCAGGAATCAGGGGGAGGGTGGGAGGACCTCTGGAGTCATGTTCCTGCCTTGTGTCCAGGAACAGCTGTTTCAAATTGCTGTTGCAAGTTTCTCTCAGTGCAATATTCTCTGTTAGGTCTAAGTTGTCAGTCAAGTCTTGCTAAAAGCCACAGTCTGGTTTCTGAGGCACAGGGGATGAATCAGGAGCTGACTTCCCTTCCTAAGAGCATCAGTGAGAATCGCAGATGGAGACAGCTGGAGCCAGCAGAAGGAGAAGCTCAGGATGGCAGTGTCAGCAGCAGGGGTGGTAACAGGCAATCAGCCATGAAGGCCAGTGTGCAAGAGCCCTGAGGACCTCTGGGGCCACACTACCAAAGACCAGGAGATAAATGGTAGGTGTGGGTAGGTGCAGTTTGAGGAGTACATACCAGAAACAGTAATAACAATGACAGTCAATTTTTGCTGAGCATACACGACTGAAATATAGATGTATCTTCTCACTTAAGAGTATTTCCTTACTTAAACTTGTATCTAGCACATGATGTAAATATCTTCTAACCACTACATTTGGAGGCTAAAGAAACAGTCATCGAGAACGTTTGTAACTTTCTGAAGGTTGCGGAGCTAGCAAATGACAGAACTAGCATTAAAAACCAGTTTACATCTAGAAAATAATTTGAGGAGTGTGTTGTTGGCCTAGCAGCTAAACCATCTGTGACCCACATTGGAGTGCCTGAACCTGATTCCTAGTTCCAGCTCCTGACTTCAGCTTCCTGCTAGTGCAGACCCTGGGAGACAGCAGTGATGCTCAGGTACCAACTCCCGCCACAATGTGGGCTTAGCTGGGTTATGTTTCTGGCTCCAGCAGCAGCCCCATCCAGCTAGAGGGCTCTGTAGGGAGTAAGCCAGCAGCTGAGAGCTCTCTCATCTCTGTCCAGTAAGCTAAAACATTTTTTTTTTGACAGGCAGAGTGGACAGTGAGAGAGAGAGACAGAGAGGAAGGTCTTCCTTTTTCCCTTGGTTCACTCCACAATGGCCGCTGCGGCCGGTGTGCTGCGGCCAGCGCACCACGCTGATCTGAAGCCAGGAGCCAGGTGCTTCTCCTGGTCTCCCATGCGGGTGCAGGGCCCAATCACTTGGGCCATCCTCCACTGTACTCCTGGGCCACAGCAGAGAGCTAGACGGGAAGAGGAGCGACTGGGACAGAATCCAGTGCCCTGACCAGGACTAGAACCCAGTGTGCTGGCGCCGCAGGTGGAAGATTAGTCTATTAAGCTGTGGCACCGGCCGCTAAAACAATTTTTAAAAAGAATAATTTGTATCTATTTATAATGAAGAATACTTTTAATGTAGAATTAAAACAATAACAGATTTTAAAAACCAAAGCAAGAGAATCATAAAGGCAAGTAAAAGTAGATATTTAAAAAGAAACTCCACATGCGTGCTGATAGCATTATGCACAGTGACTTAGGTCGTGGAAGCAATGCAAGTATCCACTGATGGGTGAAATGTGGAATATGCATACAATGGAAGATTATTCAATCTTACACAGGAAGGAAAATCTGACACATGCCACAAAATAGATGAACCATAATGAGGACATTATGCAAAGTGAAATAAGCTAGTCACAAAAAGGCAAAGATGTAATTATACTTCTATGAGGACTTACAGTAGTCAGAATCATAGAAACCAAAAACAGAATTGTGGGAGCCAGGGAGAGAAGAATGGGAGTTACTATTTAATAGGTGCAGTTTCAGTTTTGCAAGATGAAAAGAACTCTAGAGATGGATGGTGGTGATGGCAGCACAATACAGTGAATGGACTTAACTCCAGTGGAAAGAAAAGATGAAATCATGCAATTGGTAGTCCACGAGCTAAAAACTGAGTGGTGTTTCAGAATGAGTCTGGAGCTGCCTGCGGGGGCTTTGCATCACTGCTCTACCCCTTGCCAGTCCTGGGACTTTGGGAAAGAACTTAACCTCCCTGGGGCTCGGGTTCCTCATTTGTAAAATGTGGCTAAAATACCACATTCGTTGTAGAGTCAGCATGATCTCTAAATAACACAATACATTTTAGCCCTAGGAACAATGCCAACAATGTCGGGCCTATAATTAAAACTCAATAAATGTTCACTGTTATTTAAATAACATGAGGAATGGAAATGCACATATCAGTATTTCACTTTTAGTGAAAATATCCTGAAGACTTTGTAGAAAAAATGTCACTAAGAAGATTGAATCAGATTGTTTATAAATAACAAAAATGTATGATTCCCTTTCACATATTCAAAAACACTTAGCAGCTGGTTGTTGGATAGTAAGTTGACACAATCAAATATAAACTTGTGGCTTTTTAACACTGAAGAGAATCTTTGGTAAACTTCTCTCTGCTGCTGACCAAGGGTGGACAGGCATTATTTCTGGCCCTGGAAGAGAAAGGTCTCCAGACAAACCAGCCTGACTCAGGGCCAGCAGAATATCGCATAACCAGTTAGTATCTGGCCTCTCTAATATCAGGGTGGGAAAAGGTTACCAACTGCAACACAAAGGCTGTGCTAATGACTTTTCACCTCACTTTTATTTCCCATCCTATATGTATGTGCTCATCTTGGCTGGGACACAATAATCCAGAAATTCACAAGGACAATGAGAAAAGGGCACTCCAGCAACAAATGGCATTCCTTCACTGATAATTCCATTCTGGAATTGCTAATTTCAGATGTGATGATTTAGTTCATTGAGTCAGGCTGAGAGAGACCAGGAATTACCCAGCAGTGGGCACTTAGCTGAGACCAAGGCTTGCTTAATTAGGATTCTGGCACTGTAGGTGGGAATATTTACTATTGCTGTGAATAGTAAATCATAAATGTTAAATTACATTCAATCTCAGAAATAACTGTGCAAAAATTCTCACAGCATAGATAATCAGGCAATTATTGAGATAGTTATAGGACTCTCAGGCCATGGCAGCTTTGTTAAGAGGCCCAGTCATGCTCTCAGCTACAGTCTCATTTATCTTGGCTTCTTTTCTATGTGATTTACTCTAGTAAATAAGAATAAATGTTCAACCTATGTTTCAGAGTTCTTCAAAAGGAACATATAACATGTGGTCTATGGTATAAGCTTTAAAATTAAAACTTACCAAAAGCATGTCAAAATTTTAAATCCTCAAATCATTACCAAGATGAAAGCAATGGGTGAGCTCTTCCATGTTCATGGTTTTGTAGAACAACTTTGGAAGAGGAATTTAGATACATGGGTCTTTAGTCATCTCTCTGTTCCTCGTTTCAATGTAATTTTTGGAAAGTAAATCAAAATTTTCTGTGTTCCAATCTACATTTATGGTATTAGAAATGTGTAATGACTTTAGCAAGGGTTCTGTTCAATACTCAAACAATGATAAAATTGTATATTTTTCTACACTTATGAAATATTAACTTATGACAGCAGTTTGCCAAGATCTGTGCATGACTTGCGAAGTATTAGCAATCTGTATTTTGCCAAGAATAAAAACTCAGAAGTTAAATGTCCTGAGTTAGGCCACAAAGTGACAGAATGACATAGAAATTCGTTGTGGTCAGTCCACCCTAATCAAATGAGTCTTTGAGGTCAGATTATTGCAAGGAGCAACTTCATTAACTGGAACACATAGTTTGGAAGCATGGGATTCAACAGAACGTTGGTTTTTACCCTTCCCTCACAATCAATGTTGTCATGGCTATAGGTGCTAGATTTTCTTTTTTGTTCATCTCTCAGCAATGCTCCATGGTTAAACAGAAAGAAGTGCACTCTGGGTTGCCAGGGCAGTGTTCCTCAGGTCTCCTGGGGGGATGGGATTGCATGCAGGTTGCATGCAACGTCAGCTTCCTGCCTGTCCCTAGAGGGGAAACACTCCAAGACGATGTCTGCAAACAGCAGGCACCTGCACCCAGACTGCCTGCTGCCCTGGGTGTCTGATTCTCCCTCACTCTGTGGACCATTTGGGCTTGGGGACTCCAGGAGAACAATGGCTCCAGCACCTCTCTTGAGGGATGATGCAGTCAGGGACCTCTTGATGACCCCGGATTTCAGACCGTCTCCAATGGAGCGTATTCCATACACTGTCATGCGTGGAGTTGTGGAATTTGATTTGCAGCCTGCTGAACAGCAGGTGGAGAACATGAAGGACCTCACTTTCCACAGTTCATTTCTTATGATTCATTTGGAATCATTAAGAATAGCATAATTAAAAATTGAAAATAGTTATGTATCCCATCTTGCATAATTTATAAAATGTTTCAATTTCTATACACTATTTATAGCTCACAAAAGTCCCCCAACCAGATTCATTGTTATTATACAGACAACAAATCTATGTTTCAGGGAGGTTTTAAGCTGCTTATAAGCCTCTGTCCTAAACTGGCGAGTTTGGGCCTGGATGTAAGATCTTCCTGCTTCAAGATACGCTCACTCTTCACTGCTCCTGAACAAGCGGGACGTGCCTCCAGGAGCAACCCAATCCCTTCTGAGACATTTTAAAAGTCCGCATGGGAGACCCTTTGTCAGGTGGTGCTGTTGAATTTAAAGACCAATAATACATCTGCCAACACTTTCTTTCTTGGGTTATATAGGGAATAGCCTTGTAATAGCTGTTTGTTATACATGTACCTATTAATATTGTTGGTATGCTCAGAACGTGAGAATATTTCAAAAAGTTCCTGGCAAATGGAATTAAAAGATGTTTATTTTGTGGCAAAAATTTTTGAAATTCATGCATACCTTTTTCATAATGCACATTTTCTGTAAGTTTTCTGTAAACCCCTCATAGAGTGCCTGTTACGAGATGTCAGAGAAAGTTTACAGAAGCAAAGAAGTAAGGATGTCTTGGTTACTACTCAGCCATAAGTAAGAAAGACATCAGCAGTGACCAAGTCTCTGTGTAACTGTGAAACATACTTTAATCAAAAGCCTACCAGAGGGGCGGTGCTGTGGTGTAGCAGGTAAAGCTACCACCTACAGTGCCGGCATCCCATATGGGTGCTGGATCGAGTCCTGGCTGCTCCACTTTCGATCCAGCTCCCTGCTATGGCCTGGGAAAGCTGCAGAAGATGGCCCAAGTGCTTGGGTCTCTGCACCTGCATGGGAAACCAGGAAGAAGCTCCTGGCTCCTGGCTTTGGAATGGCCCAGCTCTGGCTGTTGTGGCCATTTGGGGAGTAAACCAGCAGATGGAACTCACTCTCTCTGTCTCTACCTCTCTCTCTGAAACTCTGTATTTCAAATAAATTAAATAAATCTTTAAAAAAAAAAAAGCTTGCCAGAGTGGGGATGAATTAGGTATGTCCTGTAGTAGGTTTTCTAAAATGTGATCTGGGGTGAGCTGGGGAGGATAGGGGTGGCACAACACTGCCACTGCTGCTGGGGATACTCCTACCCCATTTCAGAGGCACTGGGGTCAAATTCTAGCTCTGCTCTCTATCCCAGTTTCCTGCTAATGTGTACCCTTGGGGGCAGTGAGTGATGGCTCAAATATTTGGGCCCCTGCCACCCATGTGAGGGACCCACATTGAGTACCTAGCTCCTGGATTCCGCCTGGGGCATTTGGGGAGTGAACTAGCAGACTGGAGGTCTCTGTCTGTCTCTGTGCATTTCAAATATAAATAAATAAATAAGAGTATTTTTGAAATGTTTCAGAGGCAAGTATGTTTCTCTAAAATCTATATGTGTTACCTGTAATTCTACTGATGGTGCCCCTCTGGATTTAGACAGAAAAATTAGGCTTGGGCCTCAAACTTAATATTTTACAAACTGAACTTAACACCCACCCCCTCTCCTGAGCCTGATATATGGCTTTCCATCCACTCCATTTCTAGGAGCCCACCCGGACTCCTCTTTCCTTTCCCAGCCATCAACATCAGATCCTATGGATATCATTTCCCAAATATTTCAAATGTGTTCCCTCATTTTGCATATCCTGCCATCCTTTGTCTCAAGTCCTCAATGGTTTTCAAGGGCGATTGCAGCATTCTCTTGCCTCTGCCTTAAAGGGCTGCTCTGGCAGGAAGTCCAAACTTCTGAGCCCCTGAGCAGAAGGGAGGCCCTGGTGCCGTTGTGCTTACATACTTAGCCTGCCTGTGGCTCCTCCTTTCCTTTGCAGGGGTCATTCCAGAGCTACTGCACTGACTTAGCTCCTTCATGCTACTCCTCCAAGACCACCGGGCAAGGAAGCGTGCGCCAGGCAGACTTCTCTTTTGAGCATGCCTCTTTCTCTGAGATGTCCTTACTTGTCTTCACTACCTCAGGCTGACATTCTCTTCTATCAGTCCCTGTGGGATCCTCTGACACTGACTGTGTTATGCTGGGCATTTTTAAAAAAGATTTATTGATTTATTTGAAAGGCAGAATTTAAGAGAGAGATAGAGATAGAGATGTAGAGAGAGATAGAGAGAGAGAGAGAGAAAGAATGAATCTTCCATCTGCTGGTTCACTCCCCAGATGGCCGCAATGGCCGGAGCTACGCCAATCCCGAAGCCAGGAACCAGGAGCTTCTTCTGGGTCTCCCACATGGGTGCAAGGGCCCAAGCACTTGGGCCATCCTCTGTGGCTTTTCCAGGCCATTAGCAAGGGCTGGATGGGAAGTGGGGCAGCTGGGCCTCCAACCAGGACGCCAGCGCTGCAAGCCACTGCTGCAATGAACTGAGCCACAGTGCTGACCCCTGTGCTGTCCATCTGTGTGTTTCCCTTCAGCTAGTGCTTGGCCATGTTCTGGTGATCACTGTATCCCTGAGCTCTTATGCTGATATCTGATAGAAGCAGGTTGCCCTGGGGCGTAGGCAGTAGGTCTTCCTCTCCCTGCGACCCTCAGCTCTCCTCCGTGAGGGGCAAGAAGGATGGAGCAGTGGTGGTGGAGGCAGCATGTGTCAGGTTGCCTGCATGAGGAACCAGCTGGGACAGTTCTGGTTAGGGAGGCAGCACTCAGAGCAACTCCCCGCCCAGGCAGGAGTCACGGCAGAATACACAAATGGATGGATCACAGCGGCAGTCTGCCAGACTTGCTGTACAACATACAGATGGTGAAGAATGACAACAACATGAATCAGGCCGAGTTTCCTGCTCATGTCATTCACTGCTTTATCCCCGGGGCTAAGTGGAGTCTCTGACACGTAGATGTCCAATCAATATTAAATGAATGACTGACTGACAGTGAAAGAATGAGAAGTTAACTTCAAAACCCGGGCCCTTTCAGTTGCTTTCTCTTGGCTTCCAGACTTTCTATAGGGTGTGCACAAGGCTATGTGTATATGTGTATACATATCTTTCATATAAAATTAAAATTGAGTAGCACGTTCTCTTTATAAATAATTACAAATAAAGCAGCTGGTATTGTGTTGCTTGCAATGCCAGCACCCCACATTGGAATGGTGCTTCTGGTTCAGCTCCCTGGGAAAGTAGCAGAAGATGGCCCAAGTCCTTGGGTCACTGCCACCCACATGGGAAGCCCAGTTGGAGTCCCAGGCTCCTGGCTTTGGCAGGGCCTACTTCTGGCTATTGTGGCTTTTTGAGGGGTGAACCAGCAGATGGAAGATTTCTCTCTTGCTCTCTCTCTCTCTCTCCCTCTTTCTCTGTTTCTCTGTCTTTCAAATACACACACACACACATATATAAATATATATAATGTATTTTTTTAATAAAATGAATGATAGCTTTGTACAAGTATTTTACACACAGAAATTTTAAGCCATTGAAATGCACAGCTTTGGTGATTTATTCCAGCTAGTAAAAGAAGCATGGGTTTTGGAAAATGAGTAGACATTGTTAAATAAAATTTATAGGTTCGGAGTACACCAGGCCCAAGAGACCAAACCAAATGGGAGTCGCTCATGCTGAGGTTCCAAGCCAGCCAGCCATAGTTAAGCTGTTCATCAGACTGTCAGAGACATCAGGAGAAAGAGATACAGTAGTCCAGTACCCAAGCAATCCAGTTTTGGCTGGCATGATAAGAAAATCTCCTCCGCTTTATCCCTTACGAAAAAGTCAGCTGAAGTAATGTGATGTGAGTAGTCGGGTTTTTCTTCCTCTGTTGTTCAGTGTTTCTGCCTTATGAAACCATTGCTCTGCTAGTGCCCAGTGGGGGCGCTCATCATTTCCTAGAATGGCGGCTGCCTTGATTCATGAATTGCCAAAAGCCAATTAAATTTATAACCCAATTTGTTGCCATTGTGCCTTCTGACAACAGCCTACCTGCGCGTCACATAGCTTTACATTCTGAGAATTTGCTTTCAGTTCACTGGCAGGATGAACATGTCTTAGAAACTGTCCTTGCCCACAGCGTAGGGCAGGAGGCAGACTGAAGCAGACGCGGCCCACGAGGAAACCCAGGGCTCAACTGTGCAGAGGCGGGGACCCAGCACACAGAGCCCTTCCGGGCTCTAAAACTGTAGGAAGGCAGCGCTGCATTGTGCGCTTCTGGGGGAAACATACTAAAGTTTAGATCCTTTCTCCTTAAACTTTTGGGCCTTTTATTTAAACAAACAAACAAAGAAACAAACAAACAAAAAACAACAACAGGGAATGACAGCCGATTTTATCTTTCTCTACTACTGAAGCAGACCTAGCCATTTACTGCAAAGCAGGACAAAAGCCAGCAGAGGGATGAAAGAAACCCAAAATAGATCTTTCTTGAACTGATTTGTATCAGTTATACACAGTGCAGTGAAGGGAAAGACAGGTAAGCACTTGCTGTAGACAGGAGAAAAGAATGATCCCTACCCCCCACTGAGGCTGTTGTTCTGTTTTGTTTTGGTCCTGAGACTCAAAGCAAACATCACAGCAGGTGGTAGCACTCCCCAGGAGACATCACTGACCAGGCACCCTCCCTGCACACATATGGGCTTGCTGCCAGGCCACTCTCTCTGTTCTTCCACAGCATGTTTTATAATGCAAATCACTGTCTACATCATGGCTCATTATTTTCCTTTCTGAATAAAATATGAACACATCAATTATGTGTCAGCCCATTCCTAAAGGCAAACCCTTGTCACACTGACCTCTTTCTGCTTTTATATTTTTCAGTATCTTCCTGAAATTTGTCAGCTGGGTGAGTTCCAAACCTTCTTACCCATTCTCTTTTTTTTTTCCAGCACTTTTCAAACTTCCCCCTCTATCTAATTAGCATGATGTCAAGGCACATTGCTGGGGCCGGGGCGGGAAGGGGTTGCCCTTGGTTGAGCTGATGGCAGGTGGTACTCACCACTGCTTGTAATCGGCGTCGCAGTTACAGTAGTACTTGGGGTCTGTGCAGTTACGCTCAATGCCACAGGCACACTTCTGAATGCCAGGCCCGGAGCCTCCCCAGTAGTAGTGCTTCTCATTGGCTTTGCCAACCCACCAAGTGTAAGGACTTCCATCTACAAGAAAGGGGGAAGGCACATTGAGAAACAGATCTGGCTTCAGTCATTATCATGCCATACTTACACCCATTCACCCCAAGACAGGTATTGTTCTCTGAGCACTGAATGTCCCCACCTCTCTTAAAAATAAAGTTATTTCAATAATAGAATATTTAATTAAAAAACTTCAGAAGAAGTAGAAAACACAAAAAAGGGAAAAAGCTTTCATGTTCATAAGTTGGAGGAATTAATACCACCAGAATGTTCATACTACCCAAAGCAATTCACAGATTCAATTGATTCTAAACAAAATACCAAGGACATTCTTCTCAGATCTATAATTCATATGCAAACACAAGAGATCCCAAATAGCCAAAGTAATCCTGAACATTAAAAACAAAGCTGAAGGTACCACAATACCAGATTTCAAGTTTTAATCAAATAGGCCTGGCACTGGCATAAAAATAGACATGTGGATCAATGAAACAGATTAGAAGCCCCAGAAATTAACTCATATGTCTGTAATTCACTAATTTTTGACAAAAGAGTTAAAATCACTCCCTGGAGAAAGGAAAATTTCTTTAGTAAATGGTGTTGGCAAAACTGGATCTTTACATGCAAAAGTATGTAACAAGATCCCTACCTTACACCCTATAAAAAATCAACTCACAAGAGATCAAGAATCTAAATCAAACTGCTAAAGGAAAACAGAGCGGAAACACTGCAAGACATTGACCTAGGCAATGACTTCTTGGATAAGACCCCAGAAGCACAGGGAATAAAATAAAACATAGCCAGGTGAGATTAAATCAAGGTAAAGAAGCTTCTCAGCAAAGTGAAGAGGCAACACACAGAATGAGAGAAAATATTTTCAAACTATATGCCTCATAAAAGATTGCTATCCAGAATATATAAGGAGTCCAAGAAACTCAACAACAACAAAAGAAACAATCCAGTTAAGAAATGGGGTGAGGATACGAACAGGTGTTTTTTCAAAGAATGAAACACAAATGTCCAATACACACATGAAAGGATGCTCAGGGTCACTAGTCATCTGGGAAACGCAAATCAAAACCATAATGAGGTTTCACCTCACCCCAGTTAGAATGACTATCATCTACAAATCAAAAAATAATAAAAGTTGCTGGGGATGTGGGGGAAAAGCTACCCTAATACATGGCTGGTAGGAGGTAAACTAATGCAACCACTATGGAAGATAGTATGGAGATTCCTCGGAAATCTGAAAACAGATCTACCGTATGACCCAGCCATCCCACACCTGGGAATTTACCTAAACGAAATGAAATCAGAATATGAAGAGTTCATTTGTGGCGAAGCCAAGATGTCGGTATACCAAAAAGACATTCTGAGTTGCAGGGGGAAAATAGATTGTTAATAAAGAAAGGGGATACAGGCTGGCGACAGAGCCCTAGTTTTGAGCAGAGAAGCCCAGGAATCCAGCAGAGACTGAGTAGGACCACACAGAGGGGGCAGAGAGTCACAGAGACACAGCAGAGGTGTGATGGAGAAGCAAAACAGGACGAGTGATGCCATTCCCTCCCTCCCTCCCCAGGCAGACCAGGTGAGGCATGAGGTCGCAAGTGGGAGAGCTGGGTAAACTGTGCTTGAAATTCCAAGAGGGAAGAATAGGGGAATAGATAGAGAACTCGGGCACACCTCTGAGGTGCCCATCTGCATCTCCCCCTCCCCACAACTGGACCTGCAGCTGGCTGGGAGAAGCCATTTTGTCTGTTTACATCTCCTAATGTAAACAGGGTGCTACTGCATTTGTCTCCCATGCACATGCCCATCAATTGTGGGGGCCACTTCACCACACCCCACTCAACTCACCTGGGAATGAGGATCACAACATTTCAGAGTAATCCCCTCCCGCCACCACATGAGCTGTACAATGTGGAGAAGTTCTAAACATTGAAATCCTAGCTCCTTTCACACACTAGAGCATGGCCCAAGTAGGTGGGGCTTAGTGCACAAGAGCTCTCCTATCTGCCCCCATCACCATCCAGAAGTGAGCAGGACTTCCAGAGGCCGGGTTCTGTATTTCCACTGGCAATGCACAGACACATAGCAGAAGGAAGTCTTGCCAACAGCACCAAGACATGTATTAAAGATAAAAGGAACCAGAAATGCTGAAAAACTAGGTGGGGGGTGGATTTTAATAAGACTAAGGAAGACAGTATTAGCCCCAGAATGGAACACTACATCACCTCTTCAATAACAGAAGCAGAAGAGATTGAGGATATGCCAGAAAGGGAATTCAGAAAATTAATCTTCAGGTTACTTAGAAGCAATCAGAAACAAATTCATGACCTAAATGAAAAGTGTTCCCAAGAAATTGAGATATTGAAGAGAAATCAGAATGAAATTCTAGATATGAAGAATCCAATAAAGCAAATAAAAAATACAGTGGATATTCTCAGAAATAGAATAAATGAAACAGAAGAATGAATGTTAGAACTAGAAGACACATTTCTGGAAATAACTCAGTCAGACCAAACAAAACACAAAATCAGGAAATTGAAAAACAAGGTTGTCGATCTGCAAGATTCTATCAAACAATCCAACATACAGATCCTAGGAGTTCCAGAAGGCATCAAAACAGAGAAAGGATTAGAAGGCCTTTTTAATGAAATAATAACATAGAACTTTCCCCTTCTGGAGAAAGAAAGACACATTCAAATTCAGGAAATATGCAGAACTCCCAACAGACAGACCAGAAAAGATCCTCACCTCGACACATAGTGGCAAAGCTCTCCTCAGTAACACATAAAGAGCCTAAAATGTGCATGAGAGAAACACCAAATCACATATAGAGAAAACCTGATTAAACTCACCCCAGACTTCTTTTTTTTTTTTTTTTTTTTGACAGGCAGAGTGGACAGTGAGAGAGAGAGACAGAGAGAAAGGTCTTCCTTTGCCGTTGGTTCACCCTCCAATGGCCGCCGCGGCTGGCACGCTGCGGCCGGCGCACCGCGCTGATCCCATGGCAGGAGCCAGGAGCCAGGTGCTTTTCCTGGTCTCCCATGGGGTGCAGGGCCCAAGCACCTGGGCCATCCTCCACTGCACTCCCTGGCCACAGCAGAGGGCTGGCCTGGAAGAGGGGCAACCGGGACAGAATCCGGCGCCCCGACCGGGACTAGAACCCGGTGTGCCGGCGCCGCTAGGCGGAGGATTAGCCTAGTGAGCCGCGGCGCCGGCCACCCCAGACTTCTTATCACAAACCCTACAGGCAAGGAGAGAATGGCAAGACAGACTCCAAGTCTTAAGAGAAAAAAAAACTGTCAACCCAGATTACTGTATCCTGCAAAACTCTCATTTATGATGGAGAAATAAAGATCTTCCACAGAAAATATAAATTGAAACAATTTGTAAGTACTCGCCCAGCCCTAGGAAAGTTGTTCAAACATGTGCTACACACAGAAACAAGAACATCACTGGAAAAGTAGATAATCACCCAACAAAAAAAAACAAATGAAATCCAAAGTACATAAACAGAACTATTTAGAGAAATATGGCAGGGCAAAGTCAGTACTTAACAATAGTAACACTGACTATAAATGGTCTCAACTCCCCAGTTAAAACACACAAACTGGCTTAACGGATTAAAAAAGGAGATCCATCTAGTTGCTGCTTACAAAAAACAAATCTTAACAACAAAGATGCTTGCACACTGAAAATGAAAGGATGGAAAAAGATAATCCACGCTAATAGAAACCAAAAAAAAGCTGGTGTGGCCATCTTGATATCAGACAAAATAGACTTTAACACAAAAACCATCAAGAGAGACAAAGAAGAACACTATATAATGATCAAAGGATCAATTCAACAGGAAGATGTGACCATTATGAATGTATATGCACCCAACCACAGGGTACCTGCTATTTAAAAGAAATGTTAAAAGATTTAACGGGAGATATAGATCCAAATACAATAGTGGTGGGGAACTTCAATACCCCACTCTCAGCAAGGGACAGATCAACAAAACAGAAAATCCTAAGGAAAACAACAGAGTTAATCGACACCATAGACCAAATAGACCTAGCTGATATCTACAGAACCTTCCACCCTACAGCCAAAGAGTATGTATATTTCTCTCCAGTACATGGAACATTCTCTAGGATTGACCACATGCTAGACCATACAGCAAGTCTCAGCAAATTAAAAAAAATTGAAGTTATACCATGCATCTTCTTGAATCACAATGCAATGAAGCTAGAAATCAGCAACTCAATAATCATTACAACATATGCAAAAAAATGGAGAATGAACATTTTAGTGAATGAACAGTGGATCATAGAAGAAATAAAAGAGATAGCAAAAAATTTCTAGAAACAAATGAAGATGACAATACAACATACCAAAATTTGTGGGATACAGCAAAAGCAGTGTTAAAAGGAAAGTTTATAGCAATTGGTGCTTACAACAAGAAACTGGAAAGGTACCAAATAAATGAACTATTTATGTACCTCAAGGATCTAGAAAAAATAAACAGCAAACTTAACCAAAACCAGTAGAAGGAAAGACATAATTAAAATTAGAGAAGAAATCAATCAAACAAAATTGAAACCAAAAAGCAATACAAAAGATCAGCAAAATGAAGAGCTGATTTTTTGAAAAAATAAAAAAATTGACACTCCATTGGCCAACTAACCAAAAAAAGGAGAGAGAAGACCCAAATCAATAAAATTAGAGATGAAAAAGGAAATTTAGCAACAGATACCACAGAAATAAAAAGAATCATCAGAAATTACTACACAGAGCTGTATGCCAACAAACTGAGAAACCTAGAAGAAATGGGCAGATTCCTTGAGACATACAACCTAAATTGACATACAATCTTAATTGAGCCATGAAGACATAGAAAACCTAAATAGACCCATAACTAAATCAGAAATTGAATCAGTAATAAAGGCCCTCCTAACAAAGAAAAGCCCAGGAGTAGATGGGATTCACTGCTGAATTCTACCAAACATTTAAAGAAGAACTAACTCCTATTCTTCTCAAGTTATTCAAAACAATTGAAAGAGAGAGAATCCTTCCAAATTCTTTCTATGAAGCCAGCATCACTTTAATACCTAAAATCCAGAAAAGATGCAACAGAGAAAGAAAACTACAGACCAATCTCCCTGATGAACATAAATACAAAAATCCTTAACAAAATTCTGGTCAATTGAATTCATCAACACATCAGGAAAATTATTCACCCGGACGAACTGGGATTTATCCCTGGTATGCAGGTATGGTTCAACATTTGCAAATCAATCAATGTGATACACCACATTAACAAACTGCAGAAGAAAAACCATATGATTATCTCAATAGATGCAGAGAAAGCATTTGATAAAATACAACACCCTTTCATGATGAAAACTTTAAGCAAATTGGGTATAGAAGGAACATTCCTCAACACAATCAAGGCAATCTATAAAACCCATGGCCAGCATCCTACTGAATGCAGAAAAGCTGGAAGCATTTCCACTGAGAACATGGGAAGCAGTCCACACAGCAGACTCCTAGAATGACAAACACCCTAAACAGCACTCTGACCTCAGAATCATCCCCTAAGGCATTTGGACCTGACTGAAAATCCCATGAGAGCATTTCAGGCATGGAAAGCCAAGACATAGTTTCAAAAGTGGTTCTGCAATGAAAGATCTCTGTGAGACCCGAGTGGAAAGAAGGGGCCATCAAAGAAGGATGCACTTTTCTCTGAAGGGAGGTGAGAACTTCCACTTTGCATATGGCCCTGTCTAAATACCAATGGAGTTTGTGGACTCAAAAGGCTTCCACCCTTCACCTGCATGGGAGACCAGGAGGAAGCACCTGGCTCCTGGTTTTGGATCAGCGCAGCGCGCCAGCTGTAGTGGCCATTTGAGGAGTGAACCAACGGAAGGAAGACCTTTCTCTCCGTCTCTCTCTCTCTTTCAATAACTCTGCCCAAAAAAAAAAAAAAAAGGCTTCCATAGCCTTGGCAGCTCATGTCAAGAGCCTCGGGTGGTCACTGACATTAAAAATAAGAGTGTTAATTGTTAAATCAACAACAGGAGTCACTGTGCACCTGCTCCCCATGTTGGACCCCTGTCCTTAATGAGGTTTACTGTGAGAATTAATAGTAAAACTTTTCTTCAAACTGTGCTTTATACTTTGTGTGTCTGTGTGGGTGCAAACAGCTGACATCTCTACTTAGAATAGACTTGGTCTTCTGTATATAAAGTCAATTAAAAATGAATCTTAATGAAAAATGTAATGGGAGAGGGAGTAAGAGGTGGGATGGGAGTGGGGTGGGAGGGCAGGAATGGGGTGAAGAAACACTATATCCCTAAAAGCTGTACCTATGAAATTTGTTTTCATTAAATAAAAACCTTCAAAAAAAAAAGAGCTACATGTACTCCAACTTTTATAGCAGCTCAATTCACAATAGCTAAGATATGGGATCAGCCCAGATGTCCATTAACAGATGACTGGATACAGCAAATTTGGTAAATATACACGATGGATTTCAGCCATAAAAAAGAATGAAATCCTATCTTTTGCACCAAAATGGGTGCAATTACAGACCATTATGCTTAGTCAAATCCGTCAGTCCCAAAAAGACAAATATCATACACTTCCTCAGATTTATGGTAACATATATGGAACAGTAAAAAAAAGTAATGTATCTGAATGAACTTGATATCTTGAGATTTTTTTATTGTTTATAGCCCTGCCTATACTTCTGAGGAATGGTGGTTTTTCCTACTTACTACTTGTTGAATTTTTTATTTAGTGGAAGATTAAGTTTGTAATTTGGAAGTAAATTGAAAGTATGTCATTATAAAAATTAGAAGTAAAATAAGAATGGAAGGGGCAGAGAGGGTGAGAGCAAGAGAGGGTGGGGAATATTAGTATGATCTTTTATTTATTTATTTATTGACAGGCAGAGTGGACAGTGAGAGAGAGAGACAGAGAGAAAGGTCTTCCTTTGCTGTTGGTTCACCCTCCAATGGCCGCCGTGGCTGGTGCACTTTGGCAGGTGCATCACGCTAATCCGAAGCCAGGAGCCAGGTGCTTTTCCTGGTCTCCCATGGGGTGCAGGGCCCAAGCACTTGGGCCATCCTCCACTGCACTCCCTGGCCACAGCAGAGAGCTGGCCTGGAAGAGGGGCAACTGGGACAGAATCCGGCGCCCCGACCGGGACTAGAACCCGGTGCGCTGGCACTGCAAGGCAGAGGATTAGCCTATTGAGCCGCAGCAATATGATCTTAAAACTTCATATATGAAATATATGAAACCTGTTCCATTTATATACATAAATTTTAAAAATTGAGAAAAAAGTTTTGATATTTCAGATGCCCTATTTGGGAAACAGATTCATGATGTTTTTTGAAACTGTTTGCAAATATTTTTATTTCAATTATTAGTATCAACAGAACACTATGAGAAATGTACTTAACATGTTTACTTTTTTAAATATTTATTTATTTTATTTGAAAGATAGAGAAAGACAGAGAGAGAGTCAGATAGACATCTTCCATCCACAACAGCCAGTGCTGAGCCAGACTGAAGCCAAGAGCCAAGAAATCTTCTGGGTCTCCATGTGGGTGCAGGGGCCTAAGCACTTGGGCCATCTTCCACTGCTTTTTCCAGGCCAGTAACAGAAGACCAGAAGTAGAGCAGCTAGGACTCAAACTTGTGCCTAAATGGGTTGCCAAGCAATGGCTTTACCCGCTATACCACAACACTGGCCCCACGTGTTTAACTTTTAAGCATACAAGTTTCAGACCGGCACCTCGGCTCAATAGGCTAATCCTCCTCCTGTGGCACTGGCACACCAGGTTCTAGTCCTAGTCGGGGCGCCGGATCCTGTCCCGGTCGCTCCTCTTCCAGGCCAGCTCTCTGCTGTGGCCGGGAGTGCAGTGGAGGATGGCCCAAGTCCTTGGGCCCTGCACCTACATGGGAGACCAGGAGAAGCACCTGGCTCCTGCCTTCTGATCAGCGCGGTGCGCTGGCCGCAGCACACCGGCCACAGCAGCCACTGGGGGGTGAAGCAACAGAAAAGGAAGACCTTTCTCTCTGTCTCTCTCTCTCTCACTGTCCACTCTGTCAAAAAAAAAAAAAAAAAAAAAAAAAAAAAAAGAATACAAGTTTAGATTGTCATTTGGGTCTAATAGTCACATCAATGCCAAAAATGAGCTCCTTATAATTTAGGTTAAAACAATCAGGTTGTTTTTATTTTAGAAATGAAAATTTTTACTCATTCTTGCATAATATTAAAAGATGCCCCCTGCAGTTCTCATTGTTTGCATTGTATCGGAAGATTCCTAGGCTGAAGTTTATTATTTATATCATTTTAAAAGATTTATATTTATGAAGCAGGTTTCTGGTTATGATGTTTCTATAAACTTTAATAAACATATCCAAACTTAAAAGAAAATCAGAGTGAACAGTAAGATACAGAATATTCACAGGGATGTATACCTCTTTACTTGGAAAAAAACTTTACATTCCAGCTTTTGGAATATGGGAACAGATTCAGGAGATCAGTGGCCCTGGTGGAGTCAGCCCACACTGAAGGTGCACAAGCCTTGAACTGATTCTACAACACACAGCCAACACCATGGTTGCTCTTGTTTTTCTGTGAGCTAATAGGCAGATCGTAGAAAATTAGGGTTGAAAACAGACTTTTGCTGTGTCTATTACCTCCTAAATTAAGGGAAAAGAAAATTTAGGCCTAATAAAGGTCAAACAGTTCTTTCAGTTACCCAAATCAGCTCCCCCAAACCCGAATCAGAAATCTGATACTTCAAGGTACAACACATTGTTCCTGTTTTGTATCCAGGCCGCTGTCTGTATCTGCAAGTTCTGCACCCATGGGTTCAAGAAACTGCAGAACAAAAATAGTTCAAAACAACATGTCTCTGTTGAACATATACAAGCTTTTTTACCTAGTCATTGTTTCCCACGCATTATTTGAAAACAACCACTTTATAGCATTTACGTTGTATTAGGTACAGTGAGTAATCTAGAGAGGACTGAAAGCAGGTGGGAAGCATGCATGTGCTATAGGCCCTTTCCTGAGGGGGGTCTAGGATTAACTCCCATGGACACTGAGAGGTGGTTGTACCATACTACTTCCCTTTATTGTTTGGCCTAATATTCACCCACTCATTCATTCATGCATTCAGCAAGCTTCCATTGGTTTTCCCTGAAAAGAAGAAACATGTTGATGGAGAACATGGTGCAATAAGTCTCGTGGGGGCTGGTACTGTGGTGTAGTGGGCTTAGCTTCTGCCTGCGACGCCGGCATCCCACATGGGTGCTGGTCTATATATTGGCAGCTCCTTTTCCAATCCACCTCTCTGCTATGGCCTGCAAAAGCAGTGGAAGATGGCCCAAGTCCTTGGGTCCCTGCACCTGCGTGGGAGACCTAGAAGAAGTTCCTGGCTTCTGGCTTCTGTCCAGCCCAGCCCTGGGTATTGTGGCCATTTGGGGAGTGAACCAGCAAATGGAAAATCTCTCTTTGTCTCTCCCTCTCTCTGTCTATAACTCTGTCTCTCAAATAAATAAATAAAATCTTAAAAAAAAAAAAAAGTGAAGACAGAGAAGGGTGGTTGAGGGCAATGGGGCCATGAAGATATTTTCCTAGAGGTGATAAAATACTCCTATTTGAGTTATGTCTTCAACATTGAACAGGCACTAGCCAGATGAATAAATATGAGAGAGAGGTAAGGGCTCCTATGGAAAGCGATCAGACTGTACCACACAGTGAGGAAGGGCTCCAGGTGGAGCAAGGGCATCAGTGGTAGAACAAGGCTGGAGTGGGCTGTCTGAGAGGGCAGTGGCAGCAGACAGTAACAGATATAAATGAGCTCCGTATCACACACGTACAAAGTTGTCTGGTTATTTTCCTCGGTTTATTCTTACTTTTCAGTGCTTATTTGCCCCCAATTTAAGACAATTTAACTTTATCCTCAACATCGTAGGAAACCACTAAAGGATTCCAAGCAATGAATTAGGATTAAAAAGTTCGACAGTAAGATGGAGATGGCTATCTGAGGGGTAGAATCAGGGAGGACAGATGTGATGCCCTGATTTTAATACAGAGGAAAAAGAATAGAAGAGAGAGAAGAAACAGAGACTTAAGGGATACAGTTGGCGTGGGACTAGTGGGATTTGGGTGGGAGGGAGGATGGCCACAGGTGCTGGGGGCTAATCACAGGCTGCTGTGTTGGGCAACCAAGAGGGTGGTGATTTGCTTCCCTAAGACAGGGACTATGAAGGGGGATGAGAAGTTGAGGGAATGTTGACGGCAAGATGACAAGCTTACATCATATAATAGGCAATTGGCTGTAGAAGCCTGGGTCTCAGAAGCATTTTCTGAACTGAAAATCTTGCTTTAGAAACCACCAGGACAAACAAAAAAAAATATTGGAAGTGGCAGAAATAAAGTTGGAATCCTCAGATTATGACAGCATTTTCAGAAGAGAATGAGAGGCAGAGGGCCATAGAGGAGGTCTGGGCAGAAGGCAGCCAGAGGGGGTTGAGGGAGAATGCAGGAAGGATTTCCAGCAGACCAGAGTGGCCAGCGTTGCCAGCCTGAGGAATTCAAGTTGTCTTGTGACAGCTAGAAGGTCACGGCTGAGCAGGGTTGTGGGGGAATGGTGGGAAGAAACGCCTGGAGGCAGCAGGCAGAGAAAGGAACAGAATGAGAAGGTCTTGGCAACAGATGCTTGCTCTCAGAAATTTGTTTCTTTTTGGGGAAGCTCTTAACAGAAGATTTCCTCTCCTAAGAATCTTGTGAGGATTTGGAACAGTATCGTAAACGCCAGGTAGAGTGTTGGGCAAGGGACCTCTGGAACATATTCCTCTCGTTAACAGAAGTCCTTATGGCTGTTGATTGGCAACTGCCCATTTCCCCTCTTCCAGTCCTTGGTGACCACATGCCCTTCTTTGCTTTTGTCATGTGACCTTTTTACTGTTTGAGAGTCCTTATCCAAATGGGTGGTTCCAGGAGTCCTTAGCTATGCAGCCAGGCTCAGTGGTTATATTTTTTCAGACCCTCAGGAAGGGCTCTTATTAGACAGCAGGATGGGACCAAAGGGGAAATCTGCAAGGACGTTCCTCTACCCGGTGCGAGGGTGACACCCAGTCAGAAGAGCCTGGTTTCCCAGTTCCTGTCCCATTTCTCACATTTCTCTTAAGTCACCATAGCTTAGTCTTCATGTAACAAGTGCTGTTGGTTAGGGAGATGCAATAGTGACATCATTCTGTTTTCCTCTCAAGAAAATAAGTTCAGTGTAGCACAAAATGCTTTACTCAGCTGTTTCCACATCAGCCACAAAAAGAATGCCAACAAGAAAAACAATTGTAGCCTTGTTATTAGCACTAATTTGGTTAAATCACCATAACTAAAATAAATTATTAATTTGGTATGTATTCAGCAAGTTCAATTTACTTTGAGCAAATAATTGCCTTATTCCAGCACTATGCTAATGAAGTGCTACCTTTTGCTTTACAAATCATTATTTACCTGTTAATTGGCTTTGGGAAAAGCGGTTAAAGGTGATGAAAATGGAAAGAATTTTTAAAACTACATGAATATGAAGTGGTGAGAAAAGAAATCATTTAATTATACAAGAGTTCAGGAATTTCTTTAACCTTAGAATATGGAGATTTTAGTTAACTATATTAAAGAGATATAATCATGGCAACAAGATTAGCTAATGATGAACTAGATTCTAAGTTAACTAGGAGCTAAATTACCAAAGTAAGGCCTATTGAATTAAAGCAGCCGAATATGGATTGAATTAAATATAATCACCATACTATTTGTACTCACTTAAGATCAAGTTTTATTAGGGTGAAGGGTTTATTATGATTCGAATGACTCAACTGGGGGAAGGAGAAAGAAAAAGCTCACAGAACTCTGTGATTTTGCTGATAACAAGGTGTTTTGGAAGCACATGGACAAATGCATAGGGGCCCCTTGATGGAAATGTGGTACATACCTGTGATTTTCCAAATGTGCTCTTTGGAGCTTCTGGGAGGCACACAGTAACTTAACAGGCTGCTTAAGCAAATATTATCCCGGCACAGTCTAAGATAAGACCCAGTGTGGTCACTGGGGCATTCAATTAGTTCCATTCCATCTACTTCTATAGGGTATTAAAAATAATACCACAGGCCTTTTACAGTCTACAAAATGAAAACTTAAAAGCATCCTTTACAGCTTGATGAAACCTAGTCTTACTATATGTATTACTACTATCCTTTCTACAGATTCTGTCAAGGAATCACAGGGGGCTTTTTAGTGGAGGAAACAGAACTTGTACAAAGGCCCAGAAACGCTTTACTGCGCTGCTTAGCGCCCCCTTCTGGCAGCTCCTTTTCAGCTCTCTGCAGGTCCTGCTCTCAGTATTCTGGTGTTTTCAATGTTCTTCCCTCCTTTCCCTTCCTTCCTTTTTTTTTCTTTCTTTTTTTTTTTTTTTGAAAATAAATGTTATTGCATGTATTCGAGCACACCACATTACATTAATGGATACACAGAGACAGTAAACTGGTTACTATAGTGGCACAGATTTACAAATCTATTATCACACAGAATCCCCTTCCTAAGTGACTCACATGCTGAAAAAATCTCCCACTTGTGCTTCTCTTCCACCCATACTACTGCACTGATGAATCTATTTCCTCCACTTCATTAGTAAATTTCAGCTGACCACCTGATCCGATCGCAACAATCCAACCCAAGTTAGGAGTGTTGATGATATCCTTGCAAATGAGATCCTTAATTGGGTAACTCTAGACTGGATGTGCAGAAAACTGTGATGCCTTGAGACCATCCTTTCAATGCAAATGACCTAGAGAAGAAGGAAGGTAGAGGAACCTTCCTAATACATTGCAGGTTGGGATGGAGGCGAGGACATCTGGAGGTGTGGTAGCTACTGCAGAATCCACCAGATCATCTGACAGTTATAATTTGGAAGCTCAAGGAGGCTGGCTTTGCTTTTCCCTTCTGTGTCAAATGTGGATAGCAGGGGCCCACAATGAAGCTGACAGAACTGGAATGTTGGTTTCTAGAGTTCTCTGACTTACAGACAGTCTCTCCTTTGCAGTGTGCCGTTTGTCCGTCTACAATCTCCTAAAGGACTGGACTCTGGCGGCACAACCCTCTGGATCTTTATACATGGATGAGGCCAGGGAGGTGAAGCCATGAAGTGACCACTTCTGTTTTTTGCTTGTTTTTCCATTTCCCAATTGTGGGAGAAGAATATAGGGGAGCCTTTCCAGCTTAACTAAGATTTCCCTAAGGCTTTTGTAAGCAATATGAGATTTCCTGGACTACAGAACATCTGTAGAATAAGAATCTCACAGCAAGATCTAGGGACTTGCTCACCAAGACCCTGCTGATTTATATTTTCAGATGACTCTGCCAAATGCTTACCCATGGGAGGACAGAGTTTAGTCCACTGGACACTTGGGAGGGAGTATCTGTCAAGAAACAGAGAGAACTGGGAACTTGGATCCCATTGGGATAGCACTCCACAGCCTTGTTTACTGGGTAGGAGATGAAAAGGTCATAATGGTGTTCATTGTAGTAAACACCTTAATTCAATTCCCATGTATTTTCCAAATTATGTAGTCATTTTAACCTCTTTATTTTTAAAAAATATTATAGCCATGATCCTGATTTTAAAAATGTCTCTATTTAACTAGGTTAAGGCTTTAAAAATAAAATTTGAAATCATTTATCTTGGTATTCTCAAATATTAAAACAACTCTATCATCACTCTATCATCTGCAACTACTATAATTTTAGAGAAGTCAGCTTATCAAACTGGATAAACATTATCTTTGTTTCTAACTATCTACTTCTATACTGTTCTATGTTAACTTCTTAAAGACTCAACAAAGAATGGGAAAAACTTGTAGCGAGGGATGTGACGTTAGGAAAAATTTTGAAGTTCTAATAAAAACATCCAATTTGATAGTTAAAGGTGAATATGTTCTCTGTGATTGAATGTCACTAAACTCATCTGATTAGGGATGAATAGAAATGAATGTGGTTGATTAGCCTCAGGTTGTATCTTTCAGAATTACATTGATTTTGCTATATTTTATTGATTTGAATAAGGGACAAATTTAGAAATGTATAAGTGAAATTCAGATCCAAGTGGACCTGAATTGAAGTGTTAATTAATTAAAAATTAATTTCACTGCCTAATAAATTTATTTTATTGAATTGAACTTAATAGATTTCAATCAAGGACTGGTTCCAGTGAGCTGAATTTGATGCAGGTGAATCAAATCACTTTGAATCCTATTCAAATGAATTAGATTTTATGTATTTGAAAGAAATTGAAGTGAAGGATTCAGCTGGAGTTCATAATGCTGAGCAGTATTAAAGAGAACAAAGTGAACCAACTCACTCGAAGTTACTTGGCCCTGGTTTCTGTAGAGGTCATGGGAACAAAATAGGCCAACCCACTGCAGGTTCAGTTGGCTTTAGTTTCTATTAGGGTCATTGCCATTGTGGCTTCCTCAGGACCTTGGTTAGTTTCTTTGTACTACGTTCCCTAGGAACAAATGTGATTAATAACACCAAAATCATGGTATGGAACCACAAGCCATTTGTTTGTTTCTTATTCTTTCTCTTGATTACTTCAATGATAAGTCATTTCTTTCTTCTCCACTTCTGTCTACTACTATCTTCTTTCTGCATGAGTATCATCCACTGTTCAATGTTAAATTGGTGATGAGGCACTTCATTTGCTTCCTAATTTCATGAAAAATATTTTGAAAGTTTAATCATTAAGTTGCAATGCTGTCACTTAAAAATAGTTCATCTTTATGTTTAAAGAGTTCTGTTACATTTACATTTACCAGGATTTTTATAAAACACGAATTGATGTTGAATTTTATTCAATGCTAGTCTGCATTTATTGAAATGATAGTTTTTTCTCCTTTGAGCTGTTAATATGGTAATTAAATAGATTTTTCAAACGGTTTTTTTTAAAAGTCAACTTTGTTGTGATAATTATATTGAACTAATTTTGCTATTTTAAGATTTTTTAAAAAATTTATTTGAAAGAGTTACACAGATAAAGAGAGACATAGGGAAAGAGAGTGATCTTGTATCCACTTATTCACGGTTCACTCCCCAGGTGGCTGCAATGGATAGGGCTGGATAGATAATGTTTCTATCCAATTTGATGAAGTGACTAATTTCTCTGGATTTATTTATTTGAAAGAGTTACACACAGAGAAAGAGAGAGAGAGAGAGAGAGAGAACTTATATCCACTGGTTCACTTCCCAAATTGGCTGCTGATTTCAAACTAATGTGGGACATCAACTTGAAATTTATCACCCATTAAACCATCTATTTATAAAGTCTAAATAAGGATATTTTTAGAAAAAATAATATTTACCACCTCCATCTTTTCAATGAAAGACTATATAAAGCTGTATTTCAAATAGAGATCCCATGAGAATAGTCAGAGACAGAAAAAATGAGAAATGTTTTAGCAGATATGCCTAGCCTGATTTGAACATTATATCCTGTGTACATGAATTGCATTGAAAAAAATAGCAAATAGAAAGTGAAAGATGCAGCAAAGAAAATGTTAAGGTGTGAGTATATATATATATATATAGAGAGAGAGAGAGAGAGAGAAGCATTGAGTGTATTGAATGATAAAGTTTAAAGCCTTTTTACTATAATGTAAACCTAGAATATATTATCTCAAAAACAGAGAGAGAGAGAGAGAGAGAGAGAGAGAAGGCAGGCGGGTGGGAAGGAAAGAGGCAAGAGAGGGAGGGGTGGACTACCATCTTGGAACAGCATCTACAAAGCTCATTGAATCTGTTAAATCTAATTAAAATTTAGAACATAAAAATAGCAGGGCTGGCATTGTGGCAAAGTGTGTAAGATTGCCACCCATGATGCCATATCCCATATGCACACGGGTTTGTGGCCCTGATGCTCCACTTCCAATCCAGCTCCCTGCTAATGGTCTGGGAAAAGCAGTGGAAGATGGCCCAAGTTCTTGGGTCCCTGCCACCGATGTGGAAAACCCAGAAGGAGCTGCTGGCTTTGGCCTGGTCCAGCCCCTACATGGACATTTGAGGAATGAATCAGCTGATGGAAGATTCTCTCTCTCTAACCCTTTCAAATAAATAAATAAATCTTAAAAAAAAAAAAAAAAACTCCCTCTGATTGGTCTCTTGGGGCAATTTCTTCAGTTTACATTTCCATGTCACCATTCTCAGAGTAGAAACTGCTATGTAACACTACCATTAAGTTTCTGATTTTATCCATTGTATTTTTACTTCTACAACTTTGTTTCTTCTTCAAATGTCACTCAGGATTTTTGATACTGCCTTCCTTAATCACATCTTCTATATTTAAAAAAAAATCCAAGAATTTCAATATCTGAAATATCTGAGGTTTTTGTCACACTGACAATGCTATGACTTATTTCGGGTGATGCACAACGTTGGTATCTTGTTTCCCTGTGAATTTCATGATTCTATTTTTCTCTGAGATCATGCTTCTAGGAAAGTACCTGTGTGATATCTTTGAGCCCAATTTGAAAGTAGGACAGGTTTTCAAAGAGTTCATGAAAAATGGGTACTACTAGAAAACCATACAGAAACTTCAACAATTCTGTGCCCCCAAACTAACTTCTATTTCAATTCCGTTTTTCCAGGGAGTTTTTGAAGTACCCTTACATGCCCCACCCAGAGTTTGCATTTGCTTTCATCACAAATCTGAGGACATCAACCTAGGCAGGGCCTCCTTAAAACTCATTTTTAGGCCGGCGCCGCGGCTCACTAGGCTAATCCTCCGCCTTGCGGCGCCGGCACACCGGGTTCTAGTCCCGGTCGGGGCGTCGAATTCTGTCCCGGTTGCCCCTCTTCCAGGCCAGCTCTCTGCTGTGGCCCGGGAGTGCAGTGGAGGATGGCTCAAGTGCTTGGGCCCTGCCCCCATGGGAGACCAGGAGAAGCACCTGGCTCCTGCCATCGGATCAGCGCGCTGCGACCGGCGCACCGCGGCGGCCATTGGAGGGTGAACCTACGGCAAAGGAAGACCTTTCTCTCTGTCTCTCTCTCTCTCACTGTCCACTCTGCCTGTCAAAATAAAAAAATAAAAAATAAAACTCAATTTTTTCCAGCTGTCTAAACAGTGTGAAGTTACGCTGTTGACACGCAGCACATCTAGATTTTTGTCATACAATTTCAAGAGATAATTTCTTTTTCCCTTTATCCCAAAATGAGTTTCAGAAATTCAAAGCTACCCTCTTTTGCAGAGCAGGGTATTAGTTTTGGTTCAGTTTACTTTTGTTTTGTTTTTTAAAGATTTTATTTATTTGAAAGGCAGACCCATAGACAGGGAGGGGGAGAGAGAGAGAGAGGTAACTTCCATCTGCTGGTTTATTCTCCAAATGGCTGCAATTCCAGGGCTGGGCCAGGCTAAAGCCAGGGCCCAGGAGCTTCCTCTGGGTCTCCCACATGGGTGCAGGGCCCCAAGTACTTGGTCCATCTTCTGCTGCTTTCCAAGGAGTGTTAGCTGGGAGCTGGATCAGAAATGGAACAGCTGGGACTTGAACAAATGCACTTATGGAATGCCAGCATCTCAGGCAGCAGCTTGACCCACTACGCGACAGAGCCAGCCTTGGTTTGGTTTTCTTTCAGTGAAAATCTAGGCTCTTGGATTCTGATTTCTATAAAGAGACTTTTGCCATAACTCATCACTTATCAGGAACCCTTCTTCCCCATTAGCTGCTGAAATTAAAGCTGTAGGTTGCTGGCAATGAGCAGTTGCCTTTAGGTGAGCATCTGCCTTTAGCATGCATTCATGCAGTTGGTTCATGATTTTGCTTCATAGTAGATCTCTCAGGATCTTCCACATTTTATTGCAAGCTCAATTATACAAACATAAGGATTGAAAGATACCTGAAACACATTTTTACATGTTTGCAGGGAAAGAGTTTTATTGTGTCTCTTCAGTCTTACTATAACATAAGTCAGTTGCTGTGGGTTGTACAGCAAGTGAGAAGCATGGTGAATGTGATGTTTAGGATGTACCGGAAAGGAGGCTGGAAACAGAGGATCTGTTCTGCAAATTAGGAGATCAAGACTTGGATGTCATGAGCATGATGCATTGCCTAACATAGGCAGAAGTCAAATCTACTGTGCAAAGATATTGGAGACATTGCTAACCAGGTTGGACCACCTAGCAATGATGGGTTAGTTTTAAGATTAGGCAAATAGGTATATTTTAAAAGAATGTTCAATTTTAGAGGAGATTGTTGCTTTGGAGAAAAAATATTCAGTACAACTTTACTGTAGAGTAAATTTAAGGTGGCGATTGGTTTCAACAAGAGCTGGTTCTACTCAGGCATGACTTGGAAACATCTGTAAGGTGCTACTGGCATTCAGTGCCCAGGGATTTTGAATGTCCTGCATTATGTGGTACACACCTGCATAACAATTACCTGTCATGCCCCCTATGCCAATCGCACCCCGTAGAGAAGCCTTCTGACACAGCAGTGCAAATATGAGGACATCCGGGATACAGAATCTATAACTTCAAGACAGAGCCTCCAGAGATAAATCTTTAGATCTGAGTCATCCACAGGGACAACAGAGAAGGAGAGCAGGAAAGAAGATGGACTAGGATGAGTGGCCAGCTTAGTCCTTGTCTCTCAGAAGTCTATGACCCAGGAGATGAAGATAGACTTGAAAGCAGCTGTGAAGTGGGAAGAGAACAGAAGCAGCTGTGGTCTGAAGAAAGTGAACTTCTCTGACATCTGCTCTCATTATCAATCCCCAATGGCAGTTTGCATGAGGCCCTTTTTGTGTTAACACAGAGTTTGTGCTGATCATAAATGGTATTATTGCCTTCCTTGTACTGTATTGCACTGCTCTTATGTACTCATTTCCCTAACCCATCTGGACACCTATTCTCTATCTCCAGCTTCTAGCATAGGTATACAGAAGATAAATGAGTGTTCTAGAAAGGTGAAGGATAGGGTTGAAGTACCAATGAATCTGAGGACTGGGAGATGACCTGAAAGACAGATTCATCTTTCAAGTCATCAAGTTTCTAAGGCCCAAGGAGGAGGCTGGTTTTATAGAGCAGTGGATTGTGTGATACCTTGCAACATCAGCATCCCATGCTGGAGTGTTAGTTCAAGTCCCAGCTACTCTGCTGCTGATCCAGATCCCAGTTAACACATATGGGAGGCATCAGATAATGGCCAAAGTGCTTGGGCCCCTGTTATCCATGTGGGAAACCCAGATGGAGTTCTTGGCTCCTGGCTTTGGCCTGGCCCAGCCCTGGCTATCACAGTCATTTGGGGAGTGACCCAACAGAAGGGATATCTTTCTCTTTTTTCCTCTCCCTCTCTGTCACACTACCTCTGAAATAAACAAATTAAGAAATCTAAAAAAAAAAAAAGAAAAAAAAAAAGATCACGGTGATGAGGATAGGAGGAAGCAAACACAAATGACCATAACAGAGAAACCATCTGAATATGGGGATGGTATGGGGCAGCTAAATGGTGACCAGAGAGAGTTTATAGATTCTTCAAGACATGAAGGTTCTGAACGTATGTATAGTCAAGGTAAGAGAAACTGAGGCACAGGAGATAAATGCTGTAAAGACTAGGCCAACACTGATCAATGCCAATAATCACAATTATGACTTCTATCTTCCCAACATGCTGGATCCTGAAGCAAGCTGAGATAATCTCAACCCCTTGTGATGAAGACATGACCAGGGAATCATGAGAAGGACAAGACGGAAGGATGAAGCTTGATACCAAAAAGGTTTTTCACAGAATCAGTATTTTCTTTTTTTTAATAAGTCTAAAACAAAACCCAAAACCTCTAAAATATTAGCCTTTATGTCTAACCCTATCAGTCTTCAAAAATTAAAAAGAGAAAGATGTATTCATTTGAAAGGCCGAGTCACAAAGAGTTACAGACAGAAAAAGAGTGAACTTCCATCCTGTGGTTCATTCCTGAAATGGCCACAATGGCCATGGACTCATTCAGGTCAAAGCAAGGAGGCTAGAACTCTATCCTAGTCCCCTGTTAGGGCAGCAGTAGCCCAAGCACCCGGCCCATCTTCCACTGCTTTCCCACGTGCATCGGCAGGGAGCAGGATAGGAAGTGGAGCAGCCAGGACTCCAACTGGTTCTCTGATATGGGATAGTACCATAGCAAGTGGCAATTTAACCTGCTGTGCCACAATGGTGCCCAACGCCCACAACTGCTCACTTTTTTTATTTTATTTTTTTTGACAGTGAGAGAGACAGAGAGAAAGGTCTTCCTTCCGTTGGTTCACCCCCCAAATGACTGCTACAGCCAGATCTGAAACCAGGAGCCAGGTGCTTCCTCCTGGTCTCCCATGTGGGTGCAGGGGCCCAAGCACTTGGGCCATCCTCCACTGCCTTCCTGGGCCACAGCAGAGAGCTGGACTGGAAGAGGAGCAACCGGGACAGAACTGGCACCCCAACCAGGACTAGAACCTGAGGTGCTGGCGCCGCAGGCGAAGGATTAGCCTAGTGAGCCACGGCGCCGGCCACAACTGCTCACTCTTAAGACAGCACTAACTATCTTACTCTCTGAAAAACACCCCCATCCCTCGACAGCAAAACAAGACCCTTCTTGTGAAGCGCAAAACCTGAGGTTATGCATCCCACTGCTGTTCAGGGCGACAGAAACCCTTCATCCTCCAAGAGAGAGTAAACCCAACCCTTCCCCAATTTGTCTCCCAGGAAACTAAGACATGAAAGCCTTTCTCAATGGCACAAGCAGTTAATAAAAGTGACATAAATTCCAAGTCCTCCAGTCTCGCAGAAGAGTAGGACGATGACAAGAAGTTCAATAACAATAGCAAGTGGCAGATTTTTCAAGTGGGCAAAAGGACCATTTATTTAAACAATGAAATCTCAAAACTTTGTCCTGATATTTTTCCCCTGACAACAAAAGAATTGAATAGTACCACACAGAATACATTTCTCATTGTTGTATTTAACTAAACCTTGTTTTATTAGCCTGCTGATTAACCCACTGGTACTCAATGAGATTCTTCAGAGCTCTTCACATTATGTCAATTAGTCATTTTTTTCATTGACTTTGATAGCTTATTTCAGTTTGATTGTAATGAATGTAACAAATTACAAAAATATTCAGACATACTTTTGGGTTACTATTGCCTTAGAGCTCTAGATGAATAATTTTATTAAGATACCAAATAGGAAAAAAAATTAAAATTTATCAAAATCATCTGCCTCTCTGATTTTCACTATTAATCTTTTTTTTAATAATCTGCCTGCATTTTTATTAAGAACAAACTTCTTGGGGCAGGTGTGTGGCAGAGTGGTTAAGATGCCACTTTGAGATGTCTGCATCTCATCCTAGAGGCCTGGGTTCAAGTTCCTGCTCCATTTCAGCTCCAGCTTCCTGCCTATGTGTTTCCTGGGATGAAGCAGACCATGGCTCCAGTACGTTAGTCACTGCCACCCACTTAGGAGACCTGGATTGAATTCCAGGTTCCTGGCTTCAGCACGCCTATCTCTGGCTGTTAAAAGCATTTGGGAAGTGACTCAGTGGCTCTGAGATCTCTGTCTCTGTTTCTCTTTCTGTTGGTTGGCCTTTCAAGTAAATAGAAATAAATAAAATTTAATAAAAGACCAAGGTTCTTTATCATCGGCCTCTTGGGCTTTGGCTCATGTGGTTTCAGTCACCCCGTGCACCTCCTGCCCCTGAAACTCCTGAGGATGTTCCCTCTCAAGGTTTCACACCTGCTCTGTTTTTCTGCTCTGGATTCTCTCCCCCAAAACCCAAAAGGACCCCTCACTCCACTTCCTTAGATACTCCTCGAAGGCCAAGAGGATGACTTGCCCTTAATTACCTACCTAAGATGGCATCTTTCATTCCTTCCTTGCTCATTTATTTGCTTACTCGCATTTATTATTTCCCCAAACATTAGTGTTTTGTTGTTTACTTTTTCTCCTCCCACTAAGATCCTTGGCAACTGAGCTGTGTTTGTTTGCTGATAAATAGCGTGTGTCCATAGTAGGTGCTGAACAAATAATTTTTTTGAATACATGACTAAGTCTTTTTTTCTATTTATTTTTTTCCTACCCAAACAAAATAAAAAGAAAAAAAGAGAAAATAATATCAAGTCATGCTCACATTCTGAATTCTCCTAGGTTTTTTTCCCACTACTTTTTGCCCTATCAGTTGAAAGTTGCTTTCACTCAAATCAACCTGTTCACACCTCATCAGTTTCTCGTGGACTCACTTGAGCCTGGACATACTGAAATATGTCAATGTAAAGGTTATAACCCTGATGCCTTTTTACTTAACTATCTCTGACCAAGGATCTGCAATGTCCATATCGATGTTCATACTGGGTTTGTCTTTGAATCTGTCTTCATCCATTTGCAATAATTATACTTGAACTCTATTTCTCATCTCAATCTTCATATCATACTCCTCCTCTCAGCAGCACCATCATCAGTGTTAATTACTTGGAATCTAGTTTATTCGGGGAGCTTAAGAATCTATTTGTGTCTTATACTGGATTTCAGACACACAAACACACACACACATACACACACACACAGAAACTGAGAGCCTATGTTGACAGTGCCTTATAGGGTATGGCTATGTTAGTGAACTCTAAGGGGCAAAAGTCCAGCTCACAGTGTGCTCACAAGGCTGGATGAGATTAATTGATCTTTGGAGAAGTGGGACCCATTTTATAACCAGTCCCAATCTCTTGGTATCCTGAGATAGCCACCAGTCGATGACAATTCAGCAGAATTGTTTACACTTTTGGCATCTGTGATGCTCTAGAGTTACATCAATGTTCAGAATCATGCCCTGAGGAAAGACAATTTGACCTAATCAAGAAATAAATTTAAAATTCTATGCAGTCCATCAGAATTACAAAAGCAGGCAAATCTCAGTTTAAACAAATAAACAGAAAATCAAGAGATTATGGATATATTCTTTGACATTTTTTTCTAGCAAGCTCTTCATTCACAAGAAATTCTGACGAGGCTGGCTGATAATCAGAGACTTGACAAAGACGGACTCAGGTGCTTGCTTCTCCTGCCTGCCTGCTTCCTGCCTCAATGTCAATCCTGCTAAATTAGCAGTTATGTCTTCAACATATCACAAATCCCACAGACCTGCCAGAGGAGTGGAGACAGCTCTGGAGACTCACAGGGAACTCTGACTGCTAACCCAGTAGCCAGGGAGCTTAGCCTCCCCTTCATGTGAAGCTCCCGCTCCATTTACCTGCTGCTTGTGAGTGGAGCCCAGGCAATGCTGCCCCTTCCCATGGGACATTCCAGACCATGCACAGTTGCATTCAGTGGAGGCGTGGCTGTGAGACCGAGATGCCTGAGTGAGACCCACACTGACTTGGGAGTTCTACCCCATTATTATCTGAATGTTCCATTTCTTCCTCTCTTGGGCTCTTTCCTGCTATGTAACATGATGGTGTGGACTTTGAAGATCTCTGTTTCTGGCCTTAGTGCTCTCTGAATCTATGAGTTTTCTGTCTATGTATTCAGATGTGACCTACTCGGTTTATACTGCAGCATCCCTACTCTTTATACAATTTCACAGATGGTAGCAACATTACACTTACTCCCACTACCAGAAATACATTTCCCCTTTCTCCTCCAGGTTTACTACTATTTATTCTTTACATATAAACAGAAACACTATTTCCTATTCAGGTTTCCTCTGAGTCTCACTAGCAGAGAGGTACATTTTTCATACAAACGTTTATAAAACCTTGTCCTGCTTATTACAGCCCTTGTCACTCTGCATCACTGTGGCTTATTTACATGTCAACTTCTTTCTAGATTAATGCTGTGCTTGGGAGCAATCTCACTCCATCTTTGTATTCTCAGAAGCTGGTAAGCTTCATGATGATAGCTCAGTATATATTTATTAAATGATTGCATAGGTCCAATCTCACAGCTCCAATACATACCTCTGGTAATGCTGATGCCACATGTGTTCAGCCCTGTCCTCTCCCCTTTTCAACACCAGTCCAGATTTCTAGCAAGTTAACAGAGTTCTGCATTTGGTGGTACTCTTTGCACCTCAATTCCGAGCTGCCTCTCCATTCTGCCTTGTGCCAAAACTCTTGGATCCATTTGTGTTTGTGATCTCAGGGCTTCCTTCTCATTCATCAAAAACTGATGGCACATTTTAATTCACACAACCTAAGAGCATCAGAGAGAAACCCTCAACTCTCTGTGATCAAGCACAGAGACCTATCTACACAAATGCCAGCCTCTGCCGTCCTGCTCTCTGATAACATCTCCTACTCTGACTGTCCTTTCATTTTGTGCTGGGATCTTACCCTTTCCCAATCTCTTAGGAGCAATACACATTCGTTTATCCTTTTTTGTTGGGATTCTCACCATTAGCACTTAAGACTGATGGTGCATTCTATTTGAAAAACAAACATGCAAACAAACCTCACTCCCCACCCCACTCCAATGCCTCTTTCCACCATCTCCCAATATCCTTCACCCAAGAACAAGAATTCTTGCGAGTGTTACACACAGTAAACTTGATGTTCTTATTTCCTCATCTCCTGTTCACTTCTGAGCACTTTCACATGGAGTAGATCCTCTAGATCCTCTAAGCATTCTAAGAAATCAGTCCCCAACAGTCAAGGGCTGATCTAGTCATTGTTTCTCACACTGTCCATTTCACTTCAACAGGTTTCCTTTTTGGTGCTCAGTTGTCATCGATCAGGGAGAATATATGATATTTGTCCCTTTTGGACTGGCTTATTTCACTCAGCATATTTTCCAGATTCCTCCATTTGGTTGCGAATGACCAGATTTCATTTTTTTTTTACTGCTGTATAGTATTCTATACTGTACATATCCAATAATTTCTTTATCCAGTCTACTGTTGATGGGCATTTGGGTTGGTTCCATGTCTTAGCTATTGTGAATTGAGTTGCAATAAACATTGAGGTGCAAACAGCTCTTTATTTTTCCAGCTTAATTCCCTTTGGGTAAATTCCAGAGTGGGATGGCTGGGTCCTGTGGTAGGGCTATATTCAGGTTTCTGAGGAATCTCCAGACTGTCTTCCATAGTGGCTTTACCAATTTGCATTCCCACCAACAGTGGATTAGTGTCCCTTTTTCCCCACATCCTTGCCAGCATCTGTTGTTAGTTGATTTCTGTATGTAAGCCATTCTAACCGGGATGAGGTGAAACCTCATTGTGGTTTTGATTTGCATTTCCCTGATGGCTAGAGATCCTGAGCATTTTTTCATGTGTCTGTTGGCCATTTGGATTTCCTCTTTTGAAAAATGTCTGTTAAGGTCCTTGGCCCATATTTTTATTGGGTTGTTTGTTCTGTTGCTGTGACAGCTCATGGCAAGAGTCTTGGGTGAATACTGACGTCATAAATAAGAGTGTCAATTGTTAACAACAATGGGAGTCACTGTGTACCTGCTCCCCACGTAGGGATCTCTGTACTTAATGTGTTTTACTATGAGAATTAACAGTAAAACTACTACTCGAACAGTTCTCTATATCTTGTGCGGTTGTGTGGGTGCAGTCTGTTGAAATATTTGCGTAGTATATACTAAGTTGATCTTCTGTATGTAAAGATAATTGAAAGTGAATCTTTATGAAGAGTGGGATGGGAGAGGGAGTGGGAGATGGGATGGCTGCGGGTGGGAGGAAGGTTATGGGCAAAAAACCACAACAATGCAAAAGTTGCACTTTGTAAATTTACATTTATTAAATAAAAAACACAGTCCCCAGTAAGATCACCCCTTCTTCCTCTTTGTTACAGCCAACAGGCCTTTTGCAATGTTCTTTTCCCACAACACTCAGCAGCCTTTGATGACTGGCAGTGTCTCTGTTCTCTCCCTGATTGAAAACAGCCTACATTCAACCCATGTCATGGGACCTGGTCCTGATTTTTGTCTCTTGGGCCATCTTGACCCCGTTTTCTTATTTAGTTATTCAAGAGGTGGGGTGGGGAGACAGGAAGAGAGAAAGAGAGCCCACTCCCATCATCTTGATTCATTCCCCAAATGCCTGAAATGGCAAGGACTTGGTCAGGCTGAAGAAACGGCAGGGACTTGGCCAGGCTGAAGCTGGAACCAGGAACTCAATCTGGGTGGCGAAGACCCAAGTAGATGAGTCATTACCTGCTGCCTTCCAGGGTCTGCATTGGTAGGAAGCTGGAGCCCCCAGAGGATCTGATGTGAGCTGTCTGTACGTACCTTAACATGTGTCTTAACCATTAGGCTGAAAGCCCACCCCTCTCTTCTACTAGTTTTTAAATAGTATTTTATATTCAATTTACTTATTTGAAAGGCACACACACACACACACACATCTTCCATCTGCTAATTTACTCCTCAAAAGCTCACAATATGCAATAGCTGAGGTTGGGCTAGGTCAAAGCCAGGAGCTGGAAACTCAAACTGGGTCTCTCACCTGGGTGGCAGGGACTCAGCTACTTGAACAACCACCTGCTTCCTCCCAGAGTGCATTTTAGCCTGATCCTGGAACTGGGAGTTGGAGCTGGGAATCAGACCCAGGCACACTGACATGGGATGCAGGGACTCAGAGTGCTGCTTAGCTGCTAGGCCAAATGCTCACCCCTGTTTTTTCTTATGCCTTTACTCCATTTTACATGCAGTGTCTCAGCAGCAAGCATTGGTTTTCTCTGAGTGCCATTGCACACCTAAGGAAATAAACAATTCAGGAAAGATGCAAGAGTCCATGTCCCCCGTGGGCAGGGATGGGGGACAACTCCTTCAAACATCCCCACATTTCTCTAATAAGATGGCATCTCCTGCTTGACAACCACAGAGGCTGTAGCAGTGGGCAAAGCCCTTTATTATGCTTCTATATCTCCCTGCTTATTTCAGAGCATGTATTTCTCCACGGTATCACTCATCTCAAGAATATATAGTTGCAAAGACACAATTTCATGCAGATGCAGGAGTAAGGGACCAACAAATTCAAAGCTCCTCTTGCCATCAGTCTTTTGATTAAAGTGCCCTTTCCTGAGAGGTAAACATGACACTTCCATCAGCCCCTACACGGACTTATTGCACTATTAGATTGCTGCATTTTTATTGCAGGACCGTGCCTGCCCTTGTTTAAAATTGTTTTGACCTTTGGATGAGCATGCATTAGGAGAGAAAAAAAATTCCATCTTTCTCCAGAATTAGTAAGCCATAATAAAAACAGGAAGACAAGTTTGTCATATCCGAATGGCACCTGGCAGACTCAAGGCAAATACTTGCTTGACAACTTTATTTTGCTTCTGGAAAAAGCTGCTTTGTGACCCCTGAGTCTGAAAGCCAGGCCTGTGTAAATGACACCTGGCTCGTCAGAGTCCAGATGGCAGGTCTCTGGCCAACGCTGCCTTGTTATTTCACATCGAGCCACAATCCCAGGAGTGACATTCAGTCTGGGGAAGAGGCTGCCGAAAATCCCCAGGTGGATCAATTTGCTACTTTGCAGCCACCTAAAAATTACCATGCTCAGAAAGGTACCAGGCATTGTATTAGGGTGAACTCCTGAGGGCTGTGAAATTACTGCTTACAAGATTTTTGAGGACAAAAGAGAGAGTCTCTTCAATAACAACTGTGGTTAATCAGCCAACAGACGCGGGTGTTACGGTGAAAAGTGTTTGTCAGTGCCAGGGAGACTGAAGCCCTCCCAGATGTAGTTTTCAGGAATATTAACTAAAGATGTGATTGAGCTCTGTCGGAAGATAGCTGGTAAGAATAATATTAAATAAAACATTGAAACTAAGCCCAGAACTTCAGTTTGGTAAGAAAGTATGCAGTAGTATTATGGCCTGTCATCGTCACACTTAAGAAAAAGCCATCTAGTGTTGTATATTCTCAAAAGGATTTGACACATGTTGCCTTATTCATTCCATGATGAACCTAGAGTAATTTAACAAAAATCTAACGTGATCTTTTATTTGGATAAAGCAAAATCAGCAAGGATCAATATTGGGTCAACTTTAAGTCATTAAACTTGAATGAATTACTCCCTAAATCTACAAAACTATTTGCAAATAGAAAAAATAAACTTGATGGTTTTTAATAAAAGATTCATTTATTTGAAAGAGAGATACGGGGGGGGGAGAAAAGGGGGGAAGAGAAAGTTAGAGGGGGAGGGGGAGAGAGAGGGAGAGAGAGAACGAGAGAGCGAGCGAGAGAGAATGTTCCATTTGTGGACTTAATCACCAAATGCCTACAATATCTAGGATTTGGCCAGGCTGAAGCCAGGAGCCCAGAACTCAATCCAAGTTTCCCATGTGGGTGGCAAGGACTCAAATACTTGAGCCATCATCTGCTGTCTCCCAGGGTGCCCATTAGCAGGAAACCAGATCAGGAGCAAAGCCTGGACTCTAACCAGGAACTCTGATAGGGGATGTAGGCATCCCAAGTGGTGTCTTAACCATTGTGACAAATAGCCACTTCCTTTTTAGTGCAGCCAGGTCTCTTCACAACTATGCACTGCTTCATTAGACTTAGCATAAAATATAACCAGTTTTCTCTCGATGGGGCTTCATTTCTGAAGGTTCCTGTGTCACATCCAAGTAGTATTAAATATAAATGAACATGTCCTCCCCTACACATCATATGCATTTTACTGATGAGGACACTAAGGTTGAGAAAAACTCAGTAAAATGCAGATACTAAAGGGTGATTACACTGACACCAGATAAGTGTTTCACAGGAAATGGCACAGAGAAGTGAGGTTTACCAAACAGACGAGTAAGCAAGATGGAGAGTAAATCAGTAATAAAGACCCCCCAAGGGGCTGGCATGGTGGTGCAGCAGGTTAAAGTCCTGGCTTGCAGCTCTGGTATCCCATGTGGGTACTTGTTCAAGTACCAGCTGCTCAACTTCTTATCCAGCTTTCTGCTAATGCACCTGGGAAACCAGCAGAGGATGGCTCAAATGCCTGGGCCCCTGCAATCATATGGGAAACCTGGAAGAAGCTCCTGGCTCCTGGCTTTAGTCTAGCCCAGCTCCAGGCTTTGTCCTGGCCCAGAGGATGAAAGACCTCTCTCTCTGAGTCTCTACTTTTCTCTGTAACTCTGCCTTTAACATAAATAAAATAAATCTTCAATAAATGTTTTTTTAAAGACTCCTCCAACAAGAGAAGCCCAGAATAATGCTGAATTCTACCACACATTTAAAGAAGAACTAATTCCAACTCTTCTCAAGCTATTTGAAACAACTGAAAGGGAGGGAATCCTCCCAAACTCCTTTCATGAGGCCAGTATCATCTCAATTCCCAAACCAGAAAAAGATGCAATAGAGAAAACAAAGCTATAGAACAATATCCCTGATGAACATAGATGCAAAATTCCTCAAAAATACTAGCTAGTAAAATCTAACAGCACATCAGAGATATCAATAACCCGGACCAAGTGAGATTTATCCTTGGTATGCAAGGATGGTTCAACATTCGCAAATCAATCAATGTGATACATCACATTAACAAACTGAAGTACAAAAAACATGTGCTCATTTCAATACATGCATAGAGAGCATTTGCTAAAATACAACAATTTTCTTGATGGAAACCTTACTCAAATTCAATATAGAAGGAACATTACTCAAGACAATCAAGGCAATTTATGACAAACTCACATCAGCATTTTATTGAATGGAGAAAAGTTGAAAGCATTCTCATTAAGATCCAGAACCAGACAAGGATTCCCACTCTCTTTTTATTTCTTTTTTATTTATTTGACAGGTAGAGTTATAGATAGTGAGAGAGAGAGACAGAAAGAAAGTCTTCCTTCCATTGGTTCACTCCCAAATGGCTGATATGGCCGGAACTGCACCAAACTGAAGCCAGGAGCCAGGAGCTTCTTCCCAGTCTCCCATGTGGGTGCAGGGCCCAAGCACTTGGGTCATCCTCCACTGCCTTCCTGGGCCACAGCAGAGAGCTGGACTGGAAGAGGAACAGCCAGGACTAGAACTCAGTGCCCATATGGGATGCTGGCCCTGCAGGTGGAGGATTAACCAAGTGAGCCATGGCGCTGGCCAGGGATGCCCACTCTCACCATCATTATTCAATATAATTCTGGAAGTTTTTGGCAGGCCATTAGGCAAGAAAAAAAATGAGGGGCTGGTGAGGTGGCTTAGCAGGTAAAGCCACTGTCTGCAGTGCTGAAATCCCATATAGGAGCTGGTTTGAGTCCTGGCTGCTCTACTTCTGATTCAGCTCTCTGCTATGGCCTGGGAAAGCAATGGAAGATTTTCCAAGTACTTGGGCCCTGTAACTATGTGGGAAACCTAGAGGAAGCTCCTGGCTCCTGATATTGGATCAGCCCAGCCTCAGCCACTGTGGCAATTTGGAGAGTGAACCAGTAGATGGAAGACCTTTCTCACTGTCTTGCCCTCTCTGTGTCTGTAACTCTATCTTTTGAAGAAATAAAAAAAATCTTTAAAAAAGAAGAGAAATCAAAGTGATACAAATTGGAAAGGAGAAAGTCAAACTATCTTTATTTGCAGATGATATGATTCTATATAAAGTGGATCCAAAAGACTCTACTAACGGAACTCATAAAAGAGTTGAGTAAAATGGCAGGATATAAAATTACCACACAAAAATCAATAGCCTTTGCATACACAGACAGTATCAAGTTTGAGAAAGAACTTGTAAGATCAAAAACATTCACAACAGCTATAAAAATTAAATACCTTAGAATAAATTTAACCATGGATATTAAAGATTTCTATGATGAAAATTAAAAAAACATTAAAGAAAGACACAGAAGAAGACACCAAAAAAATGGAAAAATATTCCATGTTCATAGATTGGAAGAATCAATATCATCAAAATGTCCATACTACAAAAAGAAATTTATAAATTCAATGTGATCACAATCAAAATACCAATGGCATTCTTCTCAGATCTAGAATAATGCTAAAATTCATATGGAAACACAAGAGACCCAAAAGCTAAAGCAATCTTATAAAACAAAACAAAGCTGGAAGCATTACAATATCTACTACACAATAGTTATAATCAAAACAGCCTGGTACTGCCAAAAAAGAGATGTGTAGATGAATGGAACAGAACAAACTCCAGAAATCAATGTGCACTTCTACGACCAACTTATCTTTGACAAATGAGCTAAAATCAATCCCTAGAGCAAGGACAGTCTCTTCAACAAATGGTGCTGGGAAAACAGGATCTTCATGTGTAGAAATATAAAAGATGACCCTTACCTGTTACCTTACATGAAAATCCACTCAAATTGGATCAAAACCTAAATCTATGACCAAATACCATCAAATTACTAGAGAATATTTGAGAGACTCTGCAAGACATTGGCATATGGATAGACTTCTTCAAAAAGACCCCAGAGGCACAGGCCATCAAAGCCAAAATAGACAAATGAGATTACATCAAGCTGTAAGGCTTCTGCACTGCAAAAGAAACACTCAACAAAGTGAAGAGGCATCCAACAGAAGGGAGAAAGTATTTGCAAACTATGAAACAGAGAAAGGATTAATATCGAATCTAGAAGAGCTCAAGAAACTCAACAACAGCAAAACAGACAATTCAGTTAAGAAATGGGCAAAGGACTTGAACAGGCATTTTTAAAGAGAGGAAATTCTAATGAACAACAGACACATGAACAAACATTCAGGATCACTAGCCATCAGGGAAATGCAAATCAAAATCAAAATGAGGTTTTACTTCACCCCAGTTAGAATGGCTCTCATAAATTAATTAACAAGCAACAAATGCTGGCGAGGATGTGGGGAAGAAGGTATCCTAATGGACTGTTGATTGGAATGTAAACTGATGCAGCCCCAGAGGAAGACAGTAGGGAGAAACTTTAGAAATCTGAATGTTGACCCAGCCATTCCAGTCCTGGGAATTCATCCAAATGAAATTAAATCAGCATATGAAAAGAGTGAGCTGTACCCCCTGGTTTATTGCAGCTCAATTCACAATAGCTAAAATATGGAATCAACCCAGTCCATCAACTAAGGCCTGGATAAAGAAATTATGTTGTATGTACACTGTAGAATACTGCACAGTGCTAAGAGAAAAAAAAGAAATCCTGTCATTTGCAACAAAATGCTGCAAATTTAATCCATGATACTTAGTGAAATAAGCCAGTCCCAAACAAACGCCATATGTTTTCCATAACTGGTGGTAACTAATAGAGTACCTAAAAGGTAATGTATAAGAGTAAAATTGACATTCTGAGAGTCAATGATTTTTAACAGCTCTTTTCTCAACTGTTGAGGTACAGTGTTTATTTCTCATGCTATTTGTTTGACTCTTTACTTAGTGTAGGGTTAATCTTACGCATATAAAGTTAACTGAAAATAGATCTTTGAAAAAATTGAGAATAAAATAGGGAGTGAAGAAGGGTAGGAGTATGGGCAGGAGGGAGGGTAGGGTTGGAAGTATTTCTATGTTTCTGAATCTGTATATAGTAAGTACATGAAATTTATATACCTTAAATAAATTTTTAAAAAAGAGGTAAGCTTTACTATGTAGTGCAATATGTGCTACTAAAAACCCACAGAGAAAAGCAAAGCAGGGACTGACAAGAGGCTTTTACCATCTCAAGAAGAAACACCAGGGATGATAATTTTCCAGTGAGCAATTTCATGGAAAAATAATTTTGTGTAGACTTTGGGACAGGCAAATATTTTCTAAATGGCAACAAAACACATTTGTATGTGGTGATGGTTATACACTTGAAAAATTTACTAATTTATAAATTAACTTTTAAAAATAAAATAAAAATGGGTCAATTTCATCAAAATTAAGAACTACTATTATAAGCTACCATGAAAATATTAAAAATTTTCAGTCACAGAGCAGAAAAAGATATTTGTAATCCATGTTTTTGACAAAAAACACCTATCCAGAGTTTACTGAAAACTCTCATCAGCCAATAAAAGAAAGCCAAACAACCCAAGGAGAAAATAGGCAAACTATCTAAATAGACACTTCACTGGAGACATTATCAAATTAATCAATAAGCATATTTCAAAATATTCAACTTTATTATTTATTAGCTAAATTGTCAATTACAAACCAAATAGCTATTATAAAGTTTGCACTAAAAGAGGTAATACAAAACATATTAATAATATCGTATCTTGGTTAGGATGCAGAGAAAATGAAATTCTCATACATTGCTGATAGGAATGTAAATTGATCCAACTGTTCTGGAAAACTTTATAGTATTAACTGAAATCATACACATGCTGCCTCTGTAACCTAAATATTTCATTACTGGGTACATATCCAAAAGAAATAAATGCCTGTATCTTTATAAAGATATGCACAACATTTTTAGTAACACTTACTCATAACAGCCCAAACCAGAAATATTCTTAATTGTCAACATAGAAAAGAGAAGCATATTAATTAAGGGAATTCTACACATAAGTAAGGAAAAACACTTCATGAATGAATGTCAAAGATGTGCTGAGTGAAAAAGGACAGATACAAAAATATTTCCTCTGTATGATTCAACTGATGTGTATTTCAAGAGCAGGTAAAACTAATTCATGGAGGTAGAGGTCAGAATATTGGTTGCCCCTGGAGGTGTTGACTGAGAAGGGGACAGGGTACCTGGATGGCTGGTACACGTGTGTGCACATGAAAAACAGTATTGGGTTCCACTTTTAAGATTAATGTACTTTATATGGATACACATGAATGTATACATATTTTGTGGTATATATGTATGAATCTTATGTATTAATAGAACATAAGAACATAAAATATTTAAAAGACTAAGGCACAAATGTATATATTTGTATATACAGTTGGCTTTCCATATCTGTAAGTTCCTCATCTAAGGATTCAATCAACTGCAGATCAAATGTGTTTCAGAAAAATAGCCATGTCTGTACTGAACATGCACAAACATTTTTGTCAGTATTCCCTAAAAAGTACAGCACAAATATTTACATAGAACTTACAAAGTATTATGCATCTTAAGTATCTAGAAATGATTTAAAGTATACAGGAGGATGTGGGTAGGCTACATGTAAATATTATACTATTTTGTATAAAGGATTTGTATTCATGGGTACTTCTGGAACTAATTCCAGCTGATACGGAAGGATAACTACTCAGATGCCATGTTTTTAGTAGCTCTATTATGGTATATTTTTACAGATTATGAATTTATCATATTTTCTTCATACACTTTTATGATTTTAATAAATATATAAGCAATGTAATAGGGGGGCAGAGGCAGAGAGAGAGTCAAACCTTGCTTCCACTTATTCACTCCCCAAATGCCTACAACAGACAGGATTGTGCCAGGGCAAAACCAGGAGCCTAGAACTGAATCTGGGTCTCGCATGGCAGGCACCCAACTACACAGAGCCATCACTGCTGCTGCCTGTCAGGGTGCATCTTAGCAGGAAGCTGGAAACAGGAGTGGATCCAGGACTCAAACTCAGATGCTCCAATATGGGATTTGAGCATCCCAAGTACTGACTTAACTGCTTTCACAAACGCCCACCTCATCACAATTCAATTTTTAAACATTTCCATGACCCCTAAAATTCTCTTTAGCCAATTAGAGGTCAATCTCTGTTGCCCACATCTCCTGCTCCAGGCAACCACTGATAGGATTTCTGTCTCTACAGGTTTTTCATTTTGGATTTCTCATATAAGTAGAACCATGTATTTAACCTTTCAGGTTTGGTTTTGTTCACTTAGCATAATTGTCATTTATTTTCAGTTCTTCCATGTTGTAGATACAAGAGTATTAGGTTTTATTTTATTAGTGAGTTAGTCCAATTGATGGATGTGCCACATTTTTTTTCTGACAGGCAGAGTTAAACAGTGAGAGAGAGAGAGAGAGAGAGAGAGAGAGAGAGAAAAGTCTTCCTTTTTCCATTGGTTCACCCCCAAGTGGCTGCTATGGCTGGCGTGTTGCGCTGATCCGAAGCCAGGAGCCAGGTGCCTCCTCTTGGTCTCCCATGTGGGTGCAGGGCCCAAGCACTTGGGCCATCCTCCACTGCACTCCCGGGCCACAGCAGAGAGCTGGCCTGGAAGAGGGGCAACTGGGACAGAATCTGGTGCCCCAACCGGGACTAGAACCTGGGGTGATGGCGCTGCAGGCAGAGCATTAGCCTAGTGAGCCACGGCGCTGGCCTCACAAATTATTTACCAAATGGCATTGGAATTATTTGTTGCTATGATTTTTAAATTTATATGTTTCCCATTCCTCAACAAACCAAAATATGTCTTTGAGAGATTCCATTCTTTAAAATAAAAATGCAGGCTGGCGCTGCGGCTCAATAGGTTAATCCTCCGCCTGCAGCGCCGGCACACCAGGTTCTAGTCCCGGTCGGGGCACCAGATTCTGTCCCGGTTGCTCCTCTTCCAGGTCAGCTCTCTGCTGTGGCCCGTAAGTGCAGTGGAGGATGGCCCAAGTGCTTGGGCCCTGCACCCCATGGGAGACCAGGAGAAGCACCTGGCTCCTGCCTTCAGATCAGCGCTGGTGCGCTGGTGTGCTGGCCACAGTGTGCCGTCCGCAGCGGCCATTGGAGGGTGAACCAACAGCAAAGGAAGACCTTTCTCTGTGTCTCTCTCTCTCAGTGTCCACTCTGCCTGTCAAAAATAAATAAATAAAATAAAAATAAAAATGCAACATCTTCTTTGTCACCTTATTAAATTAAAACCTCACATGATCCCATAAAATCGAAAGACAAACAACCCGAATTTTTCAAGTTAAACTTTTTACTGAAAAAAAGACACCCAAAAGATGACTAGAAAATGTTAGCACCACAGCTACTACCAACATGAACATCCTTCGTTTAACCCTGGCTGAATACCGTGATGAGAAATCTCAGTGTTGGAAGCAGGAGGACTGACAGCGGGGGCTCCCCTACACTTTGCTGATAGCAGAGCCATGCCCCTGAATTCTCTAATGAAGGGTATGAAGAGGGGATAGTGAAGCAGCCACCAAACACGGGTATGCACCTGCCAAGTCATCCTGCCATCACACTTCTCATCACAGAGAAATTCCTAATGGTTTACTTCCCTTTAAAGTTTAAAATTAATAAACTGAAGCTTAAATTACAGAATCAAAGACCATACAAATCCCATCTGCTTCATAAGAAAAACAAAACAGCTAATATCTCTAATTTATAATAAGGATTAAAAGGAAGTCCTTGTTATGCATTCATATAACAAAGTATTTTGAACTTATCTAGGAGGAGTAGTTCAACGAATTATTTATAAAATTAATTTCAAGCATAGCATTTCATTTATCTATGAAATAGCATTCTCAAAACTTTCAATTAAAAATTTTCTATGGCACAAGATTGATGAGGGTTGGAAAATTCACTTCAGTTTCAAATTTCTGTTAAGCACTCTAGTTCTTTTACATTATTTTTTAAAAAGATTTATTTATTTTTTTTAACTTTTATTTAATGAATATAAATTTCCAAAGTACAGAATATTGATTACAATGGCTTCCCCCCCATAACATCCCTCCTACCTGCAACCCTCCCCTTATCCACTCCCTCTCCCCTTCCATTCATATCAAGATTCATTTTCAATTCTCTTTATATACAGAAGATCAGTTTAGCATACATTAAGTAAAGATTTCAACAGTTTGCTCCCACACAGAAACATAAAGTGAAAAATACTGTTTGAGTACTAGTTATAGCATTAGATCTCAATGTACAGCACACTAAGGACAAAGATCCTACATGAGGAGTAAGTGCACAGTGACTCCTGTTGTTGACTTAACAAATTGACACTCTTGTTTATGGCCTCAGTAATCACCCTAGGCTCTTGTCATGAGCTGCCAAGGCTATGGAAGCCCCCTGAGTTCACTGACTCTGATCATATTTAGACAAGGCCATGGTAAAAGTGGAAGTTCTCTCCTCCCTTCAGAGAAAGGTACCTCCTTCTTTGATGACCCATTCTTTCCACTGGGATCTCACTCACGGAGATCTTTCATTTAGGTTTTTTATTCCCCCAGAGTGTCTTGGCTTTCCATGCCTGAAATACTCTCATGGGCATTTCAGCTGGATCCGCATGCCTTAAGGGCTGATTATGAGGCCAGAGTGCTATTAGGACATTTGCCATTCTATGGGTCTGCTGTGTATCTCACTTCCCATGTTGGATCATTCTCTCCCTTTTTGATTCTATCAGCTAGTATTTGCAGACACTATTCTTGTTTCTGTGATCCCTTTGGTTCTTAGTCCTATCATTACGATCAATTGTGAACAGAAATTGATCACTGGGACTAGTGAGATGGCATTGGTACATGCCACCTCGATGGGATTGAATTCTAATCCCTTGGTATGTTTCTTTTTTTTTTTTTTTTTTTTTTTTTTTTTTTTGACAGGCAGAGTGGACAGTGAGAGAGAGAGACAGAGAGAAAGGTCTTCCTTTGCCGTTGGTTCACCCTCCAATGGCTGCCGCGGCCAGCGCGCTGCTGCCGGCGCACCGCGCTGATCCGATGGCAGGAGCCAGGAGCCAGGTGCTTTTTTTTTTCCTGGTCTCCCATGGGGTGCAGGGCCCAAGCACCTGGGCCATCCTCCACTGCACTCCCTGGCCATAGCAGAGAGCTGGCCTGGAAGAGGGGCAACCGGGACAGAATCCGGCGCCCCGACCGGGACTAGAACCCGGTGTGCCGGCGCCGCAAGGTGGAGGATTAGCCTATTGAGCCACGGCGCCGGCCTCCCCTGGTATGTTTCTAACTGTACTGTTTGAGGTAAGTCAGCTTGAGCATGTCCCGAATTGCACATCTCTTCCCTCTCTTATTCCCACTCTTATATTTAACAGCGATCACTTTTCAGTTAAGTTTCAGCACTTAAGAAGAATTGTGTATTGATTACAGTATTCAACCAAAAGTATTAAGTAGAACAAACAAAAAAAAATACTAAGAGGGATAACATATCAAGTTGCTCATCAACACTCAGGGTGAGGGCTGATTACTTTTACATTATTTTTTAATCTTGGTGTTTTATTACTGATAATTTCTCCACGCAGTGTTCATGACATTTAGATTGGGCTGGGCATTGTACCTATCATACACAAAGGGACATTTGCTCTGGTACTTGAGAAGGAAAGAAGAATAAAAAGACTTAGAGAGCTGGTAGCTTGTGGAATCAGGTAGGCTCCTGAGCGTGATACTGTTTCCACAGAAATAAAACAGGGTCACTCCACCACCACAGTCAAAGACCAAAAAGACTACTTCTGTCACCCATGTGACCTCAAAACTAACCAAACAGCTCCCTCTCCTGGCAAACGTGAATGGCTACTACTTCTTTCCCAGTGACCGTGCCATGTTGCTTCTAGAAAAAATACATGTTCTAAGGAACCATCAAATTGTATCCCCCAATGCCTTCCAACCAGAACAATTCTTCCCTTCTTCAAGGCCTGCCTGAAATCACCCAACAGCAGCCGTGGTCCTGTAACACCCCCCTTATTGTCTTGCTCAGATGCTGGTATGTGCCCTTCCCCATTTCTTGTGTGTGCCTGGTGGTCTTTGGCTGGTGACAACTGACAAATTGAGCATGACATGAATGATAAGCGCCCTGCCCTCAGGCTTTCTGGAAGAGATTGTTTCTACCTTATGTCGAGCTACAGATGACATTAGCAGAGCAAAGCGCGGGCATGCCAGCCGCCACTGCTGCTTTAGGAGATGGCAACCATGGAGGCAAAACAAGGGATATGAGACGTTTATTTGCAGTTTGGTTGCAAGATCTGGTGAAGCATGTAAAAACTAATTTTAGTAAATTTACCTATCATATGATCTGATTGAGGTTACTGTGATTAATTCTTAATTCCTGTTTATTTTAATAATATAGGTCTTAGTTTAGAAATAGGATTCCTACCTATTAGATTTAGAATGTTACCTTTTGAAATGTATGACAATCAGTATAATTAATTGGCATATTGATACTCTAGTGCTAAACTCAAACTTTTATTAGCATTTTGACTTTATTAAATGTTCATATTAGGTTTTCATCAGTAGACATATTAAATCTTACTTCTTATTTTTGAAAAAAATCAAGAGATACAAAAGATATTTTATCAAACAATGGCTACAAATGTAAACTATACATTTGTCTTTTTTTTTTTTTTTTTTTGACAGGCAGAGTGGACAGTGAGAGAGAGAGACAGAGAGAAAGGTCTTCCTTTGCCGTTCGTTCACCCTCCAATGGCCGCCGCGGTAGGCGCGCTGCGGCCGGCGCACCGCGCTGATCCGATGGCAGGAGCCAGGAGCCAGGTGCTTTTCCTGGTCTCCCATGGGGTGCAGGGCCCAAGCACCTGGGCCATCCTCCACTGCACTCCCTGGCCACAGCAGAGGGCTGGCCTGGAAGAGGGGCAACCGGGACAGAATCCGGCGCCCCGACCGGGACTAGAACCCGGTGTGCCGGCGCCGCTAGGCGGAGGATTAGCCTAGTGAGCCGCGGCGCCGGCCACATTTGTCTTTTAAATATCTGTTCACTTTTCCCCCTCTTGTTTGATATTTATAGCAAGGATTTCAGATGTGAGTGGATACTTGAGGGACACATTTGGGTGACAGGAAGTCATGTTCAAATCTGATTTTCTTGTGGAAAGGGAAGTGATCTATGCTAAAAGAGAATGTTCACCAGATAAATTATTTTGTACTAATTTCTAAATAACCTTCAGATATAATTGAGTCAAGATTTACTGATTTTTTTGTTTTTCCATCATTTTGTGAAGAACGCCTGAGAAGTCTGAACTAGAACTGTCACAGCCAAACACCAAGGTGCCTTCCAGAAATTTGTTGTGACAGTCTTCTGTTGCAAGAGCTCATCGCACCAGTGCCTCTTGCCTTTACCCTTGGAAGTGCGATGGGTGAGTCTTCAGACCTCTAGACAATGGTGCACACACTTACAATTTAATGAAGAATACGACCATCAGATCATAAACACAGTGAAATAATATTTATACTCCAGTTCCCATCTCTTGTGTTCCAATTAATGAATAAGAAAGATGTGTATTCTCCCCCTGTTGGAGATTGTGGGTTTTACATATATATATACACAACTATGAATAAGAATTAGAAAGCTGAATCTGATACCTGAACACTTACAAGAGAAAAGGTCCAAAAATGTGTGGTCCGATAACATTAGAAACTGAGAAATTTCAGAAGAGCCAAACCATGCTCATAGAATATCTCAATAAACCGGGACACACAGCAGGTGCATCTCTTTCTTTCCACTGGCATTAGCGATGGTAAAAGAGCACGGAGTGGGACCCGAGGACAGTATTCTTGTTCTGGCTCCAACACTGGCTGTTTTCCTCTAAGGGCTGTGATTATTACTAAATCAGTTTCACTTATGAAAGTGAAAAAAATGGAAATATGTGCTTAGGAAACGTAGGGGCGTGCATCAAGGTGGTTGCTCCGATCCAAGCGAGCACCCCAGAGGCGAGACAGACACCGGAACTTGGAAGATAAAGAAAGCGACTGCTGAGGCAGCCTGACAGGCACTGCTGGCCTGTGGAGGTTTTGCTGAACAAATCCCTTAACTACTCTGCCACAATTCACATAGGCTCAACGTGCGTGAGAGCTGATAGCGGCTCTCCCGTGCTTTGTCGGGTAATAAGGTAGACATGAACTCGGAAGGAAATAAAAATTACAGGAGACCGTTGTTTTGGACTGGCTCCTGCCGTGGGCTTCATCACACCAGCCTAGAAAGTACATTGTTATCTGACCCTCCGAGAAGTCAGGATTTCCCAGAGAGGCCGACTGGCATGGCAGTAGAATTCCCCTCTGCTTTAATCCCCACAAGAAGTAACCTGATGTTCACCAGGCAGTTGTTTTCCTGTAGTTCTGTATCTCTGTTCTCTGCCTTACAGAAACGAACTTCAGACTGAGAGATCTGATTTTGGCTCTTTGTTTCTGCTTTCTTCAGCCCTTAACTGTCTATAAAGCCACACTCCTCTGCTTAGCCCATCAGAACACTCAATCCTCCAATTCTAGAAAACAACAGAGAATTAAAATGTTTCATAAACTGAATTGTTATAATTTGTTCTTTGACAGAAGGTTAGATTAGCAAACAGGCAAGGAAGCCATGGGGAAGAGGGACTGGGGAAGAGAGTCCACCGGCAGGAGTGGGGTGTGTTCAAGCCTGTTGGAAAGGCTTCCGTGGAGGGCGCCAACCTCAGTGAGGGCACTGGAGGAAGGGGAGGGGCGGAGGGGGCATTAGCCACTCTATCCCTCCGTGTAAACTGCAAGCTAATATTATACCTCAAATAAAACAGCACATTAAAAGCAATCTGTAAAGCCCAAAGAAAAGAAAATACCTACTGTAGGGCCCATGGAAGACAAGGGACATGACCATCAGGTCAGCTAGACTTAATTCATATCCTGCTCCCAATGCAGGATTTTAGCTACTTATGGACTTTCTTCCTCTAATGCCAATGACAAAATAAAATACAACCTCATGATTAAATGAAAAAGAGTCAATCTCCCACTACCTTGGTGCCTATGCACCACCCTTCCCTTGGGCTGCCCCAGCCGGTGTAGGATGGGGCAGGGACACTGAATCAGGCTAATCCTGCAGGAACGGGACTCCTCAGTTGGCAGACTTTAGCTCAAGGACCGCTCACCAGCCTTTCAATGATTTTCTAGAACTCTGCCACGGTCTAATAACTTTCCTACACAACCTTCCTCTCTCCCTTCTTTCCTCTACAGGGTAAGACCTGCTTCATGGCCTTCTCTAATCCCTCACCCTACTTTCACTTATGGGCAAACATCATGAATTTCCTGCACATCCAATCCTGGCTTAGCATCTTCTTAGAGGATGATGACTAATTCTCCATTTATTGGCTACATAACTCTGGGCATTAAAGGCACCTTTGTTTCAGTCTCTCCACACACTAAATGAGGTTAATAATAATGCCTGTCTCATATAATTGTTGCAAATTATTTTTTTGTTTTTATTTTTTCTAGCATTAGGAAAACACTCAGCATGGGTAAGATTGTAAGAAGTATTTGCTGGATGCTCTTAAAAACAATAAAAGGTCAGAATGATCCATTTAAAAGGTAAACAAATCAGATGTAAAATACTGTAGATTATGTTGTAAGCTGGTGTGAAATTGGATAAAATTGATCAATCCTTGGGACAAACTTTTTTTCAGTCTATGTTTCCCATCATCCTGTAGGTTGTTTCCTTAAGCAAAGAGATCAGAAAAGCAAAACACAAACTACAGCCATTATTCAGGGATCTGGATCAAGAGTCAGTTTTTACATTGTGGTTTTCACTTTCCTTCATTATTTAGAAATTACCACTTTCTTTCCAAGTTGAAATTAATACCCAGTTTTTCTTTTATTTGCTTTCCTTGCCTGTGGTGTGCTGATCTCCACCCTCACCTCCATCCCCAGTCTTGATTCATTTCTTTTTCACTTTGCATAAAGTTGTCTCTTTCAATAGCTCTATTCTGAAATTCTCATTCTCTTAACACCTTGCTGTCAACTTAGAGTTTTTCTCATTTTTTTCCTCCTACAGAATGTATACTGGCTTGGGATCTAATCTGAAAGCAAGAGCTATGCAGTCTCATCTTACTTTATATATTTGATGTATACTTTAATAGACTTGTTTGCTTTTATTTTCAAAATGATATGCTGATGTGGCAACAACCTGATAATGCACCATGCCACATACAGTAAATTACTCCAAGATCACTGTTAGCGGGAAGAATTGCTGGAAGGTTTTATCTTTTTCTGTAAATTTTCAGCTTTAGAAGAACTGCTGATGTGGCTGCATTAAAATGGCTTCTCTCGTACAGGGTCAATTTTTTGGGTAAAACCTTTGGAAATCCATTTCCATGACTGGGCTACTTAGGGCTGTGAATGTCTTCAGCATGTATTCCTAGGGGTACCTACCATATTATATGATTAGTCTTCATACCTGAAGTATGAAGTTTTCCAAAGTATAGACATTTGTTTAACTCACAGTTTTCATGGCTGAAGGCTCACACTGTGTAGCACCAGCTCTGGTGAGGACCCTTTGCCTGTATCACCTCAAAGTGGGACCACATGGGAGAGGGAGAGATCACATAAGAGAAACAGCCAGAGGTCCTGGGGAATGCTCAGGATTGTTTTTTTATAACAATCTTCTAGGGAGATACAACTCAGGGGTCTAAAAAGAACTATATTATTGTCTTCTGAGAGCAGGAATTCAATGACCTAAGAACTTACTGCCAGGCCCTCTCAGAGTTCTAACCCCATCATTAATACCACACTGAGGATCAAGTTGCAACACATGAACTTTTGGACAACAAACCACATACCAACCACAGCAAGTAAAAATCAGTGGTTTCAGAAATATTCCAAATGACAGTGATAGTACAAAAACCTTCTAAACTTTATCATTAGGGGCCAATACTTTTTGACAGTATTAAAACACCACAAAACATTTTTTCCTTCATTAAATAAGTAAAGTCTCAAAGGTGCTAAATCAGCCACTGTTTACCAAACCCTGGTCCCAACTGATGGGAGGGGTCCCTATTATAAATATTTGAAACTGAAGTACCCCATCCCTAGGATGTTCTTAGGCTATGTGATCTCCCGTGTTCCCTTTCTGTTCATGCAGACTCAATAAAGAGTTTCATTGCAGGAAATTATAATAATAAACTTCCATTGTGCATTATTATACAAACAAAAGATTATTTTATAGCAAATATTTTGTGATCTCTGATGATTTCCAACAAGGTATCTTGGATACAAAATAAGCCATAAATAATGCTTGGAGAAGTAGTTTGTTGGAAGATAATCTCACTGATGATCAGATCATTACTGCATTATCACAAAATTCCATGCTGGCTACTTTCTTTATACATTACTTCACATGCAACTTTAAAGAAATCTCTTCTGGTTCGTTTGGTTTGGATGAGATGTCTTAACTATGCTTGTCCTTAATATTTGGAAAGTCATGTTTCATTGCACATATGACTTTATAATACAAATGCTGGTTTAAATACCTTGTTTCTCAATTGAAAATCAAACTTTGTGAGGTTGGCTGCTGTCTAAATCTGGTTCAGTCTGTATCATCAGCCTTCAAGACAAAGGTGGCATGTGACAGACATTCAGTGGATTTGTTGAATGCATGAGTAAATGATCAGAAAGATTTATCTTTAATATTATTTATGTAGAATTTATCTGTCCCTTTATGTTATGAAGTAAAGTATTTGTAAATTCTGGCTGGACCTTACTTATTTCTATATCCTCTTTTACATTTACTACAAGCTTCATATAAACTAGTTGCTCAAGTGTGTCCTCCAAGAATGGGCTGATGACTCAATAACTACCACCATGTTAGAAAGACACTGGACTGTGTTCCAAAGGGTCATGTTGTCCGTGCTGTGACAAAAACTACCTGTTGTCTGGGATTAGAAATGTAGGTCTGGCGGTAGAGTGCTCTTTTCTCCACAGGAGGTGCAAATCCTTATCACAAACAGAAGTGTTGTTGACACAGATGGGAACACCTACAGGCATAGCACCTGGGTGATAGTAAGAAAGAGCTCAAATTAATAGATTGATGAAAAAAAGTCATGATTGGTCTTCTCAGCTTGAAAAAAACCTTCAAGAAAGAGAACAGTGGGTTCCCTATTCCTCACTCCAAGATATCATCTGAAATTCTTTATTTAACATCTTAAAGACAGTTTGATACAAGCAATACGAAATAGAAGGTTTTAACTCATGCTGGGCAATATACACACACATATACACGTAATTCTTGTGAAAATTTTCAAATGTTAAATCTATATATTGAAAAGTATAAAAGAAAGCCAATTTGCAATACCTACATATCTATCAACTATCTATACATCTATTTATTTATCATCTAGTATGATTATGGTTATGATCAACAAATTCTTTATTAATTTGTGAAGTTAATTTATGTGTAATCATACTATAACTAACACTATAAGCAAAGTTTTCCATCTACCTTACTATATTTACTTTCCATGCATTTTATTTAAAGTTCCTTAGCCTAGCATTTGAGAGGCAGATTAAGGGACCCATGTCCTATATTGGTGTACCTGGGTTCAATACCTGGTTCTGGTTTCTAACTCCAGCTTCCTGCTATTGCACACCCTGCAAAGGCAGCAATGATGGCTCAAGTAGTTGTATTCCCATCACCTATGCATGAGATCTGGATAGAGTTCCCAGCTCCTGGCTTTGGCCTCAGCCAAAGACCATTGCACACATTTGGAAAGTGAACTATCTCTATGCTATATGCTTCTGTCTTTGCTTTTCAAATAAATAAATAAATAAAATTTAAGGCTACTTTTTTAACTTAATAATAAGCTTTACTGCATTAACTTATTCTGTGAAACCAACTGTTAAGAAATGATACTGAAGGAGTTTAGGTTTTATGACATGGACATCCTTTATTTAGAAGGATATCAAGAATGATAGCAAGATAATATCTGAATTCTAATAATTTTAAAAACAAATTGGTATTGAGAAAAGTAATCTTATACCATCTTGCCTTTTATTTTTTGTCTTTTGAGAAATCTTTCAAACTTGTTTCATTGGCACTGCAGAAAATGTGACTGTTACTTTTATTTTTTTGTCTTCTCTTGTTCTTGTCAGCACATCATTAATTTGCTATTAAACTACCTGCTTTACAAAGTTTATTTTGTAGCCCAGCATGGTTTTTTCTCTCCTTAGTGATCTCATGAGACAACAAATTGCTATGTAAGATAACGAATGACTAGAACTTGGCAGATATAATATTTTTGTTGTTTTGCCTGCTTCCATTGAGATGCTGTTGATCCCTAACAGCATTATAAACAGATGGCTAATTGTTACAAAGCTACATATTGTTCATGTAGAAACTTGCCTACTTCTTGGTAACATATGGCTTAAAAAATAATCTTAGGGCATTTATAAGGATAATACAAACTCAGGACTAATTCTTAAAGAGTAGGACAGCATTCTTAGTTAGGTGTGAATTTATAGCTTATATCTGTTTAAGGTTAGAGTGCAATCAGCCTATACAACCAGGAACTTGTTAAAAAATGTCAATTGCATCTAGATTTCTTAGTGGAGTTTTCTGCTCTAAGACAACAGAAGCACTAACACTGGAAAGCCCATGATGAAAGTGTTTCCATGTTGAAAGTATTTTTGTTTGATGAATATCCAGTGTTTGTCCTTCAAGGCAGTATATCCCACAGTTCAACATTCCTGGGTCTGAAATAGGTGCAAAGTTTATATGCAATATATCATCTTTTCTATGTACCATATTATGAGTAGAACAGGAAAGACTTCTCAGAGCACAGTCTCTGATCTCTGAAAGCAATCATTATTGTCCATGCTCTTGGTGAGACTCATGCTACCTAAATAGTAACAGCAGGTATAGCAACTGCCTGTAACAGATGCAAATCACTGTTGCTTGATTGTAATTTGTATTAAAGCTGTGTATTCAGATAAATCTTTACTGTCTCAGTCTTGTGCTCTGTCTGGCTTTCTTCTATTGAAGTTTTATTGTGTTGTGCGAGAGTTTTACTTTCCAACTTGAGCTTCTGAGTGGCAAATGGGCTTTGCCTCTTAGATGCAGATAACTTTATCAGTACTTAGGGGACCTGCTCTCCATTGACAGGAAGCATAAGATGAAGGCAGCACTTCTTACCCTGATGGATAAGTTCTTTGCCATTTGTTTGCAAATTCTGATATTATGAAACCAATTTTATTCAGTAATCTAATTCTCATAACTATCAGGCATTTTTTGATAATATGATTGATGAAAATTTACATTCTCATTATTAGCTTTATAAAAAGTATTAAAGATTCTCAATGCATAGCACTTGAAACCTTTTACCAATGTAACCTTCTGTGTAAGCAATGTAATATTTAGACATTCTAATTGTTTAATTTTATGGGAGACTAGGAAGATTTTTCTGAAAGAATGAATTTCAAACACAGTAAAGCAATACCATTAACACAGATCTCACACACAGACACATGCGGTAAGAAAAACAATTGTTCATTTAAATGTCTACAGAAAAAATACAGGAAACATGTTTCTTCAAATTTATATAACTTTATCTTGGTTAAGGACTTTAAGTAACCTAACCAAGATAGAGAGTAATGACAAATATACCAAACCATTTAGTTTATAATGAAAACTCTGAAAATCCATTCTGGTCCTTTGCCATGGATAGGACCTGTCATCTTTCTGTCCTTGTCTCTGTCTTTCCCTTTCTTGCCTTTTGTCACGCTATCTCTGGCTGTGACAAACTTCTCCAGGAAACCCTGACAGCTAACTATTCTTTCTCCTGAAAAGAGGTTTTCTTGGACTTAGGGCACACTTAGATCTATGGACTTTTAAGGATTGTCTGGATTTTCACATATTACTGACACATATTTTTGCTGGGTTTCATTACTGCTAGAATGTCCATGGTTTATATGATTAATTCTTTTTTTTATTTTTTTTATTTTTTTTTTATTTTTTTTTGACAGGCAGAGTGGACAGTGAGAGAGAGAGACAGAGAGAAAGGTCTTCCTTTGCTGTTGGTTCACCCTTCAATGGCCGCCGCGGCCGGCGCGCTGCGGCTGGCGCACCGCGCTGATCCAATGGCAGGAGCCAGGAGCCAGGTGCTTTTCCTGGTCTCCCATGGGGTGCAGGGCCCAAGCACCTGGGCCATCCTCCACTGCACTCCCTGGCCACAGCAGAGGGCTGGCCTGGAAGAGGGGCAACCGGGACAGAATCCGGCGCCCCATGATTAATTCTTTAATAGGAAACATTTAAATAACATACTAGAGACAGAGAAAAAATTAAATTCCAAGGCTTTTCTAATGCTGACTCATACTAGCAAAACACTTCTAGAGGTAAGAAAACTATTTGTGACATAATCAAATCATTCTTTCTGCCAACAAATAAGCATTGAGCATATAATAAAAGCAAATATTGCCTAAAATACTACAGGTAGATCCCTGTCTGGTATTAACTCCTCTCCCCACGTCTCCATTCCTCCTTCTTACTTGGAACGTAAAATATGATCTCCTTGAGAATTCCAGGTAGAAAGTTTCCACTGTTTCCCCACCTTCCTTATTTATTCTAGTATTCATGAGAAACATGAGTGACATCGTTACTGAGATGGGAAGTGGTCTGGGTACACACGGGTCCTTTGCTTGGCCAGTATCTTTTTAGGTCCCCCTTAGTAGCTGAGATGCTCATATGGCTGGTCTGGCTCATCGTTGTTAAAGATGATCACCGTGATAGTAACACGGCATTACAATAGAGGACCGTGGCTGGACAAGGAGTCTGCGTGGGCTCCAGGAGGCAGCAGGGTGGTCCAGCTGAATATCTGGGCAACATGTCTCCTTAAGCTTAAGTATAAGAAGGGAAAAAAACACTTATCTTGGTGGTACAGGTGGTTTCCTGGCCCTCAGACTAATCAAGCAGAATTCTGATCAGAGAAAGTTTTTTTTTTTTTTTCTTTTTCTTTTTAAGGTCTGGAGAACTTCTAGGAAATGTCAACTGGAGAGGCAGTTTCACTTCTGTAGGGACTTCATGGCCCCTGTGAGAAGGGAGATGTTTAATTCAAAATGGGTAGAGCTGTTTTTCAGACCTCAGAGACCCAACCTTTGATGTTGCCTCTGAGAACTCTTCGCAAATGATTTTTGGGGGCTGGTGTGTGGCATAGTAGGCTAAGCCTCTGTCTGTGGCACTGGCATCCCTTAGGGGCCTGATTCGTGTACTAGCTGTTTCTTTTCTGATCCAACTCTTTGCTCATGGCCTGGGAAGGCAGTGGAAGATGGTTCAAGTGCTTGGGCCCCTGCACCTGCATGGGAGACCTGGAATAAGCTCCTGGTTGCTGCCTTCGGATCGGCCCAGATCTGGCCATCATGGGCATTTGGGGAGTGAACCCGTAGATGGAAGACCTCTCTCTCTGCCTCTCCCTGTCTTTATCTGTAACTATACCTCTCAAATAAATAAAATAAAAAAAAAAAAAGACTTTTGTAGGGCTGAAAGTTGGGGGGATGATTAATATTTTTTGTATTTTTCCTTAATGATGGTCGAGGAATGAGTGCATATCCAGGGAAAGTCATATCAAGCTACAATAGGAAAACAGATAGTAAAAGGATATTTCTATATTGCAATTTTAACAGTTTAAACTAATCAAAGGCTAGAGGAAGTCAATGAACTAAAAAGGCAAAGTTTGGAAGGGAAGCATCACATTAAGATGACACTCAGAGCTTTAAAAGTCTAGGTTTGGAAAGAACAAGCATCTGACAGTATAAATAACCTCTTGATGGGAAATTTTTCTTTTTCATTGTTTATTTTAAAATTTACTGGTTTAATTTGAAAGGTAGAATCATATAGGGTGCTGGCATTGCAGGTGGTGGCTTAACCCTCTCTGCCATAACACAGGCTCTGGCATAATTTTTCTACCGAAGTTCATGTTCAGAAGCCAAGCAGAGTTGCAAACTGACCTAGACAACAGCCTCCAGGGAAGCTGGGGCCAAGGAGATTTTTTATTTCTCCCAAAGACGCTTTTTATTCTCCTTCCCCCAGACACAGTTAAATGTCTACCACTACCTTTGCACACCAGCTAGAGTGTGAGTCTAGATCACACTCTAACAGAATGTGCCTAACAGAAATATGTGAGCCATGCGTATAACGTTTAATATTAGTCACATTAAAGAACTAAAAAGAGGTAAATATTTACCATTTTAATCCCATATATCCAAACCATTACTATGGCAACATGTAAATAATTATTAATGACATTTTCCATACTCTCTTTTTTTTATAATACAACATCTCTAGTGTATTTTATATTTCCAGCATATCTCATGTTGGCTCCTTCATTTTATAAGAAATAATTTATATTTACATATCATACAATGATTAGAAAAGCAGATTTGCATATTTAAGATGTTTTAAATTGAGCTAAAAGACTTCCAATAAACTGAGTATCAATCTTTAATTTAAATTCAAATTTAATGAAACATTCCTCCACCACAATAGCTGTATTTCAAGTACTCAATAGTCACATGCAGCTAGTAGCTCCCATATTAGACAACACATAGCTAGATTGTACTATGTTCCTGGTCCTGAGAGCTAGATTGTACTATGTTCCTGGTCCTGAGAGCTAGATTGTACTATGTTCCTGGTCCTGAGAACAAGCTCGTGTAGTGGAGGCTAGGGGCTTTTGTACTTTGTTAGTGTACCATCAACTTTTTTTTTTTTTTTTTAAGATTTATTTCACTTGTTTGAAAGAATTACAGACAGAGGTGGACACAGAGGTCTTCTATCTGCTGGTTCCCTCCCCAGATGGCTGCAATGGCCAGAGCTGAGCTGAGCCAGGAGCTTCTTCTGGGTCTCCCACGTGGATGCAGGGGCACAAGGACTTGGGCCATCCTCTGCTGCTTTCCCAGGCACATTAGTAGGGGCTTAGATCAGAAGTGGAGCAGCTGGGACTTGAACCAACGCCCATATGGGATGCCAGTGCTGCAGGCCAAGGCTTTAGTCTTCTGTACCAAAGTGCCAGCACCACACACTGCCCCCTTCAACTCTTATTAAGTAGGCTTGCCTGGCCTATACTTCTAGGGAAACTCTGTGTAAACGGATGCTTTGGAGCTGGTGCTGTAGCTTAGCCACCTGCAGCACCAGGATCCAATATGGGTGCTGGTTCTATTCCCAGCTGCTCCACTTCTAATCCACCTACCAGCTAATGCACCTGGAGAAAGCAACTGAGAATGCCCAAGTGCTTAGGCCCAAGTACCCACATGGGAGACGTGAAGGAACTTTGGTCTGGCCCAGCTCTGGATGTTGTGGTCCTTTAGGGAATGAATCAGCAGATGGAGGTTCTCTCTCTCTCTCTCGCTCTCGCTCTCACTCTCACTCTCTCTCTGTCTTTCAAATACAAAATAAATAAATAAATAAATAAATCTTTCAAAAAAGAAAAACTGTTGCTTTGATTTTTATCTGACTTGTGTCTCTCTTTCAGTTGGTTCAGTACTCAGATTGAAGAGAGAAATGATGAATTTTCAATCCAAAATCCTTATAAAGTAAAAATAAATTTACAATACTTCCTCATTTTCAAAAACCTTGTAATCCTCCTTTTCCATAAGTTTAATATTTCATTGTTATACTACTATAATTCAAAGAGAAATGCAAACAATTCACCTTAACTATATTCCAGTTTCCTTTAGAAAGCACATTTTGTTATGAATCATAAATATATGAATTCTTCAGTAAAATGACCAAACTGATCTTAAGTAAAGATACAAGCTATCAACACATCCTGTACAATGTAGGCAGTTGATCTAACCAATCTTTGATTTTCCATTTGCTGTATCCTTGAACTGTTCTGAGTTACAAATGCCATTCTGATGACAGTGAGATAGTTCTAATGGATAGTTTTAGGGCTTCTTAAAGTAGTATACCATTTAGATATAGTTTGAGTCTCACCAAAGCCTTCATGTGTTGAAATTTACACCCCACTGTGGTGTAGTTAGAGGCTAGAAACTTGATTTGAACAAGATAATTAGAAGTGGGGCCTTTACGAAGAGATTAGGAATAAGGGCCAACAGGGTAGAACATTGGTGATAGAATCCTGGCAGCTTTATAAAGGTAGGGAGACCATACCAAAAGAGAGGTGTACTCCCTGTCTCTTACCATGCTCTGTCTCAAGACTGCCATCAAGAACGCAATTGCCAGATGAGGACCCTAAACCTTGTACCTCCAGCACCATGCATCAAAATAAACCTCTTTTCCTTAGCACCCTGCCTCAAGTTTTTCATTACAGTAACATAAAACTACTGTAAGAAATTTTCATAGTCCTATAATCTTTCTACTTCAAGTCGGAATGTACCTCCCAATCTCACAAGCTTGAATATGTTCAATAATATCACGTCAAAACATATAGGGCACAGTGTTTTGTGTCTTTGGTATCAGGAAGTGCTTTGTATATGCAGATATTTAATCAATGAAAAAGAAAAATACAGAAATATTCAGAGACAAAGCTCAGTATTAATAGATCATTAAGATCAACCATCAGCTAACCTAGCCTGTTAGAATTAATGGCAAATGATTCACCTAGAAAATGATCAAATTAGATTTCAGATCATGGAACAATTGTGCTAAATCAGATTCTAACGCTCATAGTGCATCCCTTTAAGCCAAAGTGGAACATATAATTAGCCTTCTAATTTGGATTCCACCACACTAGAATTTGTGAAAATTTAGGGAAGGGTTGGGTTGAAATTTACTTGAGATTTGCTTACAGAATAAATAAACACGATTTTAAAAGCAGTAGTTCATCTACTCAAACAAATAAGCTGTTGTTAAGGATGGAAAGCACGTTACTTTTTGCTAATGGACAAATAGGTTGTCTCCATGCTTTACAATCTACCCTCTAAGACGCTTCCGTAGTAATCATTCTAGCTGTGAACCAAGCTTAGAAGTGAATGCCATAAACTCGGACTCATTTTAAAAGAGTACTTTGGTGATTCTTACTTCAGACATGCCTCCCCCTCACTTAATCTTCACTAGGAGTTATGACTGAACATAAACAGTGAGTGATGGTCTTGGAAAGTCGTTACATGAAGTAGGAACTTCAGAAAATCAGTGACATTAGTGGGCAACGAATGGAAGGAGGTGGGGGCATGGCAGCCTCACTGCCATCTGTGACTCATAAAGGCCCTTTAATGACAAGTCCATTCTTCCTGGAGAATTTAAATGTGACCCCTGCAGTACAATGCTTCCTCCATCTGTGAGCTTTTCATGTTTTTTCTATATCTCCTTGAACTTCAAATTAACGGCATAAGAGGTGGTGGAAGAAGAAAAGAGGCCGGCGCCATGGCTCACTAGGCTAATCCTCCGCCTTGCGGCGCCAGCACACCGGGTTCTAGTCCCGGTTGGGGCGCTGGATTCTGTCCCGGTTGCCCCTCTTCCAGGCCAGCTCTCTGCTGTGGCCGGGAGTGCAGTGGAGGATGGCCCAAGTGCTTGGGGGCCCTGCACCTGCATGGGAGACCAGGAGAAGCACCTGGCTCCTGCCAGCGGATCAGCGCGGTGCACTGGCCGCGGCGGCCATTGGAGGGTGAACCAACGGCAAAAGGAAGACCTTTCTCTGTCTTTCTCTCTCACTGTCCACTCTGCCTGTCAAAAAAAAAAAAAAAAAAAAAAAAAAAAAAAAAAAAGAAGAAGAAGAAGAAAAGATAGTAAGAGAAAGGAGAGGGTGGACCACAGCAGACCTTGAGTCTTACAACGTAATATACAGACATCTCGTTTCAGAGGAAGAACATTCATCATGCCAAGTACTGCGAAGATCTCAACTGGAAGAAAAAAGGAAAATTGAGCCAACACTGAAATGACAGAGATGTCAGAATTATCTGGAAAAGATTTTAAAGCAGCTGTTCTAAAAATGCTTCAGTGAACAACTGCAAACATGCTTGAAATAAATGCAAATAGAAGGCTGAGAAAAATAAATGAGAAACACAATAAGTGTAGGTAACTCGGTCTCAACACAAGAGCATTAAAATTTTACTGTAGTGTACTGGAAAATTTGCTAAGAGTCAATATTAAAATTCTAGAGAAAGCTGTCTAAGCTGTCGTTTTGTTCCATCTAATCCTGCTGCTAAATCAAGAAGAACTTCAAAACATCTTAACACATTTTTGAAAATTTCTCATTCACACTTGCTTTATCATTTTAGTTTGCAAACTGGAGGGGTGTAGGAGAGAAACTCTTAAACAGTAATAGTTACAACTGTGAGGCTAATACGAGTAAGATAACTTGGAAAAAGTGTGGAGAGATTGCTGATAGATTAATTAGCTAATTAATGCTGTAGCTTGTCCAGCTGTAAAACAACCTGAAGACTGCGAGTGTGTGCAGAAATCTCTTCATCCTGGAGTTCAGCAAGGCAGAAGAATAAACAGTAAGTTCGCGGTATGAAAGTTCTTTAGACTGTGTGGGGACCCAGTGAGGGTGAGACATTCTTAGACCAGCTACATTTGTAGCTCTGCTACAGCAAGCCTACAGTGATTCATGCTAAGCATGGATTTCCAGGAAAAGGTTAAATTAGTCTCTGTACACTCCCTTAGAAAGTCAGGGAGTTGTTTATTAATTGGAAGGATTTCTGTGCAAAAGTGATTGAAAACAAAACATTTCTTTGCACTTCAGTAAGGAAATTTTCAAATGATCTTAAAATATGGCTTCTTTCCATAAACAGCTCTCTCAGTGATACCCAACAATTAAGTTATGATTGCAGGCTGAAGCAGCCTGTCAAATTGATTGTTAAAATCTCACATGGCTGACTCTTGTATTTTCTGTTTGTGCCTCTTACATCTACACGTCCATACCAATGCTAAATACAGGCTTACTGCTAAAATGGATCCAAGTGTAAGTGATGACAACCTCACTGCCTTCTCGGTGATACATATGACCTTAGTGATTGAAATGAAGTTGTGAATGAGGTCCTGCCCTGTTCACAGGTGTGAGCATCTTGATCAGGAATGCCCACTTCCACAGACAAACATGAGAACCAGATTTTCTTGGGAGTTTCTATTGGGTGTCCCATATATCCTTATACAGATAAATTATCTGACGCTACATGGATATCAGTACTCAGGATATTTATCTAATGATAACATGATCTCACAAAAGGACAATCAGAAAAACAATATTTCTGTTCAGTGAACAGATTATACTCCAAAGTCTACATTTCTACGTGCTACCTCAAAGATGATTAATTTGTTTTTCTCCAATAAACAACGGTGTTGAGAAATCAAATTACTCAATCTGTTGGTATATTAACATTCATAATTGTGTTTATTGAAACACATGGTCATTGACTTGATGCAAATGTAATACTGGCTTTGAGAAATTTTCATCTGTGCAGATTGCCATAATGATATTACTGTATTATGCTAATGGTCACTTTACAAAAATGAAAGTTATAACATGGCAACAGAATGTTGCGGTTTTATGCCATTTTTTCCAGTAGAATCTCGATGATATATTAAATCAATCATATTTACTATACTTCTAGGAGAAATTTTACTGAACAATTATCATCTTGATTTAATACACTTTTCTGAGGACTTAGCTGTAGCCTGGCATGACTGATGTGATTCAGAGTCAAATACAGAGACGATAAGGCTCTTTTGATTCTGATCCCATTATTTTTGAAATATAAACAAAATTAAAATTCCTTCTGAACTGGCAATAATGCAGTTATTTATTGAAAGGTTTAGCCTTTTGTGTACGAATCAGGATCTCTAAACTGCACGCAGTTTTATTCTTTGGTTATTAAGCTTTCTCAATGTTTCTGTAATTTGGAATCATTCTGGGAAATTAAATATTCAGCTATGTTTTCTTATCATTAAATAAAGTTTGAAGCCCAAATGCCTTTTAGAATTCAGACAATATTCAGCAGAAAAAGATATTTGAAATGGAACAGAAATAATTAAGTACAAATATTAGAGCTATTTTAAAATTGCTAAAAGTGATTGCCTTCCCTGTTCTCATAGTTAAGTATAGTTACAGAAGCCATTAAAAATAAAATAACAGTAAACTCAGTATAGAATAGGACATGTAGGAACAAGTACAACAGGCCTGTTGCACAGAGTTGATTATACTGTCTTAGTTACCTAAAACATGATGACTGTTACTGTTTTCTAAGAACTTCTTTATTTAAAAGGGGGGGGGGGAGAGAGAGAATGAATGAATGAATCTTCTACCTACTGGTTCATTCTCCAAGTGACTGCAGCAGCCAGATATGGGCCAGGCTGAAGCCACGAGCTCCATTCTGATCTCACACGTCAGTGGCAGTGGGCCAAGCCCTTGGACCATCTTCTGCTGTCTTCCCAGGCACATTAGCAGGAATATATGGATCAGAAGCAGAGCAGCTGTGACTTGAACTGGCACCTGGATATGGGATGCCGATGTTGCTTGTGGCAGCTTAACCGGCTGCACTACTACTCTGGTCCTCACAAAGTACCTTTATCCAAATTCCTTGTCCATAGGTGACGAATGGCTTATATCTGTTCTGTTCTTCATGAGGTATAGGAACAACACTCTCCCCTAGGCACAGGGTGGCCACCCACTGGCTCAACGATCTTTGGTCAATTATTTCACCTAGGGGTTAGCTTTCTTGTCTGTAAACTATTAATAATCATACATCTTTCATGGTTGTGAAGAGCAAATAGCGATGCGTGTAAAGCACTAAGGACATATGTGATGCTTGTGAAGTCAAAAACATGTTTTTTATTAGCAATAATAAAAATTAATGGAAATTAGATCAATAGGAACAGTGTATGATACATTTTAATTTCAGAGTTACCACTTGGTTTATGATTTAAAATAATGTTTTATTAAGTGTGTGATGTTTTAGTGATTTTTAGTGTTGATGATTTCTTAAAAGTACGTATCATTATAGGGATTAATAAGGATTTTTATTTTTTATGCTCCTGCTAAAACCAAATACTTAAAATATAATTCATCGACACATTAAAAATTCAGTTTATATGTCCTATATCTGTGTGTGTGAACTGCATTCTTCAAAAGTTAAGATGTTTCTAAGTATTCTTGCTTCAATTTTAATTATTTTCATCTGGATTTGGTCAACAATCACCTGAATGACTGCTATGGTTAAATCTCACAGCTATCATTTTAAGTTAACCTTTGAAAGTTGCATGATGCTTTCTGGCTTAGAGAATTATGATTAACTCCATCCACATTTGCCAAGAGCATCCACTCAAATTCGTGAACAGTTCCTAAGTATCCTTGTTCCTCATGTCATACAGCAAGGGATGCGAGCAACTCTGAGAAGCAGGGAGCAGAGAACTTCTGGGCAGAGCAGCATCTATGAAAGTCACACCTTGCCCTGACCTGTTAATTGCCTGGTACCACGCATGGGCTCGCAGCCAGGGATTCTCTTTATGACTCAGATTGCAGACCTGATCCTCCTTCCCTCACAGTGGGTGCTCCTGACATTTCATCTGGTCAATTCTCACATAAAGGACTGCCTTATACGCTGACAAGTGGCTGAATGAAAACAGGTCTCGCCAAACACTAAGATAGTCTGTCAGAGAGCCAAGCATTTTAAAATATCCAAGCATACAAGGTTTTCTGCTATTACTATATAGAATTGTAGAGTAAAGCAGAGAAATGAGACAATTTTCTGGACAATCAGGCAAGAAAAATGGCCTCATTCTTCAATTTGGCTCTTTTGCTTACTTGTCTTGATGTTGCTTGAGGGAGTGGGGGGGGGGAATTTAGTAAAGTCTTCTATTATATTGATTATTCCTAAAACTAGTATTTTTTTTTTGACAATTTGCTCAAGGAATTGTTGCTGAAGGCCTAATTGAATTTGAAGCCTGGGGTAATGCTATTTTTATTTATTACAGCATAAGTTCACCTAGATTATGCTTAAAAATCTTTACAAGTAATTTCTCTGAGTTTAGACCTCAAATAGTTTCTCTCATAAACTCATATGGCTTGATTTTCCACTGGATATTGGAGAACACTTATGACAGTATCTTCCGATCATGCAACCCAGGGAATCCAGACTTCAGCCTTGAAAATGTCTTAGAGAGTTGATGAGAATACCTGCATCATGTCTTTCCTAGACAGCGTCATGTTTATTTGGATTTACTCTCCATCCAATCTACCCTTTCCATTGTGACCAGAGTGATTCTTTTAAATACAAATTATCTTTTTCTACTTATAATCCTTTAATTCCTCATAAGTGCTGTCAGGATGAAGTTCTAAACTCTCTAGCTAGACATGCAAAGCCCTTAGCATAACGCTTGTATTTTGCCTTCTTTCCCAACCCTGTCCTTTGGCTTTCCAAGCACTTCTTGCTAAAGCTACGTGGACCCATTAGACCTGTGGTCAGGACCCACTCACACCTACTGCAGACTTCCTCTTGGCCCCCCTAGATGAGGCACTCCCAGAGACATCTGGCAATGTTAGAAGATACCGGAACATCACAGGCAGAGATCAGGATGCTGTAAAGATTTAAAAATGCACAGAACACTGTGCCCCTCCCCCCACCCCGACAACCATCAATAATCCAAACTGTCAAGGATGAGCAACCCAGGCCTAGACCAGCCTTGCTGTCTCTGATTACCCTCTGTCTTCTAAGCACCAGTTAGGACTCAGCTCTGGCACTGCCTCCGGAAGTGCCCTTCTGCACCACCTGGTTCCCCTCTTCAGTTCTTCACGGCTCCCCTTAGACTCCACCATCACAACTGGTTCTGGATTTATGGTGCTTGTCATCTTATTTTCTCTCCTGTAGATTTAAAATCACTGTGTACTAGAATCTCTGGAATCTCTTAGGTGTCTTGTAAATGCTTATTCATGATACAGATGAAAAAGATAATTAGGGCAATGATGCCTATCCATGAAAGTCAGCAGAGAAAAATGCGGTAACAGATTTGAATTTCTTGTAACTTTGCTTACTTACAAAATTTATAATTTATAAACAAAATTTACAAATGAAAGTTGCAGGGCAAAAGTTTTACCTATTTAAAAGAATAATTACGACCTTACTAAAATCAACTAATTTTGGAGTTATGGCTATGTACCAATTTTCTTAGAATTTCAGTTTTACATGTTGAAAACAAGGCAGCTTTCAGTATGAAAATGGGCCACAGTTCCATTCTAAGTTAAATATTACTCTTCCTTTGTCTACCAAACATTCGTGAGTGCCTGCTGTATGTCTGCGACACTGGACTAGACCTGGGATGTTGTATTGAGGGTGTAGTGTAACATGTATGCATTGGGAGCTGCAGTCCAGTGGGAAAGAGAGACAAATAGTCTCACAGGGCTGCCAGCGTATAATCACAAACTATGAAGTAGAGGGCAGTAGAAGAGCTTATTAAAGGGGTAGGTATGTGGCTGACCTCTTACAAAAGCCAGCAGGGGCTTCCCACAAAGGAGTGCCTTTGGATCTATTTTCAGGTGCAGTAGGAGATGCTGAGTAGGAGGAGGGGCCTGGCATGTTCCAGCACCTCAGAGATAGGGATGTCAGCTGAAGGGACATGGGGCTGGGCAAGGCCTTTAATATATTGTTAAATATGTAACAGGTCTGTAGCCTAACAACACTGATGGGGGCTGTTAAGTGTACAGTCTTCCCTAATCCAAAACGTCAAAGTAGTGTCATTTGAGGTAGGCTTTGTTAAAATAAACCAAGAAACTTTTGATACAATTAAAATTCTTCTCAGATTGCTTTTGTAGGTTGGAAACTTTTTGAAATGTTTTCTCTCACAGTCCTGGTGGCTGAAAACCTGTGTACAGTTTGTCAACAGGACCCAGTTCTCCCTGGAGACTGTTACTGTGCCTTCTGACTACAGGGGCTCCTGGCATTCTTTGGTTTGTGGTGGCAGAATTTCCACCTCTGCCTCCTTTACATGGCCACCTTCTCTGTGTGTCAGATTCCTCTCTTCTTTCTCTTACAGGGGCACCAGTCACTGGATTTCGAGCCAATCCCAAATGTGCACTGAGCTCATCATGAGATCCTTAATTTCTTTGCACTTGTATAGACCCCATATCCAAATAAGGTCAAATTCACAGGTACTAGGGATTAGAACTTAGACGTATCTTATTTTGGAAGGCAAAATTCTAGCCACTACAATGCTGTTTCAAAAAGTTATTGGGTTTTACTTGTGGTTTATTGCTATATTATTTCTTAGGGCATCCATATCAAATCTTCTCATTTTATCACCATTAGAAATAATAGCTTCCACAGGAAAGCAAGCTCTAGACTGGTTCCCAAACATGGCTTTCATCCAAGTTTGGCCATCATATGCTACGGGATGGTTAACTCCCATGGAGCTCATTTTGTTACCTTTTCAATGAAGAGTTGCACCTGATCTCCATACGTTACACCTCTAAACATATCTTCTGTGAATCTACAAATTCATGACTTGATTCATGGTACTTCTTTTTCTTGGCCCTGAGGACTTGGTGGTCTGTGGCTGTTATGCTTGAAAACCTTTGCAGCCAGGCTGGCACCACAGCTCACTAGGCTAATCCTCCTCCTGTGGCGCAGGCACACTGGGTTCTAGTCCCAGTCGGGGCGCCGGATTCTGTCCCGGTTGCCCTTCTTCCATTCCAGCTCTCTGCTGTGGCCGGGAGTGCAGTGGAGGATGGCCCAAGTCCTTGGGCCCTGCACCCTCATGGGAGACCAGGAGAAGCACCTGGCTCCTGGCTTCAGATCAGCGCGGTGCACCAGCCGCAGAGTACCGGTCATAGCGGCCATTGGGGGGTGAACCAATGGAAAAAAGGAAGACCTTTCTTGCTGTCTTTTTCTCTCTCTCTCTCTTTCACTGTCCACTCTGCCTGACAAAAAAAAAAATAAAGAAAACCTTTGCAACCTACTCCTCTGAGTCAACCAGGATAGGGATGGGATGACCTACATCACTTGATTCATACTCCAAGCCCCAGATGTTCAGTTCCAGCTTGTGGCTCGCCAAATCTTTGCATGGAGACAAGCATTTTTTTTTTTTAACCAGAGACTGCTTCATTTGGGAATAAAACAGTGATACTTTGGTAGCTGGGGCAAGTCTTTTCTTATCCTTATTAGAAACCAGTCCCAGGTAACATTTGTTTAGCAGTTGCAGTTAAACAAAAATGATTGGTTAAAAGCAAGCATGAGGAAGGAGATTGAAAAGAAATTTGTGACTCAACAGAATTACAAAGAAAGGAAAAACCTCTTTACAGGTTAAGATAAACATGACTCAACAATATTAAAATGATGAAATAAGCTAAAACTTTTATCAGCCTGACAGTGGAATTATCATTAGCCATGGTCTGGTACAGCATAACATAGAGACCCAAAATAGGATTTGAAGGATGACTGTTATATTTATCATAAAAACAGCCAGGACTTCAACTACTAGTCATATTCAGCTTTGTATTGAAAGTGATTCTTCCTACATCTGAGGTTTCTGCTCTTGCGGTCACCAAACTCTGCTGGAGTTTGATGAAAAACTCAAAGTTGGGAGACAGATCTGGACAGTCAGTGTAAGTGTCCATGAAAGTCTCAGAAATATTAATCTGGCTGTGCATCAAAAGGAAAGAAATAACTGAAAAGGAGACATAAAGGGAGAAAGAAAGATAGCTATTAAAAAGTTGAAATCTGCTAGAATTATGAGGATATTTTTACAACATTCAATGTATTTTTAGATGGCTTTCTTCATAGACCCCAACACAAAATGTATTACAGAAAAGAGCGGTAGTCCTTTTTATGAGATTCTGTTCGTAGAAAAAGAAAAAGAAGATTTAGATTTAGCCAGCAGCAAGAATTTGTTCCACCTGGCTCTAAATGGAAATCACTTTTAAAGGAGTTATGGAAAAATTTAGCTGAGTTCCCAAACAATATAACATGCTCAGTGCAAAGGCTGATGCATGGAGCTTCTGCCAGCAACTCATTATTCTTGCACTAGGAGGGGAAAGGTGTATTGTTCCTGTTACAGGAAGGCTAGGGAAGAGGAACATGACAGTCAGTGGATAAGCCAAAGAGACTAGATTTATAGATGCCAGAATTTGGTGTTCCTCCCTTTGAAGCAGCTTTCAGATGTGCAGTTTCTGCCCATGACTTCCAACTTTGTCTTCATATTGTGCCCCCCACAACCTGCCCACCTTCACTGCCATCAGAGTCCATGATTCCCTAGCTGGGTGCCAGATATAAGTCTGTGGCACTCAGCACCATTCCTTTCTCCTACCATCCCTCCCATAGCACAGGGGCTGGCAGTGTGGGAACTATACTTCCCAGAATCCTCTGCCAACAAGTTGCAATTTTAGATTCTACCAGTGAAGAGCTCCTGTGTGAGAACTGGAATATGTCAGGAGGCATGCAGGTTTTGGGAATACAAAGATTAGACCACTCTTTAGACGTTTACTGGGGGATTTCTCAGGCATTACAATCAGTGTCGGAAATTCCCTTCAATTCCCAACCTGTGAGGCCAGAAACATCATGTAATCTCTCTGCGGCCAGTGGAGAGGCTGGCAGATCAGTGGTGGCCTTCGTGGACCTCAGTTATTTCATCCTTCCCGTCACTTTTAGAAACACAAAATGCCCTACATTAAGTCCATTTTCTTGGACTATGTAGAATAGATTCGATTTTCTTGGTTGGTTGAGCTTGTCTCCCTATGCTAATTCTTTCCAGTACCCAGCCAGATGCTCTAGAGACTAGCAATTGATTTTACAGATGAAGTCTGAAGAAACGAAGTGACTTGCTCAAGGTCACTAAGCTCCGTAATTATTGAATCAAGCTAAGAGTCAGTCCATCTCCTAACTTCCTGGTTGGCACTAATTTCTATTGCATTGGACTTCTCAGGATTTCTTTATCGACCCCTGTGTTCTGTGTCCACTCATTTTAAAGTACCTGTGATGTCAGTGGTTATTACTGTTCTAGGAAAAAATAATTGAAGGAAAAATACCACAAATAAAACTGACTCAATACAGTCTTTCACTTAAATGCTCTACACTTATTGAAAGAACTAATTTATTTGATGATTCATAGATTTTTAAGGTATTTGCTGCATGTATATAAAAACAAAATATAAGTAAAATAAGATATTTCTGAAATTTCTTTCCAGAGTCTGACTCTTTCAATCATTTTTTGAACCAGAGTCATTAAGGTATATGCATTTTTATACAAAAAGATTTAAAATTTAAATATCTATGCAATCGAGGGATAGGGTGATATGATACTTTTTAAACAAATTTGTCAAGTAACTAAAATGCTTTGGTGCTGGGTTCTTAAGACACTTGGCAATGACTGGGAACTAGATTCCTTTTTAAACTCACCTTTATAACATATTACACGTATAGAATGCACCATCTCATTTGTCCCCATCAAAAGGAATTTATTCCTAGGAGGTAAAAGTTTAGTTCATTATCTCTGGGGTCTTCCTGCAAGATGCTGGAATTTGGTGTTCATATGTGCAGAAGCATTGTCTACTGCATCGCAAATGCCACCCGGCTGAAAGTGACTCCATGATGTCATTAATTCTAAGATGCATTCCAATTTAAGATTGTTATATACAATGTCGCGTGTCATAAAATCCACTGCATTTTGAGTTTTGTTCGGTTAAGCTCTGCTCCTTCAGTGAGATTATATGTATTTCATTCCTGGCATATAATTGTTTTTAGTGACCCCAAAACCAAACTAAATTGTAGACTGTTAAAAATATCATTTTTTTCCTTAAGCTTATGCCTTATCTATTTATAATGTTATGGTTAAAAGCAATGCATTAATTGCTGGTAGCTTATGATTAATGTCCATAAAGCATGTCACATACTGCTTTAATTCATCTTTATGGTCAATATAGCGTTCACTGCTGAATCTGAAGAAATAACTGACTCTCATATTTAATAACAATTCTTCTACCTTTTTGAAGGCTCAACTATTTCTGTGATACCTATGTATGGATAGCGAGGCTAAAGTAATGGAATTGGGAAAATCTTATTTTGTTTGAGGAAAATAAAGCAGAAAAAGAAATTTACTTCTGAAAGGGGATACACTCTCTATCTCTTTTACATTTCTCAGAAAATGGGCTTTTGCCCTGCTATTCATAACCGGTACCTGCTTCTTGCTGAACAGGAAACACTGCCTTCAGCCCATGGGAACTTGCTAACATGAGGGAGCATTACAGAAAATGAAGTAATGCGCAAAAAGCATGGCACCTGGCAGATGTGTTTCCGCCTGCTGCTCAGACTTATTTTGTCTTCCCTCCAGTCAGTCATATGACATGTCCAGTGCCTGGCAAATTTTAGGTAATCACTGAATGATGACTCCTTCTATTTCTTAAGCTTGCTCCAAAGTTAGAGGAAGGAAAATGTTTTTGCTGAAATGATATTTTCCTTTTTATAGTTGTCTACAGTCCTACAGAAAGCAGGTACCATGAAATGCATATTTGCACCCCCTCCCAATTTACACAGTGAAATCCCAACCCTCAAGGTACAGTGTTAGAAACTAGGGCTTTTTTGAGGCAAGAAAGTCATGAGGACAGAGCCTTCATGTACGGCATTAGTGTCCTTACAAAAGAGACCTAGGGAGCTGTCATTACCCTTCTGCCTTGAAAGGACACAGCTAGAAGGTACCACCTGTGTACCAGAAAACTGGCCTTCACAAACAACAAATCTGCTGCTACTGCCTTGTTTTTGGACTTCTAAGCTTCAAGAACCATGAGAGCTCCTTGTGTATTTGCTGATTATAAGCCAGCTAGTTTGTCGTATTTTGTACAGCAACTTGAATCGACAAGGACAGTGGGTTCTCCAAATGACTCAACCTCACATTCACATATTTGTTCAATGTCCTAAGCGGAAACAGAATTAATCATAGTGTGTTTGGACTAGAACCAGTCTCTGGGGCTCTTTTGGCCTAAGGTTGCCATGGAGATTCTCTCATGGATCAATACAGCTTCAGGAAGCTGGGAGATTTTCTGGGTGAGAAGCACTGTGAATTGCTACAGGGATGTGATTCACCAGGGCCCTGTGTGTTGGCCCTGTGAACCTTGGCTTCACGGGGGACCACATGGCTGCCATGATAGCTCTGTAGTTCCCAAAAGGATTCTGGCAGGAGCAGAGGAGTAATTCAAAGAATCCTAGGCCTGTTTTCATTGTTCTTTTGTAAAGGACCTTAGAGTTCCTGAAAGTTGACCATTAATTTTGTTTGGATCCATATCGTCTAATGTTGGGATGTAGTACTGTCCAGTGATTTGATTTGTGTGGCCTTTCCAACGAGACAGTGCATTCAAATCCCTGTTCTGTTACCTAGAGTCATATGAATTTGATCAATTTAATTACCACTTCAGTTTTCCCTTCTGTAACATGGGAAAATGCATCACACAGGCTGTTTGTGAGGACTGAATGAGATGTGTATGTGGAGTGCCTGGTACCTGGCACCAAACAGAGCTATTATCATCATCGACAAATACGACATTTTAAGACTCCTAATTCAGTATTATTAGCTCATCTGTCTTGCTGAACCTTAACACTGTCTCTAAAATGGGAGCCCACATTTATTTCCCAGTAATTCAATTGTCTACTCCAGTTCCATTTTCTTGAACCAAACTGAAACTAACTCCTGTGGCATGATTGATCTTGCCAGAGTGATTGTGCATATCCTAAACAGGATCTCTCCATCTGCTGCTCAACCCCATCTGTTCTTGCCTCCAGCTGATCCAATTTCATATCCAGTTGGTAGAGGGCCACCTGAAAAAAGTCTCCATTATTTTCTGATGTCCTGAAGAAGCCTTGAGAAAAATTTAGCATAAAGAGTTTGGTCACTTGGACACAGTAAAGCCTCAGTAAATTATGTGAGGGAAAATGGGGCACCTGCCATATGGTGCTGTTGGTGGTAGTAAAATTAGATCATATTAAAGCCATATTAGAAAAAAATAAAAAAATTTATATCTAATACAGACTCTCAATACTCATGGATGGACTTATTAATGAAGTACTATTATAGTGCAGAATTGCACATCCATTGAAAGTACTAAATGTTCCAACGATGCATCACTTCCTCCTGTTAGACATGATTATTATTTTTACATTAAAAAATTATGATGCTTTAGATGATCAGAGAAACTGGGACACTTAAGACTTTAATTACTCTTTCAGAAAATGTGCTCTGGATGGCATTCAGATGAGCTGCAGCACTGGTGAGCATTTATGAGGAAAGGGAAGCTTTCTCGTGTGTGATATAGCTCAGTGTAACAACAACAGCATGCAGCATCACCCCACAAACGATCTGCTTGTTGCTTATTACATGCCAGATGTTGTGGGGCTCACTTCACCTTTATCACCTTCATGTATCTCATCAGATTAAGGTGCCATTTATTGTATGGATGTCCCATCATTTTATGGGGCACTTCCAACTTTACAGATGAGGGCACTGAGGCTCAGAGACTAAATTAAATGCTCGAGTCCCATCTAACTAGGAAACAAGGTAACCTGGGATTGAATCCAACTTTCTTCTTGGATCCCTAAAATCTGCATTAACCTTGGGCTTCAAGATTCTACCCTGCAGTGATTATAACTCTGTAGGGAAAAATATCAGTGAGCAAAGTCCTGGAATGCATTTTACAGCTGGTGCTGTATGCAGGAAGTGTGTCTTTATATCTGAGATAGGTTTATTACATTAAACTATACTCACTATATTATACTACAATACTATATTACACACACGCTTTCATTTCCCTTTTTGTTAATATAAGGAGAATAGGCTTTATGTCTTCCATAGGTACAGTTCCAAGAAGGCAACCATACTTCACTCATTCCCTTGCTCCCCCCAAACCTCTCCCTACTTCCTCCTTCATCAGTTTTTGCAAGAACATAATTTTAATCTACTCTATATTCACAGGCTTAATTCCCCACTAATCATAATATCCAACAAGTAAAAAATAGGAAGATCACAGTTCCACAGGAATATAAATAAGGGCTAAAATGACTATCATATCCCAAAATGACCATTTAATTCCTACACATTTTTGGGTGTTTTACATTAACTGTCACATATCAGAGAAAGCATGTGATATTTGGCTTTTTGAGACTGGCTTATTTCACTGAGCATAATGTTCCCCATTGCATCCATTTTGTTGTGAAAAACAGGATTTCACAACAAAAATTTTTTATGGCTGAGTAGTATTCCATATTGTATGTATACCGTATTTTCATTATCCAGTCATCAGCTGATGGACATCTGGGTTGATTCCACATCTATTTATTTATTTATTGACAGGCAGAGTGGGCAGTGAGAGAGAGAGAGACAGAGAGAAAGCTCTTCCTTTTGCTGTTGGTTCACCCTCCAATGGCCACCCGGGGCGGCGGGCTATGGCTGGCGCATCACGCTGATCCGAAGCCAGGAGCCAGGTGCTTTTTCTGGTCTCCCATGCGGGTGCAGGGCCCAAGGACTTGGGACATCCTCCACTGCACTCCCAGGCCATAGCAGAGAGCTGGCCTGGAAGAGGGGCAACCAGGACAGAATCCGGTGCCCCTACCGGGACTAGAACCTGGTGTGCCGGTGCTGCAAGGCGGAGGATTGGCCTATTGAGTCACGGCACTGGCCTCCACATCTTAACTACTATAAATTGAGCTGCAATTAACATGGGGTTATGAATAACTCTTTCATATACTGATTTCATTTCTTTTGGGTAAATTCCCAGGAATGGGATGTCTGGGTTAAATGGTAGATCTATTTTCAGATTTCTGAGCAATTTCCATATTGTCTTCCATAATGGTTGTACCAATTACATTCCCACCAACAATGGACTAGGGTACCTTTTCCCCCAAATCCTCACCAGCATTTACTATTTTTGGTTTATGGATGATAGCCATTCTAACTGGGGTGAGGTAATATCTCATTGTGGTTTTTATTTGCATTTCTCTGACAGCTAGTGATCCTGCGCATTTTTCTTTTTTCTTATTTATTTATTTATTTGACAGAGTTATAGACAGTGAGAGAGAGAGACAGAGAGAAAAGTCTTCCTTCCGTTGGTTCACTCCTAAATGGCCGCTATGGCTGGCGTTGGGCCAATCCGAAGCCAGGAGCCAGGAGCTTCTTTCTGGTCTCCCATGCAGGTGCAGGGGCCCAAGCACTTGGGCCATCCTCCACTGCCTTCCCAGGCCACAGCAGAGAGCTGGACTGGAAGAGGAGCAACCGGGACTAGAACCCAGCATCCATATGGGATGCCGGCGCTGCAGGCAGAGGATTAGCCAAATGAGCCACGGTGCCAGCCCCTTTTTTCTTATGAGTCCCTTCTTTCCCTATAAAGATCACCTGTCTTGAGAGTGTAGGTCATATTAGAAACTAGAAGAAAATAAAGACTGAATGTCCTTAAGGGACCCCATCCTCCCTTCCTAGGAGGAATTCTTTTAGTGCAGAAATGTGCTGGATCGGTTAGTATTAGCAGGTACTCGACTTGTTTATGTGCTCCCTTTGACTCTTAGTCCTTTCATTATGATCAATTGTGAACTGAAATTGATCACTTGGACTAGTGAGATGGCATTGGTACATGCCACCTTGATGGGATTGAATTGGAATCCCCTGGTATGTTTTTAACTCTATCATTTGGGGCAAGTCAGCTTGAGCATGTCCCAAATTATACATCTCTTCCCTCTCTTATTCCCACTCTTATGTTTAACAGGGATCACATTTCAGTTAATTTTCAACACTTAAGAATAACTGTGTATTAATTACAGAATTAAACCAGTCATATTAAGTAGAACAGACAAAAAAACTACTAAGAGGGATATTGTATTAAGTTGTTCATTAACAGTCAGGGCTATGCTGATCAAGTCACCATTTCTCATAGTGTCCATTTCACTTCAACAGGTTTCCTTTTTGGTGTTCAGTCAGTTGTCCCGATCAGGGTGAACATATGGTATTTGTCCCTTTGGGACTGGCTTATTTCACTCAGCATGATGTGTTCCAGATTCCTCCATTTTGTTGCAAATGACTGGATTTCGTTGTTTCTTACTGCGGTATAGTATTCTAAAGAGTACATATCCCATAATTTCTTTATCCAGTCTACCGCTGATGGGCATTTAGGTCGGTTCCAGGTCTTGGCTATTGTGAATTGTGCTGCAATAAACATTAGGGTGCAGACCGCTTTTTTGTTTGCCAATTTCATTTCCTTTGGGTAAATTCCAAGGAGTGGGATGGCTGGGTTGAACGGTAGGGTTATATTCAGGTTTCTGAGGAATCTCCAGACTGACTTCCATAGTGGCTTGACCAGTTTGCATTCCCACCAACAGTGGGTTAGTGTCCCTTTTTCCCCACATCCTCCCCAGCATCTGTTGTTGGTAAATAAAGGGGAGAGTGATCCAACATGGGAAGTGAGATACTCAGCAGACTCATAGAATGGCAGATGTCCTAAACAGCACTCTGGCCTCAGAATCAGCCCTAAAGGCATTCCGATCTGGCTGAAAAGCCCATGAGAGTATTTCAGGCATGGAAAGCCAAGACACTCTGGCAAAAACAAACAAACAAACAAAAAAACAAAAAAAAAATAAAAACAACAACAACAACAACAAAACCACCCTAAATGAAAGATCTCTGTGAGTGAGATCCCAGTGGAAAGAACAGGTCTTCAAAGAAGGAGGTACCTTTCTCTGAAGGGAGGAGAGAACCTCCACTTTGACTATGACATTGTCTAAACAAGATAAGAGTCGGAGAACTCAAGGGGCTTCCATAGCCTTGGGAACTCATGACTGGTGCATAGGGAGATTACTGATGCCATAAACAGGAGTGTCAATTTGTAAAGTCAACAACAGGAGTCACTGTGCACTTACTCCTCATGTAGGATCTCTGTCCTTAATGTGCTGTGCATTGAGATTTAATGCTATAACAAGTACTCAAACAATATATTTCACTTTGTGTTTCTATGGGGGTGCAAACTGTTGAAATCTTTACTTAATGTATACTAAACTGATCTTCTGTTTAAAAAAAAAAGAAGAAATTATCAATTCCCAACTTGACTCTCACTGGGATTAAACATGACAATAGGTCTGATCTGATTTCATCATCATTTAAAAAATCATCTATTATTTTTCACTTTATGTTTCTGTGTGGGAGCAAACTGTTGAAATCTTTACTTAATGTATGCTAAACTGATCTTCTGTATATAAAGAGAATAGAAAATGAATCTTGATGTGAATGGAAGGGGAGAGGGAGTGGGAAAGGGGAGGGATGTGGGTGGGAGGGACGTTATGGGGGGAAAGCCATTGTAATCCATAAGCCGTACTTTGGAAATTTATATTCATTAAATAAAAGTTAAAAAAAAAAAAGAAATGTGCTGGATCTTCAATTAAAGAAATGAGACCAATCCAATGAGGCATGCGGTTCCCTTCCCTGGCCTGGAAGATGACTGTATAAGAACTTCCCCTACATTTTTTCTCTTGTTCTAATTCATCTACTTTGTACCTGCATGGGATCTGTGAGCATTACAGAAGTTACCTATTTCTACCTATGAAGCAAGACCCCAAGACTCTAAATGAATCTTGGCAACAAAAATTTCCTTAACTTAAAAAGCATGTTTCAATCTTTTTACATATTTTTCCCTTCTTCCACCAAATACACAGAGGACAGCATATACCATTTGCAACCTAATTTGTTTAGTAAATTTAGTGGGCCACCCTATTTAGGGTAAAAATATTCATTTAGCTAACAAACAGTTATTGAGCACCTATTACATGTAGTGGTATTTCTAACCACTCTACATTTATTTTGTACAATTTAGATAAGCACCCAGTAAATTTTTTCCTGGGGATTAAGTGAATAGCCAAGTCAATGAAGCTCTCAATTCAGAGACAAGTTGGGCTGATTCAGAAGCCATTACTTCGTCTACTACTCATCACAATGGGCAAAGAAAACTTTCAGCACTAGAATGTTTTTCATCAAAGTAATTATAGAAATTATTACTGACAAGGACTTCAGTTCTTAAAATCTATTGGTTTTTAGTTATGTACACTTAAAGACATAAATTTGTTTCTTTGCAGGATATTTAAAAGTAATTGGATTTATTAAATTTCACCATAATGGGAGATTCTGTCCACTTTTGCCATGCAGATATCAAAAATGGATTTTCCAAAATGGAACTTTTTATTTTAGAAAAAAAAGTTTCCAAGCAACATTAATTTACCCTGAGTTCTCTCTACTGACGAAGGTTGCTAGTCACATCAGTGATTTGGGTTTGAAGTCTCCCTGATACATCTGATATTTTATTAGAAGAAGGTCTAGCACTAACTGGTTGCTAGAATCATCAAATCTGACCTTGATTTGCCTATGGATCTTATGTGTAGCATGTGTTGTGGCTATTTAGTTCCTATTCTTTGGCCAAAATTAAACTATAAATTAAGTGGAAATTCTTAATTGCAATCAAATGATTGAAGCTTAAGGGGATCTTTAAGATAAACTAATGTTACATAAACTATAGAAATTATTTCAATTAAGGAATCAGAATTATAGACTTTTTTTTTGGACAGGCAGAGTTAGACAGTGAGAGAGACAGAGAGAAAGGTCTTCCTTTTTCCGTTGGTTCACCCCCTAAGTGACCATTGTGGCACTGATCCGAAGCCAGGAGCCAGGTGCTTCTTCCTAGTCTCCCATGCGGGTGCAGGGCCCAAGCACTTGGGCCATCCTCCACTGCCTTCCCGGGCCTCGGCAGAGAGCTGGACTGGAAGAGGAACAACCAGGACAGAACCGGCACCCCAACCGGGTCTAGAACCCGGGGTGCCGGCGCCGCAGGCAGAGGATTAGCCTAGTGAGCCATGGCGCCGGCCAGAATTATAGACTCTTAATACTGGATATGTTACAGGTTTATGGTATCAGATATTTTATGTCTTTATTGAATTAGATATTGGGATTTCCTTCTGTTTTTCTTTCATTTTTCTATCTAAAAGCTCAGGGAAAATGTCCAATTAATTACCTCGTATTAGTGATAGAATTTTTAAAAAAAATTTTTCTTGGCTTCAGCATTTCTCTAACTCCATCCTGCACATGACTGACATGTTGCCCTTTCTGGAACTCATATCATGTCCCAGATGGAATCCTCTGATGACTTTCAATGCTTAGCTTAATAGGGAATGCCCATCACTATTAGGGTGACGTCACTTACTCACCTCCACATGGCCTCAGGGTTCTTCTCTCTTACCACTTTCATCTCCAAGAACAAAAACCATGAACTGAAGTAAAAATGATCCCATCAAGGGTTCCATGTAAGACTCTGCCTTTTCTAGACTTTTTTTTTTTTCCTAATTTACATCCTACTTTCAACGCCCTCTGCAAAATCATCTTCCCAGCAAAGTGCCTGAGTTGAGAGAGACTTCTGTCCACAGGCTCTCAGAACACCCCTCTCTGTAGTTCTTCCTTCACGTTTTCCCTCTCTTCTCTCCATTTCTGCATATATATTTTTCTTTTTATAAGCTGGATTCTAAACTCCTTGTGAAAAATATTATTCCTGCGTTTGCATCTGTACATGGTATCTACTAGTTCACAACACAAATGCCTGCAACAAATACTATCATACGTCAGGGTTTTCTCTCTGAGTACCAAGAATCTTCTTTTAAAATTTTATTTATTTATTTGAGAGGTAGAGTTACAGACAGTGAGAGGGAGAGACAGAGAGAAAGGTCTTCCGCCCCTGGTTCATTCCCCAAATGGCTGCAAAGGCCCGAGCTGTGCCGATCCAAAGCCAGGAGCCAGGAACTTCTTCCAGGTTTCCCATGTGGGTGCAGGGGCTCAACAACTTGGGCCATCTTCCACTGCTTTCCCAGGCCATGGCCAAGAACTGTATGGGAAGAGGACTGGAACTGGCGCCCACATGGAATGCCGGTACCGCAGGCAGAGGATTAACCCACTGCGCCATGGTGGACAATCTTAGTTTCTCTTTTCAAACACACCTTTACAGTAATGAATTATTCTATCCATAGCATTATTACAAACTTTCCTCAAGTTCTAGTCAACTGTATTAATTTAAGTTGTGAAGTAAAGTGTTAGATGCAATTATAATATGAAACAAATTGACTCTGAATAGAGCGGAAGGACTTGTCTCAATAAATTGTTGGATCAATACTCCATTAACAACCAACCTCATGCTACTAGGAACTCATCAAAAACACTGCTGAGGATATCTATAAACTGCATATATCCATGGAGACAAATACCTATATATTCTTTGTCTCTTTTGATTTTCTTTTAATAGCTGAACATATAGAATTGAAATAAATTATTTTTGTTCCAAAGAATAAAAGTAAGTACAACTATTGAATTCTAATGTATTATATGCCTCCCTACAAAATGAAAAAAAATATATAGGTAGGTATTGGGTCCAGAAAATAAATATTGGATTTCTATTCAAACAGTATTTCACCTTCAGTACAATCTGTGGTAAATAAATTTACCAGTGCTTTGCACATAATGTAAAATTATTTTCCTCTCAGCATATAAGCCTGACATTCCCTGAATTCAAAAGGAAATCAATATTGTCTTCTTTCTGTCCTCCCCCATCTGGAAAGTGCTGGGTGGCCACCATGGTACCATGCGACACACTTCCCCCGTCTCAGGTCTCCACCAGCAATTACCCACAGTTCCCATTCTCAGGCACCGTGTGTGGCCACTTACGGATGGAACAAGGACATAAGCCTCAGCCATTTTTGCTCATTGCCCAAAAGAGATAAACTTTGGAATGTATCCCTTGCCCTTGAATCTCAACTGGGTCTCACACACTACTGCCTTCATACCCCACCCCTTATAGCCACCTGAAAGACCAGTTGCTTGAACACTTGAAAGACCAGTTCCAGGAATTCCCATCCCCCTGCTGCCCCCTACCCTACCCCCATCCCCAGCCCTCCTAAAAATTAAAAAGGTCCGGCCCCTGGAGGTCGGGGCCTTCTGCCAGGTGTTCCATCTGTGTGCACATGGGCAGTTGGTCACCCACCTCTACCGATTTATTTTCTCTGGATTAATTTGGTTTGGCTGTAAATTCATACACTGCCTCCTCTATTCTGCACCTCTTTTCCTAACATTTTGGTGCCCTGTGTGAGGAGGCACCAATCTGCAACTCTTTCCCCAACACTTATTTCTCTTACTTCTTAAATATTAGAGGTTTTGGAATTTAAAGATAAATAAAAAGAAGGAAGTTAGTAAGAAGGGATTTTTGGTAGTAAGTATTAAAAATCCTATCATTCCATGACCAGTGGTGGCAACACTGAAATCAAGGAAAATAATGGTCCAAGGTATTTATACTAGTGATATAAGCATGCTAAAATCCTTTCCTTCTACATGAGATTTAGTGATAGGCATCTCCTCCATGTTGGCTCATCTGATAAGTAGGGCTGTAACTTTGAGGAAATTCTATACTTATATCATTTTCCCCCACCCCCGCCACACGCCACACTCAAATCCCAAATCATCATGGCTTTGTAGGCATCAGTAAATATCTCAGGATGTCTCCATCATACCCAGGCAGGAGAGTTGGGTTTCTGGGTCCACATCTTACAGATTTCTGCTCTTTTACTGGAAGCAAATGAGACAGGAGGGAATTCTACTCCTGTGATAGTTTAATCTGAAACTCAAGCTTGAGAATTCCAGGAATTGGAAAGGCATTATATCTGTCTTTCAAATGAGGGAGAGACTACACAGTTAAGCCTCTAAAGGTTTCACCAAGCCCCTCAAAGCGAATTCATGCTGAACAGAATCTTGAGACACAAAACACATAATATTGGCATGCAGAATGTCTGGGTATTGAATGAGAGGTTTGCTGGTTTATGCAGATAAGCCATCCCCATGCTCCTTCTGAATGCCTTGATGTTTACTAGGAAGACAAAACAAACTTCAGTCACAACAGCAAGTCAGGAAAATACCCTTCTTACACTGAGTTATTTGTTGCTGTAATTTCCTTTTCAACATAAAAATTGATGGATTTATGCAAATTAATAGCAAACATCAAAATAAGTAGAAATAAGAATTTTGCTAGTTCTACTCCAATTTGTGACAGTTTTCAGCCATGCCAGTGTTTTCTTTTAAGTCATTCTCTTACGTGCAACCTCTACAGCTTCAATGATTTTTCAGCCCTTGCTTGTAAGTAATTGGTATTGATTTTGCAGGTTACTTCTAATGTGTTTAGTTCCTAAAAGAAATCTAACTGTACCCCTCTATATCTTCTAGTCTCCAGAATAAAATAATATTTATAACTTGAGAGCAAATGTCAGTGTTATTCAACTTCCTTAGGCGAAAATTAGGGGTGTCAGGTTTCCACAGGGTGTGTGGCTTCATATTTGAAAGGTGGTGATAGGTTTTAAGCTCCCCATTATTTCAGTTCAATGTGCTGATAGATGAAGTGTGGTCTTGGTGGTTAATACTCCTTATGCTAGAGGAGTACAACAGTTTAGGAATCTCGTTTAAGAACAAGGCCTTGGGGAAGAGACAAGGAATAAGTGTACCCCTTAAATCAGCACAGTCAACAGGGCAGTCATTAACAACATTGGCACTGATAGCTTTTAGCAGCAGGGCAGCTTCCAATTACAACTGGGTTTCCTGCAGCCGTGGCTGAAGAAGTTCTGAAGTCCCCATCAAAGAGGCAGAAAGTGGGGGGCACCCGTGAATTCAAGGGACAAGGGAAAGCAAAGTGGCATGTGTTATTGGAGCAGGAAAAGAAGGACCCGTGATTTTCCACAGCAAATGCAACCTTGCATATGAGCAGACAGCTTAGGTGGGGGGAGTCATGTGCACACTCTGGAATGCCCCGGCTCTCTGTGAAGCAAGAACCACATCAGCATCAGTTTAAGGTGGTGTTATCCACTATAGGGAGCAAGTGTCCTGCTGAAACACTTTCTGCACCAATCCTCACCCTTGCAGAAGTAGACAAAAAGCAAATAGGAGTGCTAAAACACTAAAATTTACATAGTATTATTTTTGTTTGTAATAAACCCAAAGCTCACACTTTAAATGACAGCCATATATCTGACGGAAGATCTTGTTTCAGTGATGTGATACCAATTTCACTGACGATCACCGGCATCGAACTTGGAAACATCGATTCGTATTAGTGAAGGAATATGACTGCTCAGGCCATGGTTCAGATCCTACGGTAGTCATGATGCTGCTGCTTAATCAGCCAAAGACAGTTACCACAGCACATGTGTGCAAGTAGAGTGGCTAAGGAACATGAGAGGTACCGCCATTAAATAGGAATCTTTTGAAAGAATCTTGAAGGCTGGTGGAACATACAATACTCCAAAAACATACCCAAAAGTCAGATTAAAAATTTCAGTGGGACCTCACAGTGACACTACTTGCAACAACAGAGTGAGATCCTTTTTGGATTTATTCACTGGATGTTGCCACTGAAATCTATGAGCATCTTGTCATAAAGCAGTTTTCCATATAATGCTGTTAAATATGCATTTTCTACACTAACCACGGTGATGTCCTTCTGGACCTATGAGGTTGTTTCAAAAATTCATTGCTAGTATGTTGTTTATTTTAGTGCATAAAAATTTGAAATCCATGCATGGTTTTTTATAACATGCATTTTCCATGAACTGTAAGAACTTGTTTTTATTTGAAAGGCAGAGAGGAGGGTACGGGGTGGGGGAGATTGATTTTCTACCTACTAGTTCACTCCCCAAATACAACAAGTAGGCTGGGCCAAGCTGAAGCTGGATGGAAGGAGGGACTGAAGTACTTGAGCCATCACCTGTTACCTCCCAGGGTGTGCATTAACCAGAAGCTAGAATCAGAGGTGGAGTTGGAATTCAAACTCAAGCACTACCACATGGGAAAATGCATCCCATGCAGTATTTTAACCACTGTGCCAAAACCTGCCCCTTCATGAACTCTTTGAAATATGTCTGTGCACAGCATCTCCATAATTTCATTATCATTATAGAACTCTTGAAAGAGCTAACTAAATTTTCTTAGCTCCTTTATTTCTTATTCATTTGTGTGTGTCAGGGGGTGCAGGGAGTGGGAGTGGGGAGGAGAGTGTAAAATACAGAGAATCCATTCACTTTCCATTATATTCTGTTTTCTATTCCCACTGTTTTCTGTTCCCATTGCTCATGTCAGGGCACAGTGCATTTCCATGTTCTAAATGAAGCAGACAGTTCTCTGTCTTCAGTTGTGACAGTGGGAGGGGCATTTTCTTCTTTCTTGGCTTATATTAGTCTGCAGGTTTTTTTTTTTTTTTTTTTTTTTTTTGTTCAACACTATTTTGGAAGTCTTTCTACACTAGTACATGAAGAATTTACAACAGACTCAGAAATGAAGGTACTATAACACTGCCACAACGACAGACAAATGTGTCAGTAGTTCGGAGGGTCCAGAAATAGTCACAGCCATAAGGTCAACTAGTTTCCAACACAGGTTCCTAGGGAATTCAACAGGGAGAGAAAGTCAATTTAAGTTTTTCTATAGGTGTTTCTGAAATCCTGAACAACCTGACAGGAAAGAAATGGCTTTTTGTCCTTACTTTATATCACATATACAAATCAATCAGTAACCTAAATCTAAAAATCATAAAACTTCTAGAAGAAAACATAAGAGTATGCTAGTGAGTGACTTTGAAGAGACCATGAAGAAAATAGACAGGGGATGGCTTGTGGCACAGTGGGTTAAGTCACTGCTTGTGACACTGACGTCCCATATTGGAGCTTAGGTTAGAGTCCTGGCTGTTCCACTTTTGATCCAGCTCTCTGTTAATGCACCTTGAAAGGATGTTGGGCCAAATACTTGGATCCCTGTCATCCACATGGGAGACCCAGATGGAGTTCCTGACTCCTGGCTTTGGCCTAGCCCTGCTCTGACTGTTGCAGGCATTTGGGGAGTAAACCAGTAAATGGAAGACCTCTCTGCCTCTCTGTTTCTGTCCCCCTGATATTATATCAAAGGACTTACATCTAGAGTATGGTACACTTATAACTCAGTAGTCAGGAATCAGAAAACACTGGACACATGACTTGAACATATATTTAACAAAGAAACATAACAGCTGATGAGCCATATAAAGATGCTCAACATCATTAGTCATCATGGAAACACAAATCAAAACCATTATGACATAAAATGACAGACACACTAGAATGGGACAAAATGAAAATGAAAATGTTGACAACATCAGATGCTGGTTAGGGTGAAGCAACTGGCTCTATTATTCTGCTGATGGACTTGTAAATTGGTACAACATCTTTGGAAAACAGCTCAGTCTCCATAAATTTAAACACAGCTGTAAGGTCAAATTTAAATTTAACCTTATAACCCGACAACTGTACTCCTAGGTAGATTTACTAAAAAAGTAAGTCTACAAAAAGAATTATTCATAGCAGTTTTACTTATAATAGTAAAAAACCAGAAAATCTCTAGCGACCATACACACACACACACACACACACACACACAAAGCAGGAATAAGGTAAGGTAGTCAAGGGTACATTACTTGGCAACATGGACAAAGCTTAAAAATGCTATTCTTAATGCAAAAAGACAGACCTCAGACTATATTTTGCCTTATTTTATTTCCATAATATTCCAGAACAGGTAAAACAGATAGATGTGGATGAGAAGATTCCTTTGGATTACAAGTCAGCAAAAACCGGAAAAAAGAAAAAACGATATGAGAGCACATTCTAGACTGCTGGAAGTGCCCTATTATCATGACAGGGCTCTGGGGTACACAGGTGTATGTTTGCGAAACCACATATTCTTAGAGTACATCTCATGTGATGTGAAAACTGTATTTTCACAAAAAGCAATATAATCAAATATTTCAAAGTATAAATTAACAACAATCTAATTAAAATGTATTGAAAGGGAAAGTATTTTAAAAATGCGGATCAAGATCTGGAATAGAGTTTGCTGTTTAGATGGGATGGAAAAAGGAACAAGATATAAGGAACACTGGCTGATAGAAGTCCCTTCAATTGGCTCCTGAGGAGCCGAAGCAAAAAGGCACCATTAGAAAGGAATCCATGGATACGTCAAAAGGTTGTGAAAAATAATTTCAATTAAGAGATAGGTTTATTTTGGTGCAAAGCACAATTTAGAAATCCCGGAAGTTCTTTAATGATACGCATCTTCCCATGAATTTTTGGAGACTCCTCATACAAACTCCAAAGACCTGCGATTTAATTCTGACTTTTTCCTGATGCTTGGGCATTTTACAATGAAATCTCTGGAGCTAGTCCCATCTATCTGAGACTGAATTCTTTTCCCATTATACCACTAATGAGGTTTGTGTCTGTCCTTGCTTTCTCACCTCTATGATTAAAATTCTATAGTGACCTTTAAGTTCAATTACTCCTTCTTTCATCCAGAAACCAAATTAACCGGAGCTTAATCCAAAACCTAAATTACCTGTAAACAGAGTTGCTCTGTAGAACAGAGTGAGAAACACAACAAAAACATCAAGAAACCCAATTCAATGTCTCTAGAACGGGACAAAAATCGAGAGCAGTTCTGCTTGACTTAACATTTATGGGATTTACTTTGAAGGACATTATGTTACTATGAACTGCCTTCTTTTCCTTCCCTTCCTCTGGAAACAGGAATTATAAGTATAAATAAGAAAATGACAGAGTCTCCTAAGAAAATGAGATTTGTTCTCATTTAGCCTTTAAGCCATTTTGTTAATTGCTTTTTTTAAGGCTGGAAAATGAAACTTAATAAAAGGAAAGGACTATAATTAAGCATTGGGAAAAATGTGTGCAAGCTTACAGTTAGCATCGTTAAATTTTGGAGGAGGAAGGGCAGGGATAAAAATAGAACTGTATCTTCATAGAAATGAAGAAAGCATCTCTGACAGTGGTCCTGCCTACTTCTAAATAATGCTGGTGTCTGGCTCCAGACTGTGTGTCTTCCTGCCTTTCACCAAGAGAAGGTGCCAGCAAGCGACTGCACTGGGCATCCATCACTCAAAATCATTCATTCAGTCTTCTAAGACTGATCACCGCACTGCTCTCCAAGGCAAAGCAAATGCGATCAATTATCGTTTCTGTTCCCCTGTTAGCGCATGATTAGCTTCTGGAAGTCTTGGAAGAGGGTAAAATTGCATACAAATTGTATTAGCAGAACTAATGTATTCCTGATTGAAGACTGTCTATTAATGCAAACTTCAAAAATGACAGAGCTTTATCAATTGACACGGGCCCTAGGGGACAAAGCCTCAAAGAGGTAGACCCAAGGAATTTCACAGGCCCACGCTTATGGAACGGGATGCTCACCCTCACCACTATGGAGCAAGAACACAGAGCCATTCGTCTTTGTAGAAAAAAAAAATGAGATCCATAGTTTTAAACTACGCAGTTGGGTGAGAATAAGTGATTTTCAAAAACTTTTAATGAAAAATTCTGTAATTATCAATTATTTGAAGAAAGGGAGATGGAATAATAGAGTCTTGTGTACCCATGATTCAGTCGATAATTTCAAGGTTTTGCCACATTGATTTAATGTCTAAAGAGAATCTGGGCAAAACGCAACCTCATGCCCAGATATTTCAGTGTACATCGTAACAAGTACAGAAATTTTCTTGTAAAATAACAGTGATATTATCTCATTACATATAAATAATAATGTCTTGGCATTATATCCAATCTGTATGAAAATTTTTCTGTCTTCAACATGTCTTATTTATAGTTGAAATGCCCAAATTAAGATCCAAATATTATAGTTGCTAAGTCTTATTTTAATGTACAACAGTTCTTTTCCTCCCCTTTTCCCTGTTCCATTAACTTTTGGCAGAAACTATCTGATTTGTCCTATAAATGTCCCTACATCCAGATTTCTTTTTGTTCCATTGTTCTGTTGTTTGGCCATTTCTCTACTTATTTTGGCAGGAAGAGAGCCATAAAAGCTCACCTAGGTTCAAGTTCAACTTTGACAGGAATGCTTCATGGTTGGCATAATAATCTTTACATAACTTTGTATCATTTGGAAGAAAATGCTCTGGTTTTCCTACTTTTATTAATAATGAAATCTGAATCTTCTGTCATTTAGCTCTCCTTCAATATTTCATATAATGGTTTCAAATGCTGATGATCAGTGCTTGAACCATTTTTATTAAGCTTGTAAAACAGTGATATTCTATATTTATAAAATAATAGTCCTTTAAATATTTATTATTATTTAATATTTCCATCCTCCATCCTCAGAATGTTCCTCCTAGTCCCACCCTGCAGTTCAGGACATCTGTGTGCTGAGGGCTCTGCAAATCAGAGCTGCTGCTGATCCACAGACACCCTTGAGCTGAGAAAGAAATTCCTTATAATAACGCAAACTGGGAGAAAAGATGACCCTCTTTTATTTGGGTGAGAATTCTGTTAAGATAATCTGAAACACCACTGCTTATTCCAATGCTTTAGACAATGCTAGCAAAATAGTTCACTCAATTTTTACATAAAACCAATTTAACTTCCTTTCTAGAAATTAAGCACAAGCCTCAACAGAGTCTATCAATGTAGCAGCCCGAGCCTCAGAATATCCAAGAAAAAGAAGTGGTACTTGGGGTGCGTATCTTTGGAAATAAGATCAAGACTGTTGAAGAGGACTGGGTAGCTGCAAATGTGAGGGCAGTGCACATCACTTTGTTTCCTGATGCAGGCTGAGCCCTGAACCCTGGCAGCCATCTTTTGCATGTAAAAGATACCTACACCTTCAGTTCCTAAAGGACAACTCAAATTATGTTATATTTGTGAGAAACAGAATAATGGCCATTAAAAAATGTCCACAGACTAAATTCCAGAACCTGTGAATATGTTCCATTTCGTGGCAAAATGGACTTTACAGATGTAATTGCAATTGCAGACATACAATAGATTATTCAGGACTATCTGTGCAATCATTACTGAATCACAACAGCTCTGAATAACATGGGGTGTTCTCTGGCTAGAAGAAAGAAAGGAAAACCATGAAATCCAGAGTTGGAAAGGATTCCCTAGTTTCTAGCTCTGGGATATGGTGTCCCACATATAAGGACTGGAGAGAGGCCTTTAGTGAGTCAGGGTGGCTCCTGGTTGAGAGCCAGCCAGGAAACAGGGACTTCAGTACTACAACCACAAGGCACTGGATTCTGCCAACAACTGCACGAAGCTGGAACTAGCTTTTTCCCAAGTTCAGCTTAACTTCAACCTGCTAAGACCCAGAACAGACGGACCAGTGGAGCCAATTTGGACTTCTGATCTACTGAACTGTGATATCAGCTTTTTTTTTTTTTTTTAAATATTTATTTGAGAGGTAGAGTTACAGACAGAGAGAGGGAGAGACAGAGAGGACTTCCACCTGCTGGTTCATTCCCTAACTGACCACAGCAGCTGGAGCTGGGCTAATCTGAAGCCAAGAGCCAGGAACTCCCTGTGGGTCTCCCACATGGGTGTAGGTGCCCAAGCACTCCAGTCATCTTCTACTGCTTTCCCAGGCCATAAGCAGAGAGTTGGATCAGAAGAAGAGCAGCTGGGACATGAACGAGCACCCATATGGGAAGCTAGTGGCTGAGGCTTAGCTGACTATGCCACAGCATTGGACCAACTTTGGGTTGTTTGAAGCAACTCAGCTTGTAAGAATTTGTTAAAGGAGCAACAGAAAACCAACTTAAGTAATATTGGGTCAACAGCAGTAGGGTTTCATGGAAGGAAATGATACTCTGCTTGCTGGATCACCCGTTGTTCCCATATTACAGAATTTATGACAATATACATGGGGAGCTGCCCCCGCTTTTGACCTTCGATGCCCTCTCTTCCTGACCTTGTCTCCAATACATATGGTTTGCAGCTACTTTTTCAGCCACATTATTTTGTTTATTATTTTCCCACCTACATTATTATCACCAATTCTATCATTAACAAAGATTTGATAATTATTTTGCTTTAGATGTTACCTTAGAAAACCAATCATTGGTTATAGGGGGATTTTATGTACATATTATATATATGTAACACTTCAAACACTGACCTAATGGTGATCTTTTAGAATGCCTCTTGTTCAAAAGTTAGGAAATACACTCATTTTATCCAGTGATGAGTATGCTGATGACATGTAAAAGTGCTATACTAAAAGTAATAAAATCTTTACATGTAAAACTAATTGTTTTCAGAATCAATAGATTATACAAAGTGAAAGTTTTAAAGGCCAAGGTGAATCCTTTCTTTAATTAAAATGTGCTTCTCAAGATGTTTTCCACAGAGTAATCAGGGATGACTATTATTAAACCAAACTAATTTCATTCTTTTTGAAAAAAAAAAAAAAAAAAAAAGAACAAAGATGCTGAAGGAATAATGCCAAATGCCACTACAGCATTTTGATGGAGATAAATGTATAACAAGAGTCAGTCCTACAGGCAAAAAGTACCAGAAAAGACACCAAAATAATTTCATAAATGATGAAAATCATGTAACAAAATCTTTCTAGATGATGAGTTAATGGGATGTTACTAATGTAAATTTTATGCCTTGTTTAACTTTTTTTCTGCTGGAATTTTCCAGTGTGACACCCTTATTTAATCTCAGAGTTTCTAGGAAAACAAAAGAACTAAGATGGTGTTTTACCTGAACATTCCTTAGAAGGCTGGGGGGGGCAGAAATATCAAAGTCACATTAGAAAAAGTAATTAACTTAAATCCCTTTTGGGGAAGGCAAAAAGAAAAGTGAGTCAGAAATTTAAAAAAAAAAAATTATCTTACAGAGAACATTTAGGAAAAAGTGTCAACCAGTAAATGTTAACAATTGTTCCTGAACACCTTGTCCTCCCAAGCTTGTGAGTTCTGAGTCACAAGGCACTGCACAGTCATACTGCCCAAACAATTTACATCACAAAGGAATGATAATTTTCTTTTAAAATGAAGAGAGGGAGAATTAATAAGAACTATTATTGCACCAGATTCCTTCCATCTCAACGGAACGGTCAAACACTAGCTGGGAAAATTACTTCAGACTTCTTAACCACTATAATTGAAGTGAGATTTTCCGGCACACATGCATGTGTAGAATATAAATATTTTAATTTCATCTATCCAGAGAGTAACATCACAGGGCTATTCCATTACAGGACTGATGCTGGGACGTTAAAAGGTGAGTTTGGGAGTGGACTGTGTTTTTCAGAGAACGTTTACGGTGCTAAGAGATTTTATGATCATGTGCTCATTTCCCCTCTTTGTTTCTCCAGGAACAGTAAGAATGATTTGTGTCTCTGCCCTAGAAGGTAACCCTGTTGGATGCTATCAACACAACTGTGGAACTATTAATGATTACATTTAAAAATCCAGCTACCTTCTGCTTCAATTACATTCCTCTCTAGCATATACAAGGGTCTGAAGTGATGTGACTATGCTTTCCCTAAAAAAAATCTTTCATGTAATTAGAAATTCCAGGCAAAAACCATTCTACAGACTTGCTGAGGGGACTGGATCAACTATCCAGTGAAGGAAATGGTGACTTTATCTGGTGAGATTGGCCCTTCATAAAGCTAGGTTTGAGTGAGGCTTTTTTGCTACAGTAAGATCTCACACCCTTAGCTAAGCATTACAATACAACATAGAGCGTCTGTTTACCATCTGAATTTGCATTTTCAAAAATCAATATGGTGGGGCTGGTACTGTAGGCTAGCAGGTGAAGGCGCTGCCTGCAGCAACAGCATCCCACATGGGCCCCGGTTTGAGTCCCGGCTGCTCCATTTCCAATCCGGCTCCCTGCTATGGCCTGGGAAAGTAGTAGAAGATGGCCTAAGTCCTTGGGCCCCTGCACCGGCGTGGGAGACCCGGAAGAAGCTTCTGGCTCCTGGCTTTGGATTGGCCCAGCTCCAGCCATTTTAGCCATCTGGGGAGTGAATCAGTAGATGGAAGACCTCTCTCTCTTTGTTTCCCTCTCTTGCCTCTGCCTCCCTGTAACTCTGCTTTTCAAGTAAATAAATAAATCTTTAAAAAATCATTGTGGTAAAACAACTTTTCCCCATCTACTGAGGATCAAAGGCTCCCTCAGATTTCATGGTTTGATTAAATTTTGCTGTCTGTAGGATCCAGGTTATTATGGTATTATTTCATTTATTTTCTTATACTCTGATTTCTTTTATATATATATATGTGTGTGTATATATATATATATATATATATATTCCTTAATATATATCCCCAATATGTATGCGTGTTTTTGTGTGTGTGCATGCATTAGCACACAGTTGTTGGATATCAGTAGGGCACTTTGATTCATCATAAAAACAGATGTTCATTTGCTGTGTAAGAAAGAAAACCAACATAAATATAAAATCTCTCCCACTAATTGTAACCAGGTAAAATTCTCCTATTAGACATGCATTTTTATGAGATGACATGGACTGTGCCATCAATCACTTCTCCTGTGGTCTTACTGACTTAACTGCCCCCCTCTTAAAACTTGCTGGAGAAGAGGGAAGCAGCCTCAGTGCCCACAGGCATCCAAGGCTGAGGTGGCACAAGCATCAGGACGCTGAACAGATAGGGTCAGTGGGCAGGGGTGACTCTGGGCTCACCATCCAGGAAGGGGCCGCTCCTGTGCTAACTGGTTCTTTTCTTAATCATCACAATTTTCTTTTCCTGTTTATGTAAGAACTCCCAATTCAAACATACTTGGGGCTAATCTGTGCTTCTTCTTAAGAGAGCAGACAAGTGCAAATAGCAAGGTAAATCATCTTTCATAAGTTAGATGTTATTTTTGCAAACCAAATGCTTCCTATTTTTTCACAAATAATTATTTTAAATGAAAATGTTGAAGGTGAGAAAAGAACTAACAGGGTACAAAGTGTATTCTGGCAACACTGACTGCCCTGTTCTTCTTGGAACATCTCAAACAGATTTGCCCAGGCCCTGCGCTGGCTGTCACCACTGCCTGGCTGGTTCCTCTCCCAGATAGCCAGGTGGCCAATTCCTGCATCTCTTCCAAGTCTCTGGTAAGTGTCACCCTCTCTTCAAGGCCAATTTCTACAACTCTATTAAAAATTATAAGGCATCCTCGAATTCTCAAGCTCTCACTTCCTTACTTTGCTATTATTTGATTTTTCCTTCTAACATGTTTTATACTTTGCTTACAGCATAGTACATTCTTCTTGCCATTGTGGTTAGTATTCATCAGTCTTTCGCTGTAAGAATGCAGTCCCCACAAAGGGGCTCTTCCATTGACTCACTCATGTAGAACACAGTCAGAACACATGCATTTGTTGGATGAATGAGAAAAAGAAAGAGGAATCATCTTTTACATCAAGGATACTGAGAGGAATACAAATATACTCAAACTTACTTGGATCAAGATGGAAAACTCACATTTATGTGGATCACTGAATTATTTAGGGAGACTATAGATGGACATAACAAACAATACATAATGTCCTCAAAGTTCTCTACCCAAAGGCCTTCAGTATATTTGTTAATCATACATTAACTTGCCATACAATCCAGTAATGATTATTTTAAGCTTTTCAAATTGGCAGTTCTTCCTGGATGACATTTGATTCTAGGGCCAAACATCCGTGAAGTTTTACCTTTCAGAAAATGCAAATATGGCAGAAGGTGGGATTTGGCAGCACTAAGAAAACTGCTGCTGCTTGCCAACATAGCTGTCCACATTTGACTGGCAACTGGAGAGCCAGACTATCTAAGGGTACACATCGTCTTCCTCAGATCTCCCCAAATCAGTCACCCTGAACATGTGCATATGATCCAGTAACTCTGGACCAAGATTGCCCGCCACGCCCAACTCTGAAGCTACCTTTGTTGATGCTGTGCCCAAAGCATGAGGTGAAGGGAAAGTCTAGTTTTTACTTTTTGGAAACTTCTGCCATTCTTTGCCATAGATTAATTAAGCTGAATATTTAAACTAGTCACATGTTACTTTTAAGTAAGGTAGAAACAGAACTTGATGTTTTAACCTTACAGGGAGATAAAACTGCACCTGAAAGCATAAGAATAATAATTTTTTAAAGATTTATTTGAAAGTCAGAGTTATAGAGAAAGAGAGAGAGAGAGAGAGAGAGAGGGAGAGAGAGAGAAAGAGGGAGAGGGGGAGGGAGGGAGGGAGGGAGGGGGAGAGAGAGAGAGAGAGAGAGATGATCCATCTGCTGGTTCTCTCCCTAAATGGCTGTGATGACCAGAGCTGGGCCAATTTGAAGCCAGGAACCAGGAGCTTGTTACAGGTTTTCCACCTGGATGCCGAGGCCCAAGCATTTGGGCCATCTTCCACTGCATTCCCAGGTGCATTAGCAGGGAGCTGGATTGGAAGTGGAGCAGCCAGGACTCGAACTGGCATCCATATGGGATGCCAGCGACACTTTACCTTCTATGCCACAGTGCAGGCCCCAATCAGGATAACATTTTAGACATTTTTTTTTTTAATTTTAGTGGCCTCCTTCATTTGTTAATTAAGTTGGAAAGATGAGAAGGTTAGTCAAAGTCTTGGTCCTTAATGTCATTCATTTTGAAAGGATGAAAGGTGAGCAAGAGAACATTACTCACATGGAGTCAGATCCCTCTCAGATTTCTATAAAATAATACCTAACAATTGCTCAGAAGCATGCCTTCAGTAGGGGATCTTAGCTAAGCCACTCTCTTTTTCTTATCTGAAACCCACACAAAGGGAAAAGAGGGTGTTTTGAATGCCAACAGAATAAAAATGAATATTAGACTTCCCTGTCCATATTGTATCAGCAAGTCTGAAGTCTGTCCTGAATTCTAGAACATGCAAGAGGTTGTCTGAGATACATTTTAATGAAGAGATATTTCCATAACAGGGAAAAAGGACTGATGATATGGCAAACTCTGTGATATCTAATTTTGTCCTCGACATGAACTCTGTGAAGCTCTTGTTATTATAAGCTTCTTTAATACAGGAATCTGAAGCTTTTGTGGTACAGGAATCTGAAGCTATGGGAGAAGGTATAGTTCCTAAGATCAAACAGATTTTAAATTAAAGCTCATGGATTCCACTCTGCCCACCCACAGTCCTGAGTGCTGTCATCTTCCAAAATAGTATTTCCAATGTGTTGAAAGATAAAATTCTATTAAATTCTAGAATTTTTATTGAAAATTAAAATTGATAATTTTAAGAAAAAGAATGAAAGAATTAGAAGTACTTGGCCTTTGTCATACTGTACGACAGCATCATAAAGAATTTTCCAATATCCACCTTTATTGTTTTTAAGCCTGTATTCAGGTGGGTTATTTTTACTTATTTTTTAGTTTATCATTTATCTTCATTTTATTTAAAAGTGAGAGATAGATAGATACATAGATACCTTCTATCCACTGGCTCACACAACAGTCATGGCTGGGCCAAGCTGAAGTCAGGAGTCAGAAATTCCAATCAGATCTCCAATATGGGTGTCCTTGACCCAAATACTTGAGCCAATACCTGCTTCTTCCCAGGGTGTGAATTAGCAGGAAGCTGTAATCTGAAGTACAGCTGGGACTTGAGCCCAGGCACTCTGATATAGGATGTGGGGATCCCGAGTGGTGTCTTAACTGATGTGTCAAGTGACCACCTAGATGGATCATCTTTTCAGTCACATTTATAAATGTCAACCCAAAACAGAGCCAGTGGTTTCTGATAATACTCAATACTATTTTAAGTCGAGATCTTGAATTCCAAATGCGACTGAGCTGAATCAGAACCTCCTGCTCCCTCTCAGTACCCCATAAAGAAGTAAAGAAAGGGATTCTACATTTTAACAGCAGGAAGGGTCTTGCATGTGGTCAACACCTTTCAAGTAATGGAGAACAAATAGATTCTGTCTGTGCAATGTAGACTTTCTCATTGGCAAACTGTGTCTCATGGGCAAACCAATTCTCTATAAAAACTGTAGCATAATATACTAGTATGTAATATAAAGTAAAGTTAAAATTGCTAGAACAGGAGCCAATAACTGACAAGAGAAACTTCACTTGAAGGTAAAGACAAAAAGGAAAAGAAGACGACGCAGAACAGCTGCTCTAGAAGATGGGGAAGACACACTGCAGAATGTATGCTACAGGCCAGGTAGAGGCGCTTCAGAAAGCCTAAGGGAACTCAGAGCTTATCCAGCCTTGGCCCTGGTGGTACTCAGGTGAGAGCTGGATTTAAATCCAGTTCTGCTGGGAACACATCCAGCCACATCCAACCCTTATCTAAAAGGAAGAAATAAAGGAAAATGCACCTTCCAATATTATTGTGAGGATTAGCACCAATGCCTAGCACCATGGCGGGTAGTAACACAGATTCTCAGTAAGTAGTAGCCGTTGTGATTTATAGATGATTAACCTGAGGGCCAGAGAGGAAGAGAGATTCTCAAGATAGCGCTACAGTTTTCTGAAATTGGAAAGGGGGAAAACTGCTTAATGTGAACCATGCTATGTCAAATCAGTTCTGGAGAGTTTTGCAACTGCACTTGTCCTCACCTAGCCTTGGCCCAGGAATACGACTGCCTGCTTATGCAGGAGGCAGTGGGTGATGGCATTCCAGAAAGACGTGTTGCAAATAAGCACTGAACCATTGTTCTTTCCTCTCTGGTTTCTGACCTCACTTACAAGCTTGACCATTCTACCATGATCCCAGCCCAGTCAAGTAAACCACATCAGGTTCTACGTAATAGATTCATCATGGTGCTTTAGAAAAACCAACAAAAAAGCACATCCTACAACCAACCTTTGAGTTTCCTCTATTATTCCAGAGACAAGGCATGTGTGTCTCTAACCAAAATTCAACAACAGTATTAGTTCCAGGAACACATTACTGTGAATTTCAGAAAAATATAGGTCATCTTCTTTGGAATGCTCAATAAAGACTTGAAGGAGTCAAATACAATTGGTTTTAAAGGATGAGAAGGAATTTCACATCAGAATATAAATTCTGTTAACACAGAGGATGCATTATGGCAACATTTGTACACAGTCATAGCTTGTATTACCAAACAAAGAAACAGTGAGAACACAAAGAATAATTCCAGGATGTCAGGTGGGAGGAAGGAGATCTGCAGGTTAAGGGAAGGGGTTGGACATGGGGAAGCATTACTAACATGAACCAATACACATCAGACTATAACAAAGAAATACAAATATACACATGGCAGTCTTTGTGAGGATGGAAAGAATAAGGTAATATGAAGAAGATGATATGCAGTAGCTTGCCTCCAAAGATACTAGCCAGCCAGTCCTTTAGGGTGCATGTATGAGAGATGGCATCAATTTCTCCTTTTCTGGATGCGGCTGGTCTGTCACTTTCTTTGACCAACACAGTGCAGTAGAAGTGATGCTATCCACTTTCTGGGTATGGATATTGAGTCATGGAGCCTCCTGCTTTTGCTGTCCTGGATCTCTGTGGACAAGCTACAAAGAGGTCCAGGATGTCCTCCAAAGACAAGCCATGTGGAGACACCCAGGATGTTGGACATCACACAGAGAGCACAGCCACTTCTTTCTTTTCTTTCTTTAAAGATTTATTTATTTACATTGAAATCAGGGTTACAGAGAGAGGGATACAGACACACACACACACACACACACACAGATCTCCCATCTGTTGGTTCACTCCCCATATGGCTACAATGGCCAGTTCTGGTCCATGCTGAAGCCAGGAACCAGAAGCTTCATCTGAGTCTCTCACATGGGTGCAAGAGCCCACGCACTTGGGCTACCCTCCACTGCTTTTCCCAGGCCATTAGCAGTGAGCTGGATCAGAAGCTGAGTAGCTACGACTCTAACTGGGGCCCATATTGGCTGCTTGAGTCACAGGAAGCAGCTGTATTTGTTACACAACAATGTTGGACTCTCCAATATGGCCACTTAGAGGAGAACTGATGAGAGTCCATGCCGAAGTCCTGGATAAGTCTAGTCCAAATTTATTTACACTCCCTTATAAAAGTCTCAAATCTCTTTAAAAAAAAAAAAAAAAGACAAGTGAATGAATAAAGAATGAGTCCCAGGGGCCGGCATTGTGGCGCAGTGGGTTAACGCCTTGGCCTGAAGTGCCGGCATCCCATATGGGCACTGGTTCTAGTCCCAGCTGCTCCTCTTCTGATCCAGCTCTCTGATATGGCCTAGGAAAGCAGTAGAAGATGGTTCAAGTCTTTGGGCCCCTGCGCCCATGTGGGGGACCTGGAAGAAGCTCCTGGCTCCTGGCTTCAGATAGGTACAGCTCCAGCCCTTGGGGCCAATTGGGGAGTGAACCATCGGATGGAAGACCTCTCTCTCTCTGCCTCTCTTCTCTCTGTGTAACTCTCTTTCAAATAAAGAAATAAAAAAATCTTAAAAAGAAAGAATGAATCCCAATACTTTCTGAGCACTCTTTTTTTAAGATTTATTTTATTTATTTGAAAGAATTGCAAAGAGAGGCAGTGACAGAGAGAGAGGTCTTCCATCCACTGGTTCACTCCCCAGATGGCTGCAACAGCTGGAGCTGTGCCGATCCGAAGCTAGGAGCCAGGACTCTCCTCCGGATCCCCAATGTGGGCACAGGGGCCCAAGGACCTGGGCCATCCTCCACTTCTATCCCAGGCCATAGCAGAGAGCCGGATTGGAAGTGGAGCAGCTGGGACTAGAACTGGTGCCCATATAGGATGCCGGCATTTCAGGTCAGGGCATTAATCCACTGTGCCACAGTGCCGGCCCCCTGAGCACTCCTTTTTTGACTGGCAAGTGTTAGGGTTCCATGAATGGGAGCCTGATAAGTCTCTCTGGAACCTGAAGCAGCACCTCCTATTCATGATTTAACACTTGACTCAAACCAACTCTTAAGAGAAACTGTCTTGATTTCCATACTAACCAACCAGGTTTGTATTTGAGGATCCTCATTTGTGTTCCTAGAAATTCTGATATATATATATATATATATATATATATATATCATATAGGAATCTATTCATTATTCTGTCTTCTCCACTAAATTTAACTACTTATGACTAAAAGCTTTTACCTCCAGTATTTACTAGTTACTTATGGAAAGAAGATAAGATCATAAGAAATATGATCACTCTAAAATAAGACTATTAGGCACTTGATTGATAGGTGGATGACTGGATGGACAGAATGACCAAATGCTATGGAAACACAGTGGAGACTAAAAATTCACTCTCTTTAATTTTATTCTAGATGCACTGTGAAGTCTTTGAAAGATTTTAGGAGCAGAGCAATGTGATCAGATGTTAAATTGTGGAGTAACTATGCCCCAAGGAGCACGAGGGAGAATAACAAAATTTCCAGTGTGATTCTACATTTCTCATCAGAAAAATGTTGGACAAGTAGACACCACAAGTGTCATGGCTAGTGGAGAGCTTAGAAAAGCATTTCTAAACTACAGACAGCTTAACTCTGTTATTTTATAAAAATAGACTGTGATAGAAAAAAAATCCAGAATCCTGAGAAATATTAGTAGATTCCCTAATAGACTGGCAGATTTCCAAGGACTTCTGCTATGCGTAAAGGTGTAGATGCCCAATCTGGAACTAGATTTGATCAGAAGTCACCTAAAATTGGCTGATAATGAACTCCAACAGTTCAGAAAACTTGCCACAAGCAATGGAACTACTATCTCAACGTCTTGTGCCATGAAGAATACAGTGAAAGCTGCTGTGAGCCCAAAGGAACTAGATTTCATATTCTCTCTTGAATTTAAAAAGACTGACATGTAAATGAGTCAAAGAAATTGAGTCCAGGCAATAGGGGAATGAATTCGATTTGTTTCGCTGTTGTGGAGAAAGCTCTGCGCCAGATTCCTGGGTATTAACAACCCAGGGCTTCAGAGAGATGAGGCGGCTGTCTCTGTGTAGTCCCTGCAGAGAAGGATTCACATTAAAACATCCACTTCTCTAAATGGCAGTAATTGGCCCCCAGCTGACAGCCTCAAAGCAGGGCAGGAAGTGGGAGCTAAGTGGAACAGGCAAGAAGGAGATGGATTCCTTCCAGGACCAGGTGGAGGCTATTTCTGACAGCCGCAGAGAAAAGCCAGGGTCAGCCTTTGTTTCCTGTCATTCCTGCATGTTGAGAGTTGAAATACATTCTGCACTTCAAGGTCAACAAATCTCCAACTCTATGACTGGTAGAAATGACAAAGTAAGACTCTTGAAGAACACAAGTGATACCTCTGCCCAGGACTGAGCACGTAGTATCTAACCTTTTACTGGAGGACTGGTTTGTGCTGACCTGGGATTATGCTATGAGTAAGTCCAGAGGCACAGCAACCCACAGTACCTGCCTCATCCAATCTCCAAGCTTGTTGGCTGCATTTCTATGAATACCAAGTTGTGCCCTAAGAGCAGAGTTCTGCTGTAAGGTGAAAAACACTGGACTGACAGCAGGGCAAGAAGTCAATTCTTTGGACACAGATTCTGAGCCAGCTTCTCCTTGCTAAGCAAATGGAAGAACTAAAAACTTACTTCCAAAGAGGGTTTTCTTCTTTTAAATTTTCAGTAAAAAATCATTTCTAAACTAAGCAGTTTTCCTCCAATCCATTTAGCAGTCTAATTTTTCATAATCATAAGACTTTTCTCCTGTTCATTATTATTCCATTGATATAACGTCCTTTGTCTCTGAATAGGCTTCATCTCAATGTTTTAAACCATTTATTACTATTACTGTTATTATCGTTGCTGCTGCTTTCAAATAGTTATTTTTTCTTATCTGAAGTCAGTAATGGTTTTGAGAAGTAAAGAGTAACTTGCACATGTACTACTTTAAGAGTGCAGGTTGAGGGCAGAGCTGTGGCACAGTGGGTAAAGCTGCTGTCTGCAGCACTTCCTATCCAGATCCCTGCTAATGTGCCTGGGAAAGCAGTGGAAGATGGCCCAGGTCCTTGGCCCCTGTAACCACCTGCAAGACCCAGAAGAAACTCCTGGTTCCTGGCTTCAGCTTGGCCCAGCCCCAGCTATTGTAGTCATTGGGGAGTGAGTTAGTGGATGGAAAATCAATCTCTCTCTCTCTCTCTCTCTCTCTCCACCCCTCTCCACCTCTCTCCCTCTCCTCCTCTCCTTCTTCTAATTCTGACTTTCAAATATATAAATAAATCTTTAAAAAAACAGTGCAGATTGCTAAAACATCATAAAGACTGCCAAAGGCTATGTACCAAATTAATACGCAAATATATTACATGTGTTTATAAAAGATACTTATATAATTAAAGGTATATCATATTAACTGTACAATTCATGATATGGAATACCATAATTCTTTCCAAATATGCGAGATCTCCACACAGCTTAGTCCTTCCAATCTGGAATTCTTCTTTGAGGAAACATTAAACAGAGCTCCCTTCTCAGAATCTGTATGTAAGGTTTTGTCCTCCAGTATTTGCTTTCAAGGTCCATGCTTCGTCTAAAGCTCCTTAATGATCTACTCTGACTACTGTGGCCCACAATGATTTCAGTCTCCTCTAAAGCACCAAGTCAATGCTGCATTTTCCATTTGTAATATAATGATCCAGGTTGAGGGGTGCTGATGAGGTGCTGAGACTCACTAAGAGGAGTCGGGAAATTTAGATGTCCACACGAGGCATGTCTTTCAGAGAGGTCTCAAAAGGAAGCTAGACATCTCTTGTTTGCAGTGATCCTACATTTGCTTAAAACACTTTTCGGTAATTCTCTTTTTAATTGCCTTAATTTTTAGTTCTTACTTTAGGCTTCACATTGACAGGTTAAAAACAAAATCTCGTTTCATACTTGTACTAGAGTTTTAGTCTTTAATGACATTCCTGTCCTGACTGGCCACTTATTCAGCTGACTTTGATACAAATGGCTTTGGGAGGGTTCCCAAAATTAAATCTGCCCTCAACAATAAAGATTTTTATCTAGCAATAGCATATACTAAATATTTGATGACAGAATGATTGAATTTGACACGAGGGAAGATAGTCAAAATTAGGTGCTATTGGCTCAAAAAGTGGAGTTAGAAAATTGCCACAAGCAATGGCACTATTGTCTCATATTATTATCTTGTTTAATTTTGGCACATGCTATATATTCATTGTGTGAAGAATTTATGTTTTCTATTTCTTCTGTAGCCTCTCTCAAGTGCCCATGGCTAAGGCCTGTTAAGTATTTTCTCTTCCTGCATACATCATACTGTGTGTAATTTCCAATAGAAGGTTTCACTGCAAAGACCAGAAGAGAGAGAGAAAAAGTTTTATGCTTCAAATGTAAAAGTCCTTTTTTGCAACTACTGGGCAGGAAAAAATATCTTCTGCTTTGTTTTTTCTATAATGCTTTTTGGATAAAATTACTTCTTATATCTCGGTGGAGAAACAGAGCCTGGAGTTCCTCTAGGGCTGGGCCTGTGACTTCTTTATAGTGTTCATCCAGACCGAGGTGGTCTATGCTTGACAAAGATTAGAACTTGCTAAATTATTGCAGGATGAATGAATGCCTATAGGACTGGTGCTGGTACCTGACACTATTGTGTGTTCCCAGACCCATCGCCCTATGCCTGATAAGAAAATGCTCATTTTTTTTCCCCCTGTAAGTTCACTAATAAAATAGGAACTTCTACCAATACATCCATTGTTTCCATACTTTTACTCACTCTTTCTTGAGGAGAAATGACTCCTGTACTTGGCAATTGCCGAGATCACAATAAAGTTCTCTTTTTATTACTCCTCTTATTCTCCTGGTTTCTCCCTCTATCTCCTATTGTTTGCACATGGGTTTGTAGGAAGAGCTAGATTTTCACATTGGATGCTTTTGCTTATGGTAGGGAGAAGAAAAAGGTGAACATCAGCAAGCTCGCCATCTTCTGTCCTCTCCACCCATGACCAAGGTGGATCAGTACGATGTAAAGGGAAAGAGTGAGAAAACAGTTTAATTTTTATCAGGCAGCCCACACGGTAGGGCACAGAGCAGAGGCTCTTGGTGGCTGCACTAAGTACTCATTGTCTGCTTTCCTTATTCCTTCCTCAAAATTTATTTCTCCCTAAGAGTTGGAAAGAGATAACATTTTTTTTTTTTTTTTGGCCAGCTCTGGATATTCTGACTTGTCTAAACCAATCATAGCGATTACATTTCCTTGGCGAGGATTTCAGAATGGACATATCTCAATTCTGGCCAATAAAATGTGAAGCTTCCAGGACAGGTTTGCTCACTCCTAAGAGTGGACTCTCTTCTTCCTCTGCATGTTCTTGTGCCCAGAACCACATCGATGATGAACACAGCTCCCATTCTTGCAGCTCGAGGAGGAGCCAGTGCACCAAGGACAGAAACTCAGAGAACAGTTGGGGAGCAGCTTCAGAGCTGTGATATGCCAGACCAGAGACCACCTCTCAGCTTCTCGTTACAGGGGATAATAAATCCCCTTATTTTTAAGTTAGTTTTCCTTGGTGATTTCTGTTCCTTTTAGCTAAAACTATGCTGACTGACCCTATTATAAAGGTAGCACTGTATTAAATTCCTCATCTGACTTTCGGATCTATTTCTTGGTTGTTTAGTATCCAAAAGTGAAAATCACATAACTATATTGCTGGAACTTGCATGCCCTTTTGCCAAAGCGTCTCAGGTTACACCACTAACCTTGTGAAATGAAGAGCTCTTGAGCACTGTGTCAACAATCTTGGAAGAAATATGGTCAGTACTTCCTAAAAGAACATGCTATGCGTGATCTGTAGGTCCTATTAACTTGTCACTGGTTTCACTTTCCTTGATCTGCATAGAAATACAAGTTATAGCTACATTACCTGGTAGTCAAAAGTATTACAAAAGTGTTCGTATTTGAGTAGCTGCAGACTGCTCATGTTGGAGCTTGCATGCTGGCATCCCATATCAGAGCACTGGTTCTAGACCTGGGTGCTCTTGCTTCGATCCAGATAGCTGCTAGTGTTGCTGAGAAAGCAGTGGAAGATGGCCCAAGTTCTTGTGTCCCTGCCAACCATGTGGGAGACCAGCATGGAGTTCTTTGATCTTGGTATCAGCTTGGCCCGGTTTTGGGCATTTGGGGGAGTGAATCAGCATGTGGAAGATTTCTTTCTCTGTCATCTGCCATTCAAATACATAAATCTTTTAAAAGAAAGTGCTTTTATTAAAATATCCTAGTACATATTGCTATTTTAAAGGTAATTACTGACACTCCAGACTTAAGTAACATCTTTGTGATATTTCCTTATTCTTTAGCTGGGATTGAAATTCTTTCTTTTCTTAAGATTTATTTTTATTTACTTAAAAGGTAGAGTTGTAGAGGGACTGAGACAGAGACACATGAGAGACGGAGAGACAGAGACAGTGTGAGAGAGATATCACTCCCCAAATGGCCAGAGTGGCCAGGCTGAAGCCAAGAGCCAGGAACTCCACCCAGGTTTCCCTACAGGTGGTGACAGAGGGAGAAGCACTTGTACTATCTTCTCCAGCTTTCCCAAGAGCATTAGCAGGAAGCTGGATCAGAAGTGGAGCAGAAGGCACTTGAACCATCACTCCAACATTGGGTGCTGGTGTCAGTCAGTAGCATGACGTGCTGCTCCACAATGTCAGCCTCTGGATTGAAATTCTTGTGTATTTGTTTGAATGTTGAAATTTTTATGAGTAATTTTTGCTCTACGTAGAAATAAATGTAGAAAATAGGCTCTAGTCTTCATAGCTCAAATATTTCTCCTCTTCATCTTTACAAATTTATGTTAGCACATTGCATAAAGGTACTCCTCAGAACAGCACTCCTCTAGATGTGCATGGAAACCACTGGGATTTGCCTAACATGTCTGTTATATTAATCTCTTCAAGATCCAGCAGCTATGTTAGCCCATCCAGAGCTCTGCAACACCCTAAAATAAGAAAACATGTTCCTCCCAGTTATTTTGATAAAATATCTACTAAAATTCCATGGAGGTGATATTGAGTGGGACCTACTTGGGAAGATGCTGGCCAGGAAATAGAAAGGCTACTTCTTCACATGCGTGATCTGGCTGAGGATAAGTGTGATATCAAATATCTTCTGTTGCTAAATACTTTTTTCATTGGTAGCAAATGAAAACCTAATGAGTTGGCCTTAAGAGAATCTAAAATGTAGAATATTAAATCAAGCAGGGATACTCATAAAACAGGAATGCAAGTTGAGAAATTGCTCTAAAGGAAAACTAAAGACTATAACCGCTAAGTATCCCACACAATTGTGAATAAGTATTGATGTTTCATTCAGAAAATGTCCTACAAAATAACCAGGGAGATGAATTCAGGGGAGATTTATAGTCCTCCAACTAGAATTACAAACAGGAAGATATGATTTGTAACTTAATAGCAAATAGCAGCAGGGCATCAGGTTGGGGTTGAACAAGAGCTAGTTAATTGAGACTTACGCTCAGTGAGTTATCTTGGGAATATAAATTTCAACATATGTTTGGATTTTTTAAAAATTTAAATAAATTAATTTATTTTAAAGAATTATTCATTGTTACATTTTACTTTTTTTAATTTGGAGAGAACATATTTCTAATTTATATTATAGTCAAAGGTTTAATATTCCACTAAATAAAAATTCAACAAATAAAAAGTAAAGACCACACAGTTCAGCAGGAATCTAGGCGAGGGCTATTAACAATAACCAAGTGAAAAGATGTCAATTTTCAAAGCAGTCACAGATCATTATTTTCTTTTACAGTGGCAAGTAGAAAACCTAGGCCATTAGAGCAGACACTAGCTTAGTAGCTAAGACATTCACGTCCCACACTGGAGTAGCAGGGTTTAATTCCTGGCTCTAGCTCCTGACTCCAGCTTCCTCTGATACAGATTAAGAGGGGCAGCAATTATGGCTCAAGTAAGTGGGAACCCGCCCCTGACCTGGGAGCCCTGCAGTGTTCCCAACTTCTGGCTGTTTGGGAAATGAACCAGCAGATGGGAGTGTTCTCTCGCATACTCTCTCTCGCTCTCCTGTGCTCTCTCCCTCCTCCATCCCTGTCTCTTTATCTTCTGCTTCTCAAATAAATAAACTTTAGAAATTAAAAAAAAGTAAATCATGAAATTATTGAAAATATCTCTGTGATTTTGGTCATTAATTAACTAGTGCATTCAATTGTATAAGATGCACTATTTGTTATTGGTAGAAAACAGAATGAATGAGACAAAAAAAAAAAAATAAGGCCATAAAAGCCTGCATTGTTCCATGAAACAGCTGGACCAGGAACATTTTTAAAGGCGTTAAAGGAATGTGCTGCAGGAGGCCTTCGGCACGAAGCTTTTACAGACTAATCATCTTGGCTGTAGTCACCCCTTGAATCCCCTTCAGCGCCTCGCGCACACTTGCCCAGCTGTGCTCGGTTACACAGAAACTTGCTGGTGATTCTGTCCTCTGTGGTTTTATGCATATTCAATTGTTGATTATCTGCATGAGGGTTTTCCTCCTTATGGATAATTCAGAAAACATTTTTTTTTAAATCCTGGACTAGCTTCCTGCTAACCATGCACTGTGTAGCCACATTTTCTACCCCTCTATTGGTAAGTGTTGAATGAACAGATACTCATTTTAATACTAGCACAGATAACATATAACTAGGTAAATAGATCGCTTGTAAATCATATTAAAATATCAAGCCAAAGAAAAACGTCTTTGGAAGTATTTATGCTAAAGCACCCCTAAATTTTCATCAGCAGTGCTAGGTGCCCATCTGTGTTTATTCTTCCTTTCATTTTAAAATGAGACCTGTGATGACACAGGATCCTATCTTCATGTTATATACAGCAAGTCACCCTGAGAGCTATGTGCACTGTTGACAGTCTATGGACAACAATTTGCTAACAAAATATTAAAAAGAAGTCACTGGAGTGTCAGGTTTTGGTCCTGTGGTGGAGCCTTAGGTTAAGCTGTCTGGTCCTCTATCAGAGAACCTGGGGTCCTGCTCCAGTCCTGGCTCTCCTCTCTTGCTAATGCAGATCCTGTGAAGCAGCAGGTGATAGCTCAAGTAGCTGGGTGCCTGACACCCACAGGAGAGATCTGGATTATGTGTCTGGCTCCCAACTTCTCCCCTGGCCCAACCCTGGGCCTGGGAATTTTTTGTGTGAACCAGCAAATGGGACCTTTCTCTTGGTCTCTCTTGTTTCTATCTGCCTCATTATAAATAAATAAATAAATAACAAATAATTTCAGATAACCATTGGACATGGGTATAGGACTTAACGCTAAGCTTTATTCTAGTGTAGCATCTTGGACATTAGATATGGTTGGACGTTAGGATATGATTGTACAGCATAGACTTCCATGCCTATATTTCCTATCCACAAATCCTGTTCATTCACACTTAAGGACAATCTGTGGGATGTTGGTCAGTGATGGGGTTTAAATAGTTGCATTCCTATAATGTGGATCTAGTGAGATCACTTATAGACAAGATTCCCTATTCTAAAAGGCAAGAAATCTGGTTCATACACTTATGCTTTTAGGGCCATATATTTACCGTGTTCCTGGAAATTTTACACATTGGCGCTAAAACTTATACCAAATAAAATTCAATGCTTTGCCATTTATATTTAAGAAAACCAATCCAAGAGGGGTAACTTGACTATCTCATGTCCAAACAATTAGTTAATAACAGAACTTAGAAGAAAACCCAGATTTCTTTTCTGGTATCATGTGACTTGGTCACTGAATCAAGCTAAAAAGTTGTCTAGGAGAAAAGATTTGTGATGTAATTCACACTCATCTGCTGTGAAAGTGGCAAGATTTTTATAAAACATTTGTTGCATGTCAGACTGGATTTTTTAAAAAACAATCAACCATCTGCTTTCTCCAGGTTTTTAAAAAAACTGTATTTCTTCTTTTTGATATTAAACTTGTTTTAAATTTATATAGAGAACAAATTTCATGTATTTCATATATATATATGTATGTGTATATATGTATATTATAGTTTTAACAGCATAATGATACCCCTCACCAAGATACAAATACAAGGAAAGTAGCAAAATGGAAAAAGATATATCATACCAATAACATCTGAAGATATTAAGAAGAGAGGTAGGCATTATGGCCTTATGGGTTAGTTAAGCAGCTGCTTGGGAAGCCCACATGGGCCACCTGGGATTGAGTCCTGCCTCTACTTCTGATCCAACTTCCAGCTATTGCTCCTGGGAAGCAGGAGATGATGGTTTAAGTACTTAGGCCTCTACCGCTCAAGTAGGAGCCTCAGATTGAGTTCCAGTCTCCTGGTTTCAGCCTGGCCTAACCCTGGCTGTTATGGGCATCTGTGAAGTGATCCAGCAGATGGAAGATCTCTCAGTCTCTGTCTCTCTCCTTTTCAAATAAATAGATAAATTTCTAAGAAGATATTGAAAAGTGAGGAACAAACTAAACCTTAACCAAAAATAAAGAAGGAAATAATGACTATTGGAGTAGAGTAAACAAAATAGAACAGAAAAATTATAGATATCATTAATAAAAACAAATGTTGATTTTTTTTGAAAAAAATTCAATGAAATTGACCAACTTGGAACTAGACTGACCAAAAAATATATAAAAGCCTCAGGTTACTAAAATAAGTTATAATTATGATATAATACTATAGACTTCACAGATACAAAATAATTACAATAGAATTATTATAGACAAATGTATATCAACAAATTAAGTAACAAAGAAGCAAAGACAAATTTCTAGAAGACAAACCACCAAAAGTGACTCAGGAAGAAATAGAATAACTTAATAATCCTTAACAAATAAGGAGACTGAACTAATAATTTTCTAAAAACTATCCACAAAGAAGAGTCTAGATCCAAATGGTTTTGCTGTTAGAATCTACAAAACATTTAAACAATAACTAGTAACAGTTCTTTCAAATTCTTCCAAAAGAAAAAGGAGAAAGCACATTCTAGTTCACCGTAACAGGCTAGTAATGCCAGCTCACCCAAACCAGACAAAAGCCACCATCAGAAAACAAGACCACAGAGTTATATCTCTTGCAAATTGTGACACAAAGAACTTCAATGAAATACTGCCAAGTCAAGTACAGGCATATAGAAAAAGGAACAAACCTCATGAATAAGATGAGTTTACAGATTGAAAAACAATAAACTTAATTAACCTTATCAATATAATTAAAACCACAGAACCATCTCGATAAATGCAAGAATAACACTTGTCAAAATTCACACTTTAGTGACTGAACCACTCAACAACAAGACGGGAATACAAGAAAATGCCTTCAATCTGATAACAACTTGAAAATACCTCCAGCTAATACCATACTTAATGTTTAAAGACTGGGTGCCTCCCTGTGATGTCAGGAGTAAGACAGGGATGTATTTGTACTATTACAATTAAATATTTTACCAGAGGTTCTAACCATACTGATTACGCAAGAAAAATAAAGGACACAAGATTGTAAAGGAAGAAGTACTACTCTCTATTTAAAAGTAACATGCTTTTGTATATTATGAGGAATCTTAAAATTATTATAATGGTTTCCGTATACAAGATCAATTTGTTTAAAAAATTGCATTTCTATACATTAACAATGAGCTATTTAAACATGAATTTCCAAAAAACAAATCCATCAATAGAAACAAAACTTAAGAATAAATATAATGGGCCGGCCCTGAGACATAGTGTGTTAAGCTGCCATCTGCAGCACTGGCATCCTATATGGACACAGTTAGTATCCCAGCCACTCCACTTCTGACCCAGCTCTCTGCTAATGCACCTGAGAAAGCAGTGGAAGATGGCCCACGTCCTTGGGTCCCTGCACCAACATGGGAGAGCCAGAGGAAGCTCCTGGCTCCTAGCTTTAGATTGGCCTGGCTCCAGCAGTTGCGGCTATTTTGGGGAGTGAACCAGCAGATAGAAGCTCTGTCTGTGTCTCTCTTTCTCTTGCTCTGTAACTCTGCCTTTCAAACAAATAAATATTAAAAATATTTTTAAAAAAGAATAAATGTAACAAAAGGCATACAATACTGATACTCTGAAATGTACAAAAATTTGCTTAAATAAATTGGAGAAGACCTAAATAAGTGGAAAGATATCACATGTTTGTGGATTAGGTAACTTAATATTGTTTGATGATTAATACTCCCCAAATCGATCTACAATTTAATGTGACCTGTGTTATATCCCCATCTGGTTTCTTTTTTGTAAATTGAGAAGATGATTTCAGATTTTATCTGAAAACACAAAGGACTCAGAATAGCCAAAACAACCTTGGAAATCACCACTGGAGGTCTCACACTTTCCAAAATCAAGAACTGAAGAGCTATAATGACTGACATAACAATAGACACATAGATCAATGAGATAGTGTTTAGAATCCATAAATAATTCCCCAAATTTATAGTCAATTAATTTTCAGCAAGGGTGAATCCATAAATAGATCCCCAAATTTATAGTCAATTAATTTTCAACCATGGTATCAAAAAGTTCAATGGAGGAAGCATAGTCTCTTTGATAAGTGGAGTTGGGATTACTGTACATTCACATTTTCAAAAGAGTAACACAGGGCTCCCTATTTCATGCTACATATAAATATTAATTCAAGTGGATTAAAGACATAAACATAATAGGTAAAAACCATTAAATTCTTAGATAAAATACAAGTCTGAATATTCATGTCTTTGGATTAGGCAATGGTTTCTTAGAAACGATGTTTAAAGCATAAGCAACAAAATGAAAAGTAGATGATTTGGACATCAACAGTACAATCATTTTTTTTTCAAAAGACATCATTGAGAAGATCAAAAGACAACCTACAGAAGAACAGAAAATTTTTGAAAACCATCTGATAAAGGTCCCATATCTAGAATATATAAGGAGCTCTTATAAGCGAAATTTTTAAAAAGACTAACAATCCAAGTGAAAACTAGTCTAAGGATTTGTATGAGAATTTTTGCAAATAAGATAATCCAAGGTGAATAAGCACATGAAAAGATGCTTAACACTGTTCGTCATCAGGAATATGAAAATTCAAACTACAAGCTACCACTTCATCTTCAGGATGATGGCTATAATAAAAAACATGGACAATAACAAGTGTTGACAAGGATATGAAGGAGTTGGTATATTTCATCACTGTGAGTTGGAAAATAAAATGTTGTACTTGCTTTGGAAAACATTCTGTCAGTCCCCAATATGTTAAACACAGTTATAGCATAACTGAGCAACTCAACTTCTCAATGCAATAGAAATTTAGATGCATACATCCCTAGACATACTGTGACCTGGCATGCAGATATAACCAAAGCAACCCAGTTGTCAAAAAACTGATGAGTTAATATTTAACATGTGGTTTAATCATACATCAAGATATTATTCAGCAAGAAAAGGAATCAAGATATTTACACTCGCTATAGCATGGATTAACTTTGAAGTCATCACTTTAAATGAAAGAAGCCAAATGCAAAAGGCCATGTATTGTAGAATTTCATTTATATGTAATGATAAGAAAATCCATAGACCTAGGGAGTTGATTATTGGTTTCTTATGGTTGGAGGGTTGGAGGAAATGAGAAATGATTACCTACAGGTATGGGGTTTCTTTCAGGTTGATGGGAGTGTTCTAAAATTGATGGTGGTGACAATTATGAAACTCTGTGGGTGTACTGGATACCATCAAAAGATAAATCTGAGAATGGTGAATTATATCTTGATAAATAAAGCTGCTGCTTTTTAAAAAGTACTTCTGTCTTGAGCAGAACTTGGAAATGCTGGAAGAACATACCATAATATGTGAGGTAAGACTCCAAGAGGAGAGCAGAGAGGTGAGGGGGCAGAGAGATGACCATTGCCCTATTGAACACAATGAGCAAATAATCCATCCTTCTAATTAATTTACCTAAGAGGAAATTGGGAAAAACACAATTGGGGACAAGACAAGGTCTATTTCCATGGCTTTTGGCCAAGGCTCCTGTGCCCAGGATGGCAACACAGAGTGGTAGGGAAGCTATGGCCCTTTTGCTGAAGGCAGACTGCCCGTGTGGCCATGCAGACAACTTGCATATAGCACATGCTCCTCTTTGTGCCATCTGAGGAAAAAGAAAAGCTCAAAGAACTTGTCTTACCACCACATAATTTTTGTTTTTTAAATTTAAAATTAATAATAAAATGAAATAAAAAGTGCCATAGTAAAGGAAACAGTACAGTGAAAAGACAACCTACAGAATAGTAGAAAATATTACAAACCATGAATCTAATGTTCTAAATTCCAAATGTCAATGTGAACATTGTTAATGTTCTAAATATTAAAAAAAATCCAATTCACAAAATGGGCAAATAATTGAATAGGCATGTTTCTAAAGAAGACATACAAATTGCTGATAAGTGCAAGAAAGGGTGCTCCATATAGCTAATTATGAGAAAACTGTAAATCAAAACCTCACTGAGATATCACATCACATTGATAAGGTAGCTGTTATGAAAAGGTCAAGAGATAAACAAATGCTGTTGAGGATGTGTATTAAAAGAAAGCTGCACACTTTGTAGGAATGTAAATTGATAGAGCCACATGAAAAATAGTATGGCAGTTCTTCATAAAGTTAAAAGTAGGTCCACTGTATGATCCAATAACTCCACTATCAGATAAATATCCAAATAAATGAAATTACTATGATTAAGAGATATCGGAACTTCTATTTGTTCATTTCAGCATTATCCGTGATAGTCAAGGCAAGAACTTACGTGTCCACAGATGAAACAATAAAACAAATGGAATATATATATCTGAATATCACTGAACTACAAAAAAGTGGATGAACTTTGAACACAGTGTAAGTGAAATAAGTGAGACAAAGGCAAATACTGTATGGTATTACATAAAAGCACACTATATTATGGCAGTCAAATTGGTCATTAGGAAATCGTAGCAATCCAAAAAGAATCAGTAAGTGTTGAGAACCTATGGAGATTAAGCTTTGGTTCATTTTATTTACACAAATATTCCTGAGGCACTGGCACAAGAGTGTAAGCAGAACATAGCCTGTGCTCTGTGAGCAAAAATGTTAGCTCCACTGCCAGCTCCAGATGTGATGATTGGAGTTGTTAGGCTTTGGATTATTTTATTATTCCTCCCTTTCCTTTGTTATGTTTCTGAAGAGTATGATTATGATTAGGGGTACAACGTAGGTTCTATATAACAGTATCACCTAATTATATGGCACTAATGGAATTTCATGCTTTCCTAAATTGTCCTTTAATAGCTAACAGTAATATCAATGGAAGATGATCATCATTGGAAGACTGGTTAGACATTTTGTTACATGAATATGGTGGAAAAACTAAGCAGTAAATATAAAGAATATGACTGACTTATCTACCAAAATATGAAATGGCAACTAAGACATATTAATAAGTTAAATCAGCATAATAAAGATAATTTGAAATAATAATAATAAAAAGACTCCTTGGATATCTCAAATAGCTTCACAGGGATCCCTCCTACTGGCTCAGAGCAAATTCATTGCCTGGATAGGACATGCATGAAGATACAGAAGACATCAGAACAAAACACGAGCAGGGTTGTCCTGGTCCCACCCCTAAAGTCCAGCTATGCAAATAGCCTGTGCAGAATAAGTTCACCTATACAATGATGAGAAAATACCAAAAAGGAAGAGCATGAGGCTTATGCAAAGATACCATCTAAACAGGGGGGAGAAAGGGAGGGAGGAGGCAGAGCAAAAAAGGCCAGAGAAAGAATAGATAGCAAATACGAAGCCGATAAAATGTATGGGTGAGTGTTCACCAAGTAACGGCATCTGAAAGAACGGAAGGAAGCATGCAGGTAAGATGTGATAGGACAAAAGAGCTATCTTGAAAGTGAGCTGGAAGTTCTTGGAAAAGAAACAAAAGGGGGAAGAATTCCTGGCAGGAATGAAAGTCACTTGCAGATCAACATGAAGAAAAATAGGCTTTACTGAAAATGTATCCAGAGGCATCTAAGACAACCATGAGAAAAATAAACAAAATAAAACTAAAAAGGACAATATGTTGATCAATATTAGTAAGACACTAATAAAGGTAAAACTACTATACATTTACACAATATTTTTAAAAACAATGCTACAAGAATTAAATCTACAAAAAAGTAAAAACTTCAGTGCATATCTGTGTAAATCGATAAAAATGAAAATGTTATACAGAATTTATTGAAAGACAGTCATATTCTATGAGTTTCCACAGATAAGTTCAAGGAGATATAGAAGAATATCAGCAAAGTCCTCAGGGAAATAACTTATGGTCCACTAATGACCATACCCAGAAAAAACTGCTGTATAGGCAGTGGGTATATATTTTCCAATAACCAAGGCTTGCAGGACTTGAACTCTGATGCATATTTCTTAAAGAAATTTAATGGTAAACTCAGCCAAAACCAAGAGATTGAGAAAGGACTTGGGGTAAAAGAAACAGTGGTGACCACTGAAGTCATGCAAATACAGTATAAGTAAATACAGTAAATGAGTATGAGACCCAGGTATGAAATGGAATGCAAATAGTATTAGTTATAACAACATGAACATAAACATTATAACAACATGAACATAAAATGACTAGCATAGTTAGGGGGGTTAGGATGGGACAGAGATGGTAGGAATTATACAAATTAATCAGTTTTCCTTGTATCAGGGAGGTGAGTCAACTGATAATCTCTAGAGTTGAACAATCAAATTATAGAGGACAAAAAATATCTTCTTCATTCAACAAGTATTAACTGAAGTCTACTCTTCTCTGCAGTCAGTAAGGACAGAGCAGTGAGCAAAGTCAAGGTTCTCTTGCCCATGACGTTGAATGATCAGCAGACATGAGCACTGAAGACTTTGGGCAACAGCATTCTTGGCAGTGAGAAGGGCTTGGAAGCTGAAAGTAGATCCACTTGTGTGAACCGGTACAGTGTGAAAAGCAGGGAGTGCCCTGGACAGAGAGGCAGGCAAAACACCACGGGAGACTCAGTCAAGGTTTCATCCTAAAGATGATGGGAAACTGCTGGAAAACTGAGCAGTGGAGTGATTATATTTGCATTGTACAATTGAAAAGATCTTGCCATGTTGTCAATAGAAAGTCCAGCCATGAGCCAACTGCAAGCCCAGTAGTCAGAAGTGCTGGGAATTTGGACTGGTGAGAAGTCAGATTTAGGATAGATGTTGGCGATGATAGAATCTCATGTCTAGCTTTTCAACATTTCCTAGTGAATGATTCCTGGGGGTTTCCATGACGTATGGTGAAGAGAAGGGAAGAGGCTTCTGTAATCTTTGCATGAGCAGCTGAACGCATTGTGCTTCCTTTCACTGAGATGGGGAAGGCTGGGGAGAGGCAAGTGGAGTAACAATACTGAGGTGCCTACTAAAGGCTAGGGAACAGAGAAAGAACCTGTGGTGTCATGACCCTGGCAACAAAGGGCACCACTGAAACATGGGTGTGGGAGCTTGGCCAAGTCTCTTCACTTCTCCAAGTTTTGTCAGCTTATCAGGAAAATGCGTGGAAAACACCAGTATTCAAGTCATGCTCCCCTACTGCCTGAAGGGACTGTATTATAATAATCTAATTCTACAAAAGGTGAAGTCATATATTTTGTCTCCTACCAAAGTTGCCTTTTTCCTTTACAATCTTCAGAGGGATGCAAACATTTACTGGCACAGTTAAGGATTTATCAAATTGCATGGTTGGGTGCCACCTACACTGTGGTTTGTATTGCTACATTAGGCTGACGATTTCTTAAATGTGCAACACATAATTTAGGTGATCCAAGATAATGCAGTAATAATTGGAGAGACAATAATTTCTATTGCATTTCTGGTGGCAAAATATTATGAAAATGAAGTGCATCCTGTTAATAATAATAATACTCCCAAACACGCAAAATCAGTCCACTTTGTAAACTCAGTCCTTCAGGAACACAGACTTGATGAACTTCCATAGGTGGGAAAAGTAACTCTGCTCCTTAGCTCATCTCCAGCCATTAGTTTTAGTGGAAGGAGATACAATTAATACCTTTTGTTTAAGCAACTTACAGTTTTGCATATTTATAACATATGCATTCAATGTTGTTTTAAAATGAGTCCAGTCTAATTTCTCTAATAAAAAAGTGATTAAAGTGATTACTAGCTCTCATTATTGCCTAATGTGGTTGGCTAATTACTTATTATAATATGAAAAAAGTCTTACTAATGAGTTGTTAATAATCAGCCTTCTCAGCAGCATTTGTGTGTGTGTGTGTGTGTATGTGTGCAAATGTGCTATTTTCTAAGTACCTTAAAAATTACCACGTCATACTTCCATTTCTGGTAACTATTTCAAATAGGTAAATATCATTCCTTTTGCTAAATAACTACTCTAGGCTATAACTGCACAGTACAAAACCAGCTAAAAATAATGACAAGTTTAAGTCATTAATTAATTACTCTAAGCATGTGGTATAAAAAGACTTTTTAGAAACTTTTTACCAAGGATTAATGTTTCATTTTTTTCAGGATCATTTTATTTCTTCTTTTTATACTCTATTTCCAAAGTTTAGTTCAACTTTCCTGTACAGTATCACTTTTACATTCTTTTTTTTTTAACTAGAAACCTTTTATTATTTAAGGTATACAAACTTCACACATTTCATAAACACAAATTTGGGAATGTAGTGAATCTTTCTACCCTACCCATTTGACTTTGCATCAGTTCCACCTTTTTTTGGTGACAGTAATTTGTATGAAATCATACCGACATAACTCTGAGGACTTCAACTGCTCCTTTGGATATTCCCTGTGACTGTACCTGGCTGAGTCTCTCACTCACTCACACGGAGCTGCCTGTTCAATTCCTGGGACCACCATTCCAGCAGCTGTAAGTGATACAATGTTCTACTTTGTGAAACGGAGTATCACAAAGCCACATCCACCTCAGTAATTCCAAGTACAGAATCAGTTTTCCCTGATGAAACATCTCCTTCCATGTTTTCCCAGAAACTGTGTTCATCTCTGATGATAACCTTATCTTTACTCAGTACACCACCTCATAGCATCCTGTTCATTTCTCATACTAAATACTTTGGGAAATTAATAGTCCAGCAATAATCACAATCATCCTGTACCACAGTCTAACTGGACTTCTGCAATAGTCTGTCAGTCACTCAAGACTGACTTTAATCAGCGTCAACACCACAATCAGAATTATCATATTTAAATACAAATCCAATCATGCAACATATCTATAAGAAAGTGTTCAACTTTTTCCCATTTCCTTAAAATGAGGACTCTTTACATCACTCATCTCATTTCCCACATTGTATATCGTGATTCTTTGTACTAAAAAACTAAGATTTTCCTTATCTCTCCTTGTCTCCCCTCCACCTTCCCTCTATCTCTCTCTCCCCTTTATTTATTTTTTTTTCCTTTTTGGCTTAAAACCCATTTCCTTAAGCTGTTGAGCCTCTGTTTGGCTATAATGCTCATTTCCTTCCTTACCAAGTGAATGTCTACACAACCTCCAGGGTGGGCTGTTTTGACTGTCCCCCACATAGCAGCCCACAATTTTTTTTTTTTTTTGACAGGCAGAGTGGACAGTGAGAGAGAGAGACAGAGAGAAAGGTCTTCCTTTGCCGTTGGTTCACCCTCCAATGGCTGCCGTGGCCGGTGCACCACGCTGATCCGATGGCAAGAGCCAGGTACTTATCCTGGTCTCCCATGGGGTGCAGGGCCCAAGCACTTGGGCCATCCTCCACTGCACTCCCTGGTCACAGCAGAGAGCTGGCCTGGAAGAGGGGCAACCAGGACAGAATCCGGCGCCCCGACCGGGACTAGAACCCTGTGTGCCTGCGCCGCAAGGCAGAGGATTAGCCTAGTGAGCCGCGGAACTGGCCCCACAAATCTTAACATCCCTATCATATCTCTTTACAGCATCAATATCAATCATGCTTTGTCCTGACATGGTGGAAGGTGACCAGCTAGCAATATGGGATCTCTTTTATATGGGCACCAATTCCATTCACTACAGCTTCACCCTTATGAACTAATCAGTCCCAAAGGCCCAGCCCGCTAACATCACCACACTGGGGATTAGGATTGCAACATGTGAGTTTGAGGGAGACACGGAAACTAAGATCATAGCAAGGAACCAACCCTGTGGACATCGTAAACTCATATTTCTAGCTCCTACCACTGTGAGATCATAAATTTTTGCCATTCTTGCTGTGCAGCCTGTGGTACTTTGTTACACCAGCCCCAGAAAAATAACACAAGCAACAAAGCGTATTTAGATCTCCATTTTCATTTGGAGAGATCAAACAATTGAGTCTTAGAACATGTGGATACCACATGATAAACCCTTTTAAATTTGTATCAAAATTATTCTTAAATTGAAATCTTAAAATATGGTTGCAAGTATACAAACAACAATCAGATTGGATCCAAACAAAGCAGCAATGTAAGCTGAACTCTTGGAAAATGATATAATTTAAAGTAAAAGCAATTACAAAATTATCCCATGAACTCACTGCTAATTACATGGCCTCACAAATCCCAACTTGACTAAAAAATATTAAATGAACAGAATTTAGACTTCAGGATTAATTTCCAACATTATGCATTATTTTCTTGATTACACCCTAAGGATTGTCTAAATGGAAACCAAATTCTTTCATTTGACAAGTGCATCCTTCATGTCTTTTTCTGACAAATACTAGAGTAGCTACTAACACAACAAGCCCTACATATACATTGAATATTCAGAGATGATAATGATGTTACTTCTGAGGGCATGGCCCTATAATAGACAACTTTTCCCAAAACTTAACAGGGATATAATTTAAATTTCAGCATTAATTTCCAACTTTATGCATATTTCTTGATTATTCCCTAAGGGGGTTAGTAAATATTTAGTTATTGCATGACCAGATTGTGGCTACCCGAGAAGCAGAGGACTGAAAAACTAAAATGATGAGGTAGAGCAGTGGTTAGGGTCTGAAGAGAAAGTAACAAAACAGGCTGTTGTGCACTGAATGTCTGTATTTCCCTAAACTTCATATTTGAAATCTAATCCCCCTTGCAATGATATCAAGAGATGGAACCCATAAGAGGAGTGCTAGTCATGGGCTCTCTTATGGAAGAGGGCAGAGGTAGCCTGTTCACCCACTCTACCAGGGAGATGCAGGAAAGGCATGGCTTATGAAGCAGACCATGAACAAGTGAGCATCCAACCAAATCCGCTGGTGTCTTCATCTTTGACTTCCTAATTTTCAAAATTGAGCAAAAAATTTCTGTTTTTAGAAAGTACCACTCTAAAGTATTTTGTGACTCAAGTCAGGTGGACTGAGATGTAAGCAAAAATATAAGTAGAATTCTTTGGCTGCAAATACCTTCCATACTTTCCAAATGTAGGGTTAGAGACTTGTGTTTTGATTTTGGATCTTCCAGAAATTCTTCAGAAATCACTGAATTTAATATTTATTTTCAAAAATTTTGTGACAATTTATTTTAATTTCAAATTCATTCTCACAGTAAGACAGATGCTCACATAGTTGTCCATACTCTTTCAACTTGGTATTGGACCTGTACTGGTACAAGACCAACATCCTGGGCTGGTGCTATGGCATAGCAGGTTAAGCTGCCATCTGTAGTCTCAGAATCCTCCATGGGTGCTCGTTTGCGTTCTAGCTGCTCCACTTCCAATCCAGCTCCCTGGTAATGTGCTTGGGAAAGCAGTGGAAGATATCCAGCCCAGGTCTTCGTGATACTGCACCAATGTGGAAGACCTAGAAGAAGCTTCTGGGTCCTGGCTTCAGCCTGGCCCAGCCCTGGGCAGCTATTTGGGGGATGAGCCAGTGGATGGAAGATCTCTCTCTCTCTCTAACTTTGCCTTTGAATAAATATAAAAACCCCCTTTTTAAAAAATCACCCTTATTTCTTCCTCAGTGTACAGGTTTTGTTTGTTTAGCTTTTACGATAATGTACTACTACTGCTAACTTGATTGCATTAAATAACTTGTAGGGGTTCTTGGAGATAAATGAATGAAGCCACCTAGTGTTAGAAAAAATGATCCAGAGAAAGAAAACATAAGCCCTGTCATAAAATTCTTTTTAAAAGTTTATATCTTAGCCAAAGGAAATGCAAAAGACTTGGCAACAGTCACAGAAGCTCAGGGGATGATGCTCTACTTGATGCTCATTAACCGTTTGGAGAACTATAGAATTTGTCCCCCAGAATGGTATGAAGCAGAACACTGGACTTCTCTGTCCAGAAATGTCCTTCTTTCTGCATTTTAAATGTAGATCACACAACACTTTCCTTTCTGGGGCCTGGAAAATTATGAACATTCATTAAATGGCAGTCTCTCTTCTTAAGTCTTTTAGATTCAAAAAACAAAACCAAGTGCATCATGGGATACATGTCCAAAGCCTTATTATTCAGCAGACCCCACTTCTTATATTTCCAGTGCATGTTAGTGTTAGAAATTCTATTTGTTTGCTAGAAGAGTACCGCAAAGCTTCAGACACGTATTAGCAAGAAGCAAATGTCCTCAAAGACAACTTGAGGCAAATTCAAACTGCATCATTCCCTTGCTGACAGCAGTAATGAAAGTATTTTCATGCATCTTATTTTTTGGTCCTGGATATCATTTTAATAATTCAAGCTGAAGCCTGCAATTACTCTTAAGGACCAGGAGATAGGAAAATTTATTTCCACAGTAAATTATAATTAGATTTCAGTGGCTACATGTAGATTGGTATAGGCATAAATATTGACTTCAGCAATATCCTTATACTATTAAAACATTTTTAAACATGTTAATTTTTAAATAAATTTTCTTTCTATGTATATATGCATTCATTAATTAATTATAGATAGTAATGCAGCTGCTGTCACTTCTATATTCATTTCTGAACAGTGAGGACCAATATCAAGCTGGGAAAAGCAATTTTGGAGACTGACATTTCACTCCTTCAGAAATGTCTGTGTTGCCTCTGTGCCTGTCATTCAGAGTAGCCTTCAGATTAGCTGTCTATATTCTGTCTATTCTGTCTAGCACTCTCATTTACAAATATTTGATGGTAAATAATTGTACATGCCAGAAGATCCCTTGAAAACCATGCACAGGAATTAATCAGGTAGGTGGAAAAATGATTTTTGTGGCATAAGGAAACAGGAAAAATAACTACACCTAAAATTACTGCACATAGTCTCACATTCTGTCTTATGGCAAGATATGTACTTGTTAAGGGGGAAAAGATTATTCTCAGCAGTAAAGTGTGTTAAAACATTCCTGTGTAAAGAAATGAGCTGAAAAAGGGAGACTTCTGGTGAACTGATGATTTTCAGGAGACAGCTAGTTCTCAGGATATTTTGAAGATGCATTTTGCAAAACACAACTACTGAAATATACTAGCTAAAACATCTGCTACTCTGCCAAAATATTCCTAGATTATCTTAAGTTAAATATAGTAAGTTTCAACAGTATTTTCAAAGAACACTGTAAAATATTAAATACAGATCTGCATTCAGAAAACATGCCTTGGGTTCTACTTCAGTCGTTTACTTATTGCATAAGAGCACCTATCTTTCTACCTGGAGAAATTGGTCAGAAAACTTGAAAAAATGAGGCTACTTGAATCAAACTCTAAACTACAAACCATCAAAGTGTAAAAGATGAATGGCTTAGTTCATTCATTCCTAGAGATAGAGATTTTTTTCCTGCTCTATGTTTCTCCATTTATATACCTAAATTTATACACTATTTGACCAACATGAAATTTGCCATTGGTCTACATCATGTGGCATTCATACAATATTTACTAATTTTCATCATGATCTTACAATGCCTTAGATTTACTTTCAATATCAGCTCCCTCCTTCGATCCTTACTTCACGCTCATAAATACTAAGTGGATGAGCCCAGGAGGATGCTCTTAGCACCAACAAAACCAGCTGCAGCAGGATGCATAATGGTTCCGGGAAATTATGGTGGCTATAAACTTACTTTCTTTCACTGAATTTTTTATTCACCATTATCTGGAGGGTACATCCTTCATGAAGTGGTTGGATTATTTACAAGAAAGAAAAATGGTTGCATGCTAATGTAATGACAGAAAAAGGATAATTTGGATATTTTTATACCAGTTTTTTAAAGGTATTTTGTAAATATTTTCTCTTTTGATTATAAAAGGTGGTGTAACCCAAAAATATATGGAGTTTTAAGAAATTAAACTGAAAATATTACTCATGTAGGTTATTAAAGGGTGCTAAAATGCTCAGAAGTGCATCTTTACGTTTTTGTAGTAACTGTGTATGAATGGCATATTCTACTATCTCAGAAGTCAAACACAGTAAGAGATAAACTGCCAATGTGTTTCATTAAGACATTCTTTTATGTGCTACAAAAGCAAAAGTCACAGTATATTATTCGCTTTTATAGTATTTATTCCTTTGGAAAACATTTACAATCAAAGCTTAATTCTCCCATTGGAAGACCACAGCATTTCTGGTATCATGTGGCCCCACTGAAACCAAAGGCACTGCATCTCGCCTGTCAATCATTTGACTGATTTAAACCCTTCTCTTCCTCCATTTTTGTTCCACAGATACTAGTCTCAACTTTCAGCATGGTACAAACATTCAATAATTATTCGAGAATATAAGTCCTCAGAAACACTTTACATGTGTCTTGGTTTTAATATTTACCTCAAATCATCCTCTAAGTGTATAAATCTGTGAAGATTATTGCATGACATAAAGACAGTAGATTGTGTCATCATTTATTATTTCTTTATTCAACAAATAACTTATCTTTTTATCCCAAATTGTGGCTACCATATTAGAAAAATATTATGATGACTGTGTCTGTGTAAAAGCCCTAGGAAAAGGAATGAATGTAATCAAACAACTAATTGAAAAGTAAATGTATAAAGGAGCTTTGGGATAGAATGAGGACTTAACTGAAGGGTGACTCAAGGGAAGGCATTATTGAAGCTCCTATTATCTTCAAAATTCTTAGAAACATCTAACCTGATAAAATGGCACAAAAGCACCTAAAGAGTAAACTGGAACCAAGTAAGAATAAGCATGATAGATTAAGGTAGGGAGAAGAATATACACAAATAAAGTCTTTAATGGAGAAGAGATTACTACTCACAAATATTCATAAGATACAACAGGATCAAGATGTTTGATTTAAAGCTGTGCTAAACTAAGTGATGGATTTAGAGAAAATCATAGGAAGTAAATTAAATGTCAGTGCTATATTACAGCTATGAGAAAAAGGCTGGTTAGACGCATGCTTTATGTGATATGGGCCTAAAATTCCTCTCATAACTTTTTAAAAAATATTTATTTATTTGAGAGGTAGAGTTACAGACAGAGAGAAGGGGAGACAGAAAGACTTTCCATTAGCTAGTTCACTCCCCAGGTGGCCGCAATAGCCAGAGCTGGGTCAATCTGAAGCCAGGAGCCAGGAGTTTCCTCTAGGTCAGGGGCCCAAGCACCCGAGCCATCCTCCACGCCCTCCCAGCTGCAGCAGGGACTGGATCAGAAGAGGATGGGCTGGGACATGGTTATGAACTGGTGCTGACAAGAGATACCAGTGTCACAGGTGGAGGCCCAGCCCCCCATGCCACAGCGCTGGCTCTGCCCCCTCATCACTTCAAAACACCAACAGCTCTTATAATGCAAGCATTGACTGTGAGGGAAAACATAGTAACCATTATTGATTATTGACGCCTTGACACGGATTAGACAGCCTCATTCCTATCACTCAGAAAGATTTGGAAACAAAATAAAAACAGGAAAATTAAATTCTCTGAAGTAAGCTGGATAGGATGGGAAGCAGAGCCTAAGCTGCTGCTCCGTGTGGCTGATCCAGGTGGGGACATGAGGCTGGCTCCTGGAAGCAGAGCAGCTGACCCGAGAGCCCGAGTCAGGGCGGCAGATCCCAGGGCTGCTTTCAGGGCATTCCCGGGGAAATATTCAGGGAGCTCACACTGGCAGGCCTTAGGCTATTTGCCATTTTATATCATTCTATGAAGGACAGGATGACATTGTTTTCTACCATAGGCATTTATATTCCAATTTTAAAAACAATGTGCTAGGCTTAAGGTGATACATATGGAGTTATGTGTTCCAAATGTGACTGTTTTTATATCTGAAGAAGGTACATTTTTGCCTTTTACTCCTCTATAAATTCCAAAAAATGTAGAAAACAAATTTGTATTTGGGTTTGGCATGCTGTATTCTAGCATGTAGCAACAGTATAAAGAGTCATTATAAAGTCATATATATGGACAATAACAGATTACTTTCAACTTGAGATGTTTAGAAGGTGAGAGGAATAAAATATAAGGTGCAGAAAATGCTGTACATGTTTTTAAGGATATGTGCTTTAAATATAACCTTGCAGAAAAGATAAAAAGTAAAAATATATTATAAATATAAAAAGGAATATTATAAGTATCAATAAAAAGAACACAAACAGATTAGAAATAAAACATGATTAGGGAAGAATCAATTTAGAAATGAAAACAGTTTTGGAGGAGGGAAAATCAAGAAGAAAGCAATAAAACCTCATTGCAAAAATGAGAATATTAAAATGTGTTGATTAAAGATGTGTGTGTTTCCACCTGATCCTAGAATCAGAGAATGTTTTCAAGTTTTAGTCCCTATTCCATTATCTCCTGAATTTACAGTAGCAATATTTACCTCAATATGTACTTATTTGAAGTCTCAAATATATTCCGACAGCTTTCTTCCCCCTTTAAAGTACGTATCGTTCTCAATGTCTCAGCAGCCAAGTAAAAACTGACCATCTCAAAGACTGTAACTGACTTGTTAAGGGAGCTAAGATATTAATCCACACACTTGCAGGAGTAGCTACCAAGAATACAATTTATCTTAGTGCAGTTTCTCTTTGAAAAATAGGCCAAATCTTTGAGGAAATTGTGGACTCTTGGAAATTTATTTTATTTTATTTCTTCCCTCCACATCCATTTTTGCCATCTAGGGCTGTTTTACTTTTGCCCAAAGGCCAGGAGAGAACCACCATTTCCCTGTGATTGCAACACATTCCCTGTAATACATAATGATCCATTACCTGTATTCATAGAGTGGCAATCACTTCACGTGGGGACGGACTTTTGAGATGAACTCTTTTAAATCATTTTCCAAACACGGTTGCTTCTGCATATTCTGGGGAGATGTCTGGAACATCTCTGGAAAGCTTGAACACTTTTACTATGGATCACTTCCAGAGAGGGCGACTCTTCTTTTTTTTTTTTTTTTTTTGACAGGTAGATTTACAGACAGTGAAAGACAAGAGAAAGGTCTTCCTTCCGTTGGTTTGCGCCTCAAATGGCCACTATGGCTGGTGCTGCGCCGATTGGAAGCCAGGAGCCAGGTGCTTCTTCCTGGTCTCCCATGCGGGTGCAGGGGCCCAAGCACTTGGGCCATCCTCCACTGCCCTCCAAGCCACAGCAGAGAGCTGGACTGGAAGAGGAGCAACCGGGACTAGAACCCAGCATCCATATGGGATGCCGGCGCCACAGGTGGAGGATTAACCACGTGAGCCACGGCGCCAGCCCTTCTTAAATGCTCTTAAATTGGATTAAAAATTTACTTCCCAGAAGTGTTTGTGAACAGAATTTAGTTTTACATGTGGAACAATAATAGAATAAATATACTGCTTCATCTTTATTTCAGTTCTTCAAAATTCTGAGAACAGCTTCATATCCCCCTACATCTTCACTTCCCAAATTCCTTTAACCATCCCCTATTTCTTGAATGTCACCTCTGGATGCTAGTCAATAACACATTAAATATAGGACCCAGGAATAGGCAATACATGTAATCTCATCTATATGCTTTAATAGTGCTGAGTCCAGAGGGACTCAGATTTCTTTGATTTGGATACTTTTCTTCTATTGATTCAGCCTTGGGCTCATAATAGGTTTCTGAACAAATATGTCATGCTGTTCTATCAGTACCTTTCAAGCAGGACTCTGAAAAGTCATGGGGCATGCAGGTATACAGTAAAACTGTAAGTCTCATTAATTCTAACTTTTGAGCCAGGATCAACCGTACTAGCAGAAAGCATGGCCATATTTCATATATCCATGTCGGCAGAGGACAGGATTACTTTAAGCAAACTATGATTCGGAGTTTTCTAGGAATTTTTTCCTCTTTTTATAGGGCTAAGATAAACTTATTGGCAAAAACATATAATTTAGGAAAGTATCTATGAAATACTCCCGTAGGTACTGAAAAGGTTATCACCATTAACTTTGAATGGCAAACCTACTGGAGTAGCATCTACAAGAATAGTTTTCCCTGAGGATAAAGTTTGAGGGCTCCTGCTTCATGTTGATCACTCTTTTACAACAGTATGAGAATCAATATAGCAAGTAGGAAAAACATTGAACTCAACCTGGATATTGAGTTTAATTCTGCTATCTACAAACTTTGTGACCTTGGAAAGTCATTTAATTTTTCCAGATTCAATTTCCTTGTATTTTAAGGAAGGAACTTAGTAGGTTAGATGACTGTTAAGGACATTTCCAGCTTCATTTTCCATGTGCCATAGCAAAATATGTGCTCAAAAAACAGAAATCTATTTCGAGCAGTTCTGTAGGTTGGAGGTCCAGATCCAGGTACCCGGCAATGTGGTTCCTAGTGAGGCCTCTCTTCCAGCCTTGATGCTTCTTCAGTGGAGACTGGGAGTGAACCCTTGTTGTCTAAAGGACACTGATCCTATTGGATTAGGATCCCGCCTTTCTGACCTAGTTTAATTTCAATTATTTCCATAAAGGCTATATATTCAAATATAGTAAACAATGCTGGATTTCAATTTACAAATTTTGAAAGTGATGTAACTCTTTAGTCCATACCAATGTTCATCATGAAATTCTACTATTTTAACACTGTTGAGGCTGTTTTTAAACATTTTAATCATGTTGTTACTGTCCCATTCTGTAAGTCATATGTTAGACCAAAAGGCAAATTCTTTCCTTCTTCATGACATTTCTAATTTGTTCATAACTGAGTTTGTAATTGACTGCCTGTTACCCATCAGACACTGTTCTAGGGTTTTAGATAATCACTTGTAAAAATATGATAAAAACCCATTCCCATATGGGGCTTATACTCCATGGGGAAGGCAGGCAACGCACAAGAATAAAGTATACACCATCTTACTAGATAGCAGTTAGTGGTATGGGGTCAAATTAAGGCAGGAAAGGGGTTTATTAAATATCGGAGCAGGAGGGCCAGTGCTGGGGCATTGCAGATTAAATATAGGAGCAGAGGAGTTGAAATTGTAGATAGTGAAGGCAATGAGAGTAGCCATGTGTATTTTTCTTAGGTGAATATACCAGGCAGAGGAAACAGCAAGTATCCAAGAGTCTGAGGTAGAAAACAAATGGTTGATTATCCAGAAAATGGAAAATCTGTCATTGTAACTGGAACAGAGTGAATGGAGTTTAGAGGACTAGGAGATGGAGTTCAAGAAGTAGCAGGAGACATATAATGTAAGCTCTGGTTGATCATAAAACACACGTTTTGTTAACTGAGTGTAATGGTAAGTCATTAGGAGGCTTGGAATGGAAATGAGAAGGATAAGAAATGGTTTATCTATTAAGGAAAATCAGTCTGCTGGGATGTTGAAAATAGTTTGGAGAGAGTAAGTAAAAAAGAAGAGGAGCAGTCAAGAGGCTATTTGCATTATTTAGGTGAGAGAGGAAGCCTTGAACTCATGCGGTAGTGATGGAGGTGCTGAGAGGCAGTCTCTTCTTCTAAGTTTAAAGATTGAGCCAGCAAAATTTACCTTTGCTTTCTGATGAAGTAACAGCAAATTTATCTTTAATGCCAAGTATTTTTAACTAAGTAGTAGCTATGACTCACTAGTGTATCAGTATCTGTCATGAATATGACTTTGAATGGACCCCTGCATCAGAATCACTTCTGTTTTTTTTTTAAATATTCAATATCTTCTGAATAAAGATTACTCATCCATGAATACTGGCAAGTTCAATTAAATTCAGTTCTGTACTTATTGCTAAATAGCCCTTATGTGTATTTGATGTGCTAGGCATATATATCCATACATTTCTCCGAAAGATTTGAAAATCAGGTAGGGGTGGGTCATGATCATATGACTGGCAGAATTCGAACTGTAATTAAAACATTTTGAAGGAATAGACTTTTGTGGTTAGAGATCAAAGAGGGTGTGGATAAGATACTGGGGAGGTGGTTGGATAGGGTGTGAAAATTCCTGCTGATGTACTAAGGACCCTCTTATGTGGAGGTCCCACAATGGCATAACTGTCTTTGTGATGTAGAAGTTCCCAGAGACAATAGAAGGAACGGTCTGACAGCCTAGAGGGCACTTAGGATCCTGTCACTCCTGTTCACTTGAGAGATGGATGACATCGGAGACTAAAGAAAGGGGTGGTGTTGGAGACATCTAAAGTAAGGGGGACAGAAACACTTGCTGAAGCAGATATGAGGAATTAAAGTAAGAATGAGTTCAGATCCATGAACTATCAGATTGCAACTCTATGTATTGAGAAACAGAAGGCAAAAGGAAAAAATTATATTTTTGCTTGATTATATTTTGAGGAAAATCTTATCTAGTTTGGTATCCAGATTGAATTTCATATTATTAAGCATACATGCTAATCAAGACATCAATTTTCCTTCTGATTCTAAAATTTCAAGGTCACTGGTATTTTCATAAACTGTTATAGCCATAAATGTTACAATATATTTGAAAAGCCTAAAGCTACTTATAAACTTTGATGTATTTATTTCACTCTTGAGAATTTACATAAAAATTTAGTCCTATAGTTTGTAAATTCCATCTATGGGACAACTCACTGAAAATTTTTCAGCAATGTGAAAAAGTGAATCTATAATGACTCATGATGGGGACTGTTAGATTAATTAGATTATAATTTAAACAAATTATAATTATAATCTAGAAATATTATATGAGGTCATACGTTAATATGGAAAACTATTGTGATACAAGTTTCAGAGAATATAGAAAACACAAATTATACCTAAATCATAAATTTATGCCAAGAGTAAGGATTCTTACAGTAAAGATTAGAAATGACTTTAAGATGACAAGAAAAAGATGGAGTTGGCATCTGGCTTAGAGTTTGGGCCAAATTCAAATTCCTCTTAAAACATCAATACTAAGAACAACTGAAGAGGAATGACAGCATTGGAAAGGACAAACAACTACAGGGTTTCAGAAGTACCATGCCCACACGGCCTCTAGGTGAGCTGCCACTCAAAAGCAATGGAAATCCAGCATTCTTACCAATTAGGAATGCACTCTGTTCTAGCTGAAGCCTCTACTTTAGAAATGCCATCCTCAAATCACCCAGAAAGGCTCCCCCAGTCTCGGATAGGAGGAGCATTCTAGGTCTGAGTTGCACATTGCTAACATCTTGACTTCGGTTGTTTTTCTTTACACTTCATTTATGGCACCCTTCCTCACACTGAAGTTCTTAGACTCTTTTCTTTATGATTTGTCCTCTCTGGGCACCTGTGTCTCATACATACAATCTAACAGTCAATAATTCTTTGATTTCCCCTTTGCTGAGGAAAATGCCAATATGCAATCTAAATGATTTATATGGACTAGCTCATTTAATATCAACAACCCTAGACGTTAGCTAGGTCATTATCTACAATTTGCAGCTGAGGAACCAAAGGCACATATACTTTTTGAGTAATGGGCCAAGGTCAGGTTGCACAGAAATAGCAGAGCTGGGGTTCAAACCAGACTATTCTGCTTCAGCACAAACTCTGAACATTTATGTACACATGCCTCTGCCCATAGGAAACACGCTAACTTCTCCTTGAAGGAAACACTTCTCAAAATGACATACGGGAGCTGGTCGGCTCTAGAAAATGAAGTGTCATAAAGCAAGGGAACACAATGAAACAGAAGAGACAGGCAGGCATTTGTTTGAGAGAGAAAGATGCCCACGTCCATGGAGGCTGGCACTGTGGCTAAGGGGGTTAAAGCCCTGGTCTGCAGTGCCCACATCCCATATCGATGCTGGTTAGAGTGTCCACTGCTCAACTTCTGGTCCAGCTCCCTGCTGGGAAAGTTGCAGAGGATGGCCCAAGTGCTAGGGCCCCTGCACAGATGTGGGAGAGCTACAAGAAGCTCCTGGCTCCTGGCTGTGGTCTGGCTCAGTCCTGGCTGTTGTGGTCATTTGAGGAGTAAATCAGCAATGGAAGATCTCTCTGTCTCTCCTTTTCTCTCTCTCTCTCCAACTCTTCCTTTCAAATAAATAAGTAAATCTTAATTTAAAAAAGATGCCCATATCCCATATCAGAGCACCTGGGTTTAAAACTGATCCCGCCCCCCTCCCTTATTGCAGCTTTCTGCTAATGCAGGCCCTAGTAAGCAGTGGTGACGACCTAATGACTGCCAGCCATGGTGGAGACCCGCCCTGAGTTTCTGGGTCCTAGCTTTGGCCCTAGAACAGCCCTACTGGTCAGGGTAATTTGTAGAGTGAGCCAGCAGATGGAGTATCTCTCTCTACATGTTTGCCAAGTCTCTCTCTTTCAAATGAAAGATTTGAATGTTATAAAAAGAGAGAAGTGGGGAGGGATTTCAAAGAAATAAAATATTGAATACAGAATTAAAATGGACACAGAAGGCGATTCTTTCTTGAAGTAGAAATTTATATTTTTGCTTCCTCACTTTTTATATTTTACAAATTCAGTTACTATTATAGTTGGAAAACATTAGAATGTTAAACACTTCTCATACCCTTTCCTGAATGATTCTATTTCTCTGACTATATTCTAATAGAATAATTCTAAGATTTATTTATATGGAGGTAAGCAATGTATTTCTAAAAATGAAAACTTGAGAAGATAAATATTCAAAAACAGAGGAATGTTTAAATATACTATGGTCTGTTGATATGACAAAATATTTTATTTCTGTCAGAACACATGCTTCCAAAAAATATTTATAAGTAAAAGGAAGTTACTGCCATAATGTTTAAATAAAAAGGAAGGGTGAAAACTGAAAAAAACTTTTTCTTTTCTTTTCTCTTTCTTCCTTATTATTTTAAATTTTAGCTTCCTCATATAAGGAAGACGTGCAATATTTGTCTTTCTGGATCTGGCTTATTTCACTACTGTCCATGTGGTTATTGTTCATTACAGTGTGTGTGTGTGCATATACATACACATGCATTCATTCATGTACTTAAAACACCACAGATTTTTTTGTCCATCTCCCAAATTTTTTGCACAAGTAGTATACATTTGGAGTATTTAAAGATCATTTGCCAAACATATATAATAAGTGATTTGTTAGGTTAGGAAGATTATTGTTATGTCATTTATATGTATGTTTTTGATTCAAAAATTGTTTCTGCAACTATCTAATATATAAAATTAAAAATAATTTCCTATCTTGACTCTGCTCTCTACTTTTTAATTTTTTATTTATATAAGGTGAACATATTTAATGTTATTTTATATATACAGATTTAGGGACACAGCAATACTAACCACCCTCCCTCCTCCTTTCTTATTCTTTCTTTCAATTTTTATAATGACATACTTTCAGTTTATTTTATAATCACAAGCTTAAATCCCACTAAGTAAAGAATTCAACAGATAGAAGGAAGAACAAAACACTGTGCTCAACAGTAGACACAAGGGCTACAAATAATTAAATCTCAAAATACCAATTCCCCTCATATATATTGCTTTTTTAATATTCTATTAGTTACCACAGATCAGAGAAAACATGATATTTGTCTTTTTGCGACTGGCTTCTTCACTAACCTTAATGATATGCAGTTGTATATGTTTTGTTGCAAAAGATAAGATTTCATTCTTTTTTATGGCTGAGTAGTATTCCATCATGTATACATACAACAGTTTCTTTAACCAGTCATCAGTTGATGGACATCTGGATGGATTCCATATCTTAGCTATTGTGAATTGGGCTGCAATAAACATGTGGGTACAGATAACTCTTTCATATGCTGATTTCATTTCCTTTAGATAATTCCCAGGAGTGATATGGTCATATGATAGATTTATTTTCAGATTTCTGAGGAATCTCCACACTGTCTACCATAATGGTTGTAGAAGTTTACATTTCCACCAGTGGTGGATTAGGGTACCTTTTTGCCAAACATCCTTGCCAGCACTTATTGTTTTTTGATTTCTATATGATCACCATTCTAACTGGAGTGAGGCGAAACCTCAATATGGATTAGATAGCGATCCTGAGCATTTTTTTCTTGTGTCTGTTGGCCATTTGCATTTCAGCCTTTGAGCAATGCCTGTTCATGTCCTTTGCCCATTTCTGGACTGATTGTGTTGCTGTTGTTTCATGAGCTCTTTATAGATTCTGCATATTAATTCTTTATCAGTTGCATAGTTTGCAAATATTCTCCCATTCTGTTGATTGCCTTATCACTTTGTTGAATGTTTCCTTTGCCATACAGAAGCTTCTTAGCTGGATATAATTCCATTTGCCTATTTTTGTTTTTATTGCTTGTGTTTCCAGAGTATTTTTCAAGAAGTCTTTAGTTCATTTGTCAAAGTTAGTTGGTTGTAGATGCTTGAATTGATTTCTGAGTTTTCTATTCTACTCCATTAGTCTAACTGTCTATTTTTGTGCCAGTACCAGGCTGGTATTGTGATGCCTCTGGCTTTGGGTTGGTTGTTTAAAATTGCTTTAGCTATTCAAGGTCTGTTGTGTTTCCTTGTAAATTTTAGCATAGATTTTTCTATATGTGAGAAGACTGCGATTGGTATTTTGATTGAGACTGCATTCAACCTGTGAAGATTCTTCTATTTTTGTACCTTACATATTTCTTTAATGTTTTGTAATTTTCATTATAGAGATATTTCACCTCCTTGGTTAAATTTATTTCAAGGTCTTTAAATTTTGTAGCTATTGTGAATACAGCTGATCTTGCAAGTTCTTTCTCAGCCATGATATTGTTTGTGTATACAAAGGCTATTGATCTGTGTGTGTTGATTTTATATCCTTCCACTTTACCAAACTCTTTAAAAGATTTATTTATAAATTTATTTGTAAGGCAGAGTTACAGAGAGTAAAAGAGATTGATTGATTATGTCTTCCTTCAGCTGGATCACTCACCAAACAGCTGCAATAGCCAGGACTGGGCTAATCTAAAGCCAGGAGCTTCTTTCAGAACTCTGATGTGGGTACAGGGGCCTAAGCACTTGGGCCATCTTCTACTATTTTTCCTGGCCATAGCAGAGAGCTGCATCAGAAGTAGTGCAGTTGGGACTCAAATCGGTGCCCATATGGGATGTTGGCATTGCAGCCAGTGGTTTTACCTGCTAAGCCACAGCACCAGCCCCCACTCTTATGAGTTCCAACAGTCATTTAGTGGAGTCTTATAAAAATTTTTTCTATACATAGGATGAAGTCATTTGCAAACAGGGATAATTTTACTTCCTCTTTTCCAAATTTTATCCCTTTGATTTCTTTTTCTTGCCTACTGGCTCTGGCTAAAACTTCCAGAAGTATATTGAATAGCAATGGAGAAAGTGGACGTCCTTTTCTGGTTCTGTATCTTGGTGGAAATGCTTCCAACTGTTCCCAATTCAGTATGATGCTGGTTGTGTGCTTGCCATGTATTGACTTGAATGTATTAAGGAATGTTCATTCTATATCCAATTTGTCTAAGGTTTTTATCATGCAAAGATATCCAATTTTATCAAATGTTTTCTCTGCATCTATTGAGATAATCATATGGTTATATTATTCAATTTGTTAATGTGATTTATCACATTTACTGATTTGTGTATGTTGGACTATCCCTTCATACCAGGGATAAATCCCACTGCTATGAGTGACTGATTCTTCTGATGTGTAGCTAGATTTGATTAGCTAGTATTTTTTGAGGATTTTTGCAGCTATGTTCATCAGTGACATTGGTCTATAGTTCTATTTCTTTGCTTTATTTTTTTTCTCATTTTGTAATTAAGGTGATGCTGGCCTCATAGAAGGTATTTGGGAAAATTCCCTCACTTTCAATTGTTTTGAATAATTTTAGAATAATTAGAATTAGTTTTTCTTTAAGCATTTGATAGAATTCAGCAGTGAAGCTATCCTCGTTTGGAGAGTCGTTTTTACAGATTCAGTCCCTGTCTTGGTTATTGGTCTGTTTAGGTGTTCTGTATCTTCATGATTCAATGTTGGTAGATTGTACATGTCCAGAAATCTATCCATTTCTTCTAGATTTTACACTTTATGGCATATAGCTGTTGTAGTAAATCCTGATGATTTTTTTTCAATTTTTGTGTTGTCTGATGTAACATCTACTTTTTCTTTTTTTTTTTCCTTTCAAACTTTTATTTAATGAATATAAATTTCCAAAGTACAGCTTATGGATTACAATGGCTTCCCCCCCATAACATCCCTCCCACCCTCAACCCTCCCCTTTCCCACTCCCTCTCCCCTTCCATTCATATCAAGATTCATTTTCAATTCTCTTTATATACAGAAGATCAGTTGAGCATACATTAAGTAAAGCTTTCAACAGTTTGCTCCCACACAGAAACATAAAGTGAAAAATACTGTTTGAGTACTAGTTATAGCATTAAATCTCAATGTACAGCACACTAAGGACAGAGATCCTACATGAGGAGTAAGTGCACAGTGACTCCTGTTGTTGACTTAACAAATTGAGACTCTTGTTTATGGCATCAGTAATCACCCTAGGCTCTTGTCATGAGCTGCCAAGGCTATGGAAGCCCCCTGAGTTCACTGACTCTGATCATATTTAGACAAGGCCATGGTCAAAGTGGAAGTTCTCTCCTCCCTTCAGAGAAAGGTACCTCCTTCTTTGATGATCCATTCTTTCCACTGGGATCTCACTTGTAGAGATCTTTCATTTAGGTTTTTTTTTTTTTCCCCCAGAGTGTCTTGGCTTTCCATGCCTGAAATACTCTCATGGGCATTTCAGCCGGATCCGCATGCTTTAAGGGCTGATTCTGAGGCCAGAGTGCTGTTTAGGACATCTGCCATTCTATGGGTCTGCTGTGTATCTCACTTCCCATGTTGGATCATTCTCTCCCTTTTTTATTCTATCAGCTAGTATTTGCAGACACTATTTTTGTTTATGTGATCCCTTTGGTTCACTCGATCAGCCCTCACCCTGACTGTTGATGAGCAACTTGATATGTTATCCCTCTTAGTATCTTTTTTGTTTGTTCTACTTAATACTTTTGGTTGAATACTGTAATCAATACACAATTCTTCTTAAGTGCTGAAACTTAACTGAAAAGTGATCGCTGTTAAATGTAAGAGTGGGAATAAGAGGGGGAAGAAATGTGCAATTCGGGACATGCTCAAGCTGACTTACCTCAAACAGTAGAGTTAGAAGCATACCAGGGGATTCGAATTCAATCCCATTGAGGTGGCATGTACCAATGCCATCTCACTAGTCCCAGTGATCAATTTCTGTTCACAATTGATCATAATGATAGGACTAAGAACCAAAGGGATCACATAACATCTACTTTTTCATCACTGATTTTATCAATTTGATATTTTCTCCTTTTTATTTTGGTTAGCCAGCTCATTGGTGTACCAATTTTGTTTATTTTTCAAAAACCAATCATTTCACTGATCTTTGATAGCACTTTCGGGTCTCAATTTTGTTTATTTCTTCTCTAATTTTAATTATTGTTTCCTCCTACTAATATGGGGTTTGGCTTGTTCTTAATTCTCTAGGATCCTGAGACGCATTGTTAGATCATTTATTTGCTGCCTTTTCAATTTCTTTTGCTAGGCACTAATTGCTATATAATTCCTCTTAACATGGCTTTGGCTTTATCCCATAGATTTTGGTATGTTGTGTTGTTATATTCATTCATTTCCAGGAATTTTTTGATTTCTCTTTTGGGTTCTTCTATGATCCACTGTTCATTCAGGGGCATATTTTCTACAGTTTCTTGAATTGTTAATTTCCAGCTTCATTTCACTGTGGTCAAAATATACATGGTATGATTTCAATTTTTTTTAATTTGTTGAGTCTTGCATTTTGGTCAAGAATTAGGTCTGTCCCATAGCAAGTTCCATGGACTGATGAAAAGAATATGTATTCTTTAGCTGTGGGTTGAAATCTGTAGATATTGAATACATCCACTTGGTCCATACCGTAGATTAGCTCTGTTGTTTTTTGGTTAATTTTCTGTCTAGTACATCTGTCCATTGATGAAAGTGGGTTAAGTTTCCCATTACTATTGTATTAGAGTCAATGTCTCCCTTTAGAGTCATTAACATTGTTTTTCAATAACCAGGTCCCCAATCATTGGGTGTATATAGTTACAATAGTCAATCTTCCAGCTGAATTGATCCCTTAATCATTATACCCCTTTGTCTCTTTTAATAGTTTTTTCTGCTAAACTCTATTTTGTCTTATATTAGTATGGCTACTCCTGATTTTTTTTCCATTATCATGGAATACTTTTTACATCCTTTCATTCTGTGTATCTTTGTTGGTGAGGTGAGTTTCTTGCAGGCAGAAAACAGATGGGTCTTGTTTTTTAATCCATTCAGCCAGGCTGTATATTACAATTAGAGAATTTAGAACATTTACATTCAAGGCTATTATTGATGAGTAATGAATTGGCCTTGCCATTTGCCATAAATATTCCTATTGTTTGCTTTAGATTTCTTTACAGTTATACTGGGAGATTTTCTGCCTTCACATTCTTTCATAATGATGACTTTCTGTGTTCCTGTTTGTAGCACATCTTTAAGCATCATTAGTAAGGCTGGACAAGTGGTGACAAATTCTTTCAATTTCTGTTTGTTATGGAAGGTTTTTATTTCTCCTTGATTCAAAAATGAGAGCTTTGCAGGGTACACAATTTTTTTCTTTTAATATTTAGATTGAATCTGCCTTCTCTCCTAGCCTGTAAGGTTTCTGCTGAGAAATCAGCTTGTCAATCTATTTGGAGATGCTCTGAAGGTAATCTGGTGTTCCTCTTGTGCACATTTTAGAATTTTTTATGTTTTACTGTTGAAAGTTTGACTCTAATGTGTTGGGTGATGATCTTTCCTGGTTATGTTTATCAAGAATTTTGTGTGCTTCCTGTACTTGAATGTCCCTTTGTCCAAATTAAGGAAGTTTTCTGGTATTTCACTGAATAGGCCTTCTAATCAGTTCTTCTCTCTGCACCTTCAGGAACTCCTAAGACACATATATTAGGACTTTTGATAGTATCCCATTAATTTCAAGCCCTATTTTCAGTTTTTCTCATTTTTTGTTTGAGATATTTCCAAAGACTTATCTTCTAGCTCAGATATTCTTCTGCCTCACCAAGTCTGTTAAGGATTTCCACTGCATTTTTTATTTGATTTTTGCATTTTTTCTAATATTTCCTTTTAATTTCTCTTCAATATCTCACAGGAAAATGTTTTGTTTATGTTGTGCATGAATTGTTTTTAAGTCATGCATTTGCTTCTCATTGCTTTTGAATAATCTTAGAATCACTCCTTTGAATTCCTTTTCAAGCATTTCTTTAATCTTTTCATATTCACATTCTAATATTGAAGTGTTATTGTGCTCCTCTGGAGGAATCACATGTCTTCCTTGTTCATGTTTCCATGTTTATTTTTAGGCATTTGTGGAACCACTTGTTAGTTTTCTCCTCTGATGGTGTTTATCTTTGAAATATACTTCTGTGGCTTAGTGCACTGTCTGCACCTTCAGTGGCTATTCAGAGGTGTGTGCTGGGTGAGGCCAGGGAGCTCTGGTCAGTGCTTGGGGGTGGTGCAAGAGTCCAGGGTGACACCCATGTTGAATGTGGTAGCTGTCCTCTATTTTCAGCAGAAGAGAGGATATGATCACCTGGGCTGGTGTGATTGCCTCACCTCCTCTCTGCCAAGGTCATCAATGCTAAGGGTGACCATGTAGTGGCTACACACCTCACCCATGCATTCACAAGAACCACAGGAAAGATCTGTGTGGCCCTAAGTGTGAGCACTGAACCCTCTTTAATGACTCACCCCAAGCAGTTAGGGCATACAGTGATTGCCCAGAGACCCTGCTATACTCCTGGTTGTGCAGTCACAGAATTCCCACAGTCTTAGGGCCAAGTGCTCTCACAGTCACAAGGAGCAGGGGATCCATTTTCAGCCTCATGCTCCATCCATGGAGTGAGCTGAGTCATTTCCAGATGCAGCTATCTGTTGGTGTTCCACCTTGGCAGTTTGAATACAGGTACCAGTGACAATGAAGGGAGGGGAGTGCCTCACAGGCTTAATAGGGCGCTCCATCCCCTGCCAACCATCGAGGCCAGACTCAAAGTCAATGGGGACTGCAGATTTATCCCCAAGTCACTCATACACGAGTCACTGCAGTCTACTCCCTTTTAAGATAGTGCTTCCTCCCTGCTCTTCACCATGAGCCCTTGTTAGGGGGATGGGAAGCAGGCAATGTGCTCTCACTTCATGGGTTTAGATGAACACCCTGCCCCCTGGTTGTGCTCCAGGCAGACTCAAACCCCATGAGGTTCACAAGGGTCTCCCTTGAGCAATATCACCAGTGACACGGGCTGCCACAGTCTTCTCTCACTTCTAAGGAGATGGCGCCTTCTCCTGATGCTGACTCTGATCCTGGTAGGAGCAGAGCAGAGGAGCACTGTCCTGACATTTTGCTGATTCCTCTGTAGGAATCAGGGAGGAGAAGGGAGTGGGTAGATTCAGCGCCTGGCAGTTGCTCAGTCCCCAGGCTGAAGTAAACTTCAGTGGGTGGCTGTGGAATTCCCACCCAGCTAAAACTGTGAGCCTAGGGGCACGCAGCTGTTTCTTCCCACCCTGTTGTGTTATGATGGGGGCCCACAGTCGGCAGCTGGCTGTGCCATGTGGCTGCAATGGTGTCTCTGTCTTCTCTCCTTTGTCCAACAGAGTCTTCATTGCTTTTTTGGTTCTTAGTCAAAAATTCCCATCAGTGGTCTTTTCCTTTGTTCTTTTCATATCCCACAGCAGCTGAAGTTCGTGTGCCTACACCCTATCCGCCATCTTGGATCTCCATGCTCTCTACATTTTTGTACCCAACTGGTTCTCAGGCATTATTTCTAACTCATTTCTCTAGATAGAATGCCCCCTGCACTGCTTTTCTTTCCATGTGGCTGCTATTTCATCTAGAGCATTGAGGTTTGCCATTTTCTCTGCTCCTTTCTTCCACCTCCTCATGTTGCAGTGCAGAATGTTTCCCACTTGCTGAGTCTCCCATGGAAGCCACCTCCTTTCTTCTCCCAGATGGGTTCTCAGCTGTTTACAGGCGCCCAACAGGCTGCTAATTCCATCCCACGTTAGGGCTCAGCTGTATTTCTCCATACATTCTGCTTTGCTTTTCATGATAATCTTAAGTGAAAATGAAAATGAATATTCTGTTTCCTGATCTTTCAGTTTTCTTAGAATTTCACATTATTGGAGGCATAGTCCAGCTTTTTCTCTTTCTCTTTCTCCCTTCTTCCTCTTCCTCTCTTTTTTTTTTTTGTAAAATCACTTCTTTCCAAGTGAATAAGTATGTAGTTCAGAGTGAACTACTCTCCCTACCCCTCTCTTTCCCTCCTTTCCAACATTTATTAAGCATTCATGCCAGAAAATGAGCCCAGGCTCAGGAAGAATGAAAAATGAATGGATCTTTCCCTTCAGTCAGGGAGCCCGAGTTCTACATTGCTTATTTAGAAAGGCAGGCATATAGGCAAACATGGCTATGTGAGTATAAGTTCCATAACAGGATAGACAGACAGACATTTAAAAATTATTTATTCACTTATTCTCATTCATTTGAAAGGGGAAGAGAGGGAAAGAGATGGGGGGGAGGGGGGGAGGGGAGGAGGAGGGGAAGGAGGAGGGGAAGGGAGAGGGAGAGAATGGATGAGAATGAGAATATCACACATATGTTTGTTTATTCCCCAAACACCTGTAACAGCCAGGGCTGAAGCCAGGATCTGGGATCTCAATCCAGGTATCTAGCATGGATTGAACCATCATTGCTGCCTCCATGGGTGTGCATTAGCATAAAGCTGGAATCTATATAGTGGAACTGGGACCCAAACCCTGATATGGGATGTGGGTATCCTAAGTACTATCTTAACTGTTATATCAAGTGCTAACTCTAGGGAGCAAAGTTCACCATGATGATAAAACATGGAAGGTAGGGCATTGCAAGCAGCAGAGAGAATCATGGAAAAAGTATGAAAAAATAAAAGACTGTGGTCCATGTGCTGATCTCCTCTGGCCTATATCTTACGTCTAGCAGTGAGCTTTCCTGGAAAACATATCCTTTGCTCAGCTAATCAAAGATTTAAAAAATGTATATATTATATATATATATATATATATAAATTGTTTTTAATCATTCATGCTCAAGAAATACTTTCTTAATTCTTAGTCCACGATGTATGTGTCAGTAACATCCATACACTGTTTTCCTTTGTTTTTGCTAGTTCTCTCTTGCAGAAATTAAAAAACTGGATCCAGGTTAGGTGTGAGGGCCATTATCTCCATGCACAGAGCTCAGATGGAAAAGGCAGGCATATCCGGGGTTATGACACATTACCCACAGATGGGATGCTCAGTAGGAATTTCCAGTCACCAGTAACTGTCTAGAAATTGCCATATTTTGTCAAATCTAAGGCTTTGCCTATCTATCAGAACCTTGGATATAATCCAATTTACTGCAGTTAATTGGAATATAGGGTTGATATTAATTCTCAACTCCTGGCTCACTTCTACCACCCAAATTTGCAGTGAGTTTGTGCTAATGCCTCAAGAATGATAATAGTTAATTTTTGTCTACTCTGTTTCCTGTGTTTGTATTGTCATTGCTATGACAGGTTGCTATGGCAGGTTCCTTCCCAAGTCAATATCAAGTTGCTTTTTAAAAAATACTTTTTAAAAAATAAATATGTATCACTATACATGTCTATTACTTATCCTTCATCTATCCTGCAATTTTCTGCAGTGTTGAGATTCAGAAAATTTAAGTTTAGTAATGAACATGCATGCAAAAGGCAAATCTACCCTGAAACCTTGACCCTCAATCATTGCCATAATATTATGAGTCATACGGAAAGCCACCATCACCTACGCTTTCCTGGTCTTAGTCGACTGTTTGACATCTAAGCATTTCTTATGCATATCGTAAGTGTGTATTTAAAGCCAGACTATGCAAAAAAATGTTTGTGAAAACCAGGCAACATTCTTTATGGACGCCCTATGGAACAAAAATACTACTTGTACATGACTTCTTCACCTAGGAACACGAGAAGTGGTCATTATCAGGCATTTTACCTTTAAATCCAAGGCAACATCTCAACTGGTTGTTCCTTCAGTAACAAAGGATAAACCTCCCTTCCAAGCTACCCTATGAAAGTTTTACCCCGTCTCTATTTTAGCTCCACTGTGCATAACACATTAATAAATATTGGCTTTTGTTTACATAATCAAACACCTCACTATGGTTCAAATGAAGCATGAACACTGTTCAAAATCACAAACAGAAGAAAAGTGATATTTACATAGGATTCTTTTGAGACTGTTATTATTCCTGACATCACTCTGGTGTTAAGATCTCAGATAATTCTAAGTTCTTCTCTCTGCTCACAGGGACACAGGATGTGTTGGTCAGAAGGGGAGACTCCTTTAAATATAGCCCCAAGGAAAGAATCTTTGAAAAGCAATCTTGAACATTTATTCCTCTCTCTTCTAATGACATTATTTGATTTTTATTGTATTTACCAATTAGCATTAGTTGATGGAATCTACTAATAGGATCATATAAAAAGCTTCTACTACATAAACTAATTAAAATTTTGTGAGTACAATTTCACTTTCATTTCTGAAAGTCTTGTTAAGAAATATTGTTTTTATTCTGTGAATAACTGCATTTCAATTTTTTTTGACAGGCAGAGTTAGACAGTGAGAGAGAGAGAGAGAGACAGAGAGAAAGGTCTTCCTTTTCCATTGGTTCACCCCGCAAATGGCTGCTATGGCCAGCGCACTGCACCGATCCGAAGCCAGGATCCAGGTGCTTCCTCCTGGTCTCCCATGTGGGTGCAGGGCCCAAGGACTTGGGCCATCCTCCACTGCCTTCCTGGGCCACAGCAGAAATCTCTTATTTATCCTGTTAAATCAGATATAAAACAAATATAAATAAAATGCTATCTTTGAAATGGAATTCTATATGTCTTTTCCAGTGGTCTTTATTACACTTTAGCAAAAACTATTGGCTAATTCTAAGAGTATTTACTTTTCTACAATGCTTATTTTTTTATTTTTTTTAGTTCATTATAGTTTTGTAGCCCACTCAAAAGAAAAAAAATTACAGCAGTAAGCCACTGCCCGGGCTTTACAGGAGTAATTACATCTTCAAAAGCTACCATTAACTTCACTGAAGGTCGGTTTCCTAGAGCTGAAGTAGTTTTCTGGGATATCTCAGGCTATTAATGATCAAATCATCAACCATTTTGGCCTACTCCAAAACAATCTCAAATTAATCAACCTGATCGAAATACTGTTTTAAAAAGAAAGGGGCATGGTAAGAGTTTGGTGCACAGGTTAACTTGCCACTTGGGACATCTGTCTCTTATTTTCAGAGTGCCTGGTTCGAGTACCAGCTAATCCCTTTCCAATCAAGCTTCTTGCTAGTACACCCCTGGGAGGCAGTATAGACGACAGCTCAAGGACTTGGGCTCCTGTCACCCCCGTGTCAGTCTCAGATGGAGTTCTGGGCTCTTGGCTTTGGCCTGGCCCAGCTCTGGCTGTTATGGGCATTTGGGGAATGAACCAGTAGATGGAAGATTTCTCTTTGTATTTTCCCCTCTTCATTTCAAATAGAACAAAAAATTAACTAATTAGAGACAAAGGGGTGAATTTTAAAAATATACATTGCAATGACAAAATTTCAGAAAATAAAAATTATTTCCCTGTTTTCTCTATTCCCCTTGACAGCCACTCAATCCATATGTATTAAACCCAAATTGTATGCCTAACAATAAAATAGTATTTTTTAAGAGTTTTACATACAGGGTATGAATAGATTCTTATTTAAAAGTGTGGTTTCTAGTGATGCATTCTAATATGGTTTGTTCGACCATACCATTCCTCTCAACTTACTAATTTCCATTTTAGGATTTGAACTCTTTTCCTTTCCATCTAGTTTCTTTGAGTTTGACATTGCCAAGTAGCAGAAGTTACGCGGGTACGTCAGGGATTCTTTGGAGGGTGGGGTTTTTCAAGTAGTGGTTACGAGGCTCAGGCCCCACAGCACAATACCTGGATTTGATTTCCATCTTTGGCTCCTGACTCCAGTTTCCTGCTCATGCAGATCTCGGGAGGCAATGGTGAGGGCTCAAGTAACTGGGCCCTGCTTCTCAAACAGGAAACCTGGATTGTGTTCCTGGTTCCTGGTGCCAACCTGGCCCAGCCTCAGCCACAGAGGGAATCTGGGGAATGAATTAGCAGACGGTATCTCTTACTCTTTCTCTCTGTCAGTCTCTATCTGCCTCACTTTCACAAATTAAATATATAACTTCTTTAAAATAATTTTAAAAGCTCATGGAAAATGGAATTAAAAGTTAAGTTTATTTTTTTTTTTGGTGCAAAACAAATTTTGAAACCCATGCGTAGTTTTTTCATAACACTAATTTTCTATGAACTTCTAAATTTATTTTTAACATTTTATTACAAAACCCATGAGGTAGTAATGCATAGAGTTCTATACACTCCTTATCCCTCTTCCTTATTATTAACCTCTCATATTAGTGTATTTATCACAATTAATGAGCTATAAATCCTTTATATGCCTAGATTTCAAATTTTTGTGCACCAAAAATATCTTTTCGTATATATTAGATTTAGTTATTTAATTGTAAGAGTTATATATAGAGAAATGGGAAGAGAGAGAGAGGAGAGAGAGAGAGAGAGAGAGGAGAGAGGAGAGAGGAGAGAGGAAAGAGGAGAGAGGAGAGAGGAGAGAGGAGAGAGGAGGGAGAGGAGAGGGAAAGGAGGGAGAGGAGGGAGAGGAAAGAGAGGAGAGAGAGGAGAGAGAGCAGAGAGAGGAGAGAGAGAGACTTTCCATCTGCTAGTTCACTCCCCCAGATGGCTGCAACAGTTGGGAATGGGCAGGCTGAAGCCAGGAGAACATGGGTGGCAGGGCCCAAGCACTTGGGCCAATCTTTGCTGCTTTCTCAGGTCAGTAGCATGAAGTTGGATCAGAAGTGGAGCAGTTGAGACCAGAACCGGTACCCATATCATATCCCAGGGTAGCAGGTGGCAGCTTAACCCACTGCAATACAACACTGGCCCAGGATTAAATGTTTTTATGTCAAGTAAGTGTTTATTTTAATACAAACTCTGGAATGACTGGTAATAAATGCATGGGGCAGGCAAAGATTAAGTATAGTTAATATAGTTAAACGTCAACAACTCATTATAGTATAACTAATGGCATGTAGCACAATGTATTGACAAGCTAGCAACACATCAATTATTTAAATTGTTAGTACTCATTGGCACATCCTGGCAGAGTTCACAGTATGAAAACTTATGCTTACTTTACTTTGTCAAATTTTCAATAGCCTAAAACCTTTGAGTAAAGACTGGAAACACGTCTTATGCATAATGAGAAAACCAAACAGGAAAACTACTAGTTGGTTTTCTGGAACAGATGATGGAGACAGGAATAGAGACAGAATATAACACTGGGAGGAAATTTACCAAACTCCACATGTATTTTAATACATTAAATTTTCTGTTCATTTGGAATTTTACACAACAGAATTTATCTAATGAATAAAGTCATCGTACAAATTAGCTGAAGCCAAAATAGAATTAACTCGTTCAAGTGCATGAAATTCTGGGGTTAGGAGTAGGAATAGGACTGTTCATAGACACAAAATTATCCAGAAGTACACATGATGTCAAGAAATTAGTATCTCTCTCTCCTCCTTGTCCTGCCCCTCCCTCCTCTTATTCCTCCTGACTCCTCTTGTGCTCACCCCCTCTCTCCTTCTAGATAAATAAATTATACTTTCAAAATTCTAGGGTTGATCAAGTTTAACAGTTGCCAAATGTTATATTTTATGGAAACTCAGAGCATGTACATAAAATTAATAGTGCTTGACCCAGAGGTACAGCATGAACAAATACATATTTTTTTAAAAAAATTCTTATTCTATTTAAAACCTATTTAATTCATCACTGTACATAAGGGCAGACTTTGAAAGCATAATCAGATCTGACCAGTTTCAGTGGAATTATGAAGTTACTAGAAAAGCTGTCAGAAAAATCATAGAATGCAACCCTGTGTTTATTATTCTAATTTTTCCTAAGTCTAATGTTGTGATTTACTTTGAGTAACCAAATCCATAACGTTCTGTGAACTACATTTGTCTGTCAAAAGCTTTGAGTTTTTATTTAGGACTGAGAAGCGATGGCGTGATCTCTGACTTTTTAAAAATTAATAATTAGCCCCAAAACACACCATTTAGGTGTTCTGATTTAGTTGTGGGTTCTCTTTAGCAGAATCCAGAAGCTTTTGTTTCCAGAATCTATAATTTTTTTTAAATAGTGACCTTTCCCAGCAAATTTTAATGGAATATTCCAAATATACACCAATATTATGTAAATCAACATTTTCCTACACTTAACCTTTGAATTCATGTAAATATTTCTACATTCACTTTAAAGATTAGCAAGTTTCTAATTCTGGCACTGTTTTGTCTTTTACTGGGAAATAGGAAGGAGCCATGCCATAGCTTCCTCCATGTTAATCTGGGAATTCAGCTAATGTTGGAAAAGATAAAACCAGGAGGAGTTAGAAATGCTTGAATAGTAAATTGAGGATTTGGAGTGCCTAGCTATAAATTTTGAAGCAAAATTAGTCTCGAAGTGCTGGAGTGTTTTAGCAGGAGTGATAGGATGACCAAGCAAAAGGGTCAGACAGGCACCTAGGAGGTCAGGAGCAGCCAATAACCAGGATGCTGGGATTCTACATGTAACAATCTGAGCTCTGGGGACTGGGGCAGCAAGTGCCAGGCACCTGCTATGAATGTGATGCAGGACAAGATACCAAGTTCCTATGTACATAGCCTACAGCAACAGTTCTGCCTTTGAAAATAAGTGAGATGGGGGTTCAAGAACAAGGGGAAACACCAGGGAGGGATTTATCGTGGTTTAGGTGTCAGGCAAGGTCACAGATGGAGGGCAGGGGTGCAGGAATCCAGTGTCAGGGAGCAACTGAGAGTCACCTTGGCTCAGTTTGTCCTCCTGTTTTCACTAAGTACTAGATTTATCCTAGTAGCTGAACTGGCAGGGGACTTAGTACTGAGATGAAAGGCAGGATGAAAAGTAGCAGGAAAAGACATTTGCTATCACTCAGGGGTCAGTTTGTGGCTTGTGTTAGCAGTCCCAGAAGGTAAGAATATTCTCCTGAACTAGGTTCAGCTCTACACTGCTGCTCATGTTGAGGGTGAGAGTGAACAGTGAACTCCTCATCTGTCTCAGCACGGTTATGCCCTAGGAAACTACTGAAGCACGAAGGTCTTGGCTTGTCCTTTTAGTAAATGCCTTTCTGACCCCTTTCCAGTCTGTAGAACTTTCCAGATGTGAGGAGTCTTTAGAGAAACACAATGCCAGCCTTCGATGCGACTGACACCTTTAATGGCTCTTTGCTTCCCCAGAGAGGATAGCTGTTCTATCTTCAGTCTTAGAGTTGCCGTTCTGCTTCCCCACTGTCAGAATGTGTGCCGGCTATGGTGCTTTTCTAATCCCGAGTACCACTTCAATCTCAGAAAAGAGAGGAAGAACAGCAAAGTACTGTATTCTCTTCTTGTCATTTCTCCCAACACTGCAGCACTCACCCGCAAACAGTTCTTATTTCGTGGCCATAGAAAGCTGCACTTATCTAATTACTGAGGCAACTGATCACAGCTGCAATCATTGGTCACTTGGGCGCGGCTCCCTTACACCCAGTAGCACTTCCAACACACTTTTGTGAGCAGTTACACGGAATCTGATGCCATGTCTAAAAATAACTTCCAATAACACAATAGATATTTAATAGGAACTTTCAAACTAGCAAGCATTAAGATGCAGCCTGGATAGAAACACAAAACCAATCTTCCTTCTTTCTACCAATCCATTCATCAATCCAACCACCCATTCATCCATTAGGTGTTTAAGTAGATAGGTGTTCACCATATCTTCAATATATTCAAATATCATACATTTGGTATTTTTTGGTAATATGCATCTCCTAGAATGTTCTAGGTACTGAAATAGAAATAAAAACCATGTCTCTGGAAATGGCTCGTCAGACTACATTTTCAGTGAAGACTTCCTCCTCAGGAGCTAAAGGTGAGTGTCTAGCTGGATCCAAATGCCCCTGCAACAGCTCAGATCCGGCAGATCATAAATAAACTCATCATGTCTGCCTTCCACAATATCCTTGCCTTCCATAGTATCATAATCAGAATATTAATATCTGTTTCAACATCTTTGCTGGCTTTACACACCTTATTGAATATAGCCCAGCTTCTTTTGCCTAATGTTTGTAGTCTTTAATGAATTCCCAGTCATACTTTGTCACAATTTTCTACTTCTAACTGCATATATTTCCTGTCCCACTGCTATGGCCTAATCTATGATTCCTGAAGCTTTGTTTATATTGTTTCTGTTGACTGGAATGGTCTTGCTCTCTCCCTCTGTGTGTGTGTGTGTGTGTGTGTGTGTGTGTTGAGAGAGACTGATTTAAACAAATCATGGAATTCTACTCATCATTTATTCAGTAACTAAATGCCTCAAATACTACTAAGTCTGAGCTGGAAATACCTAACTATATAGACCTATTTTATGTTGTATGTTGTCATAATTCTCTTTGTCTCCCACAGTATAAGTACACTGGTATATCAAGAGTGGGTCGAGTATGCATTTTTATATGCATAGCCTATACACATAGTCACCCATTTTATTTTCTATTTGACTAAAGAAGATGCATCTGTTCCAGTGCTAGAGGAAGATCTGGCTGTACTTGATTATGTCATTGTTAACGTAGCCTGTGAGAATAAACCTATATTCTCCACTTTGATCATTAATTAATAGATTTTGAACATTATTTTGAATCTTCACAGTTATCATTTTCCTCTCTTATCTGGAAATCTAATTCCTGCTTAACCCCTAAATGTGTTATGCTGTGATTACTTTGCTATCCCTTAGGAGGTTATAACCTCCTTGAGTATGAGACCTACCATAATAATCCCCCAAACTCCTAGTATAGGGCTTCTGCAGGGTTGGGGCTTGATGCTCAGGGGTTGGATGGCAGGTACTTAAAATGGTGACTGTCAAAGCACAGCAGGAGGCACACTGGAGACCTAAAAAGGCAAAGCAATTCTTTATCCTTCCATTGGTTTCTGTTCTGAAGGAAACTTCTAAAGTCTCGCTATTCAAAACAGAATTTAAATATCTTTTCTATAAACTCAGGCTCCAACGACAGGGAATTTCCATTCACTTGGAGTTAGGAAGAGAGGAGCAGGAAAGAATAGGGTGAATAGTTGGAATAAGGATTCTGATGGAAAAGCCTGATTTGAACCTACTGCCTAAAAATTAAACTATGCAAAGAGGAACAATCACATCAGTTTCAGCATGAGTCCAGAAAGTTTCAGTTGTGTGTTCTAGGAGACAATTGTCATTATCTGTCATTTCAAGTAACTTTGCATTCAAGGCATTAAAATTCTTATGTTAGTATTTCAAAGCAGCTTGAAGTGTATTGATTCTCTATGATACTGGATGATTAATTTCATTCTTTAGAAATCTGATGAAAATTAATCTAAGTCATACAGCATAATACCAGCATCTGGAATCCATAATGAAATCTTCTCTTGTTTGCTAGTTATTTTTGTTGAATAATCTCATAAGAATATTACTGCTCTTAAATGTCCAGTTGAATGATACTTTGGCATATCACAATTTATAATTATTTTAGTTTACTTTAACCTTGGTTTCTTCTATAGGCTTTTTTTTTTAAAAAATTATTTATTTGAAAGACAGAGTTACACAGAGAGGTAGATTCAGAGAGAAAGGTCCTCCATCCACTGGTTCACTCCCCAAATGACCACATGGCAATAGCTGTGCTGATCCAAAGCCAGGAGCCAGGAGCTTCTTCCAGGTCTCCCATGTGGGTGCAGGGGCCCAAGGACTTGGGCCATTTTCTACTGCCTTCCCAAGCCATAGCACAGAGCTGGAATGGAAATGGAACAGCCGGGACTTGAATCCACATCCAGATGGGAATGACGGCACTGCAGGCCAGGGCTTTAAACCACTTGTGTCACAACGCTGGCCCCTAGAGGCCTTTTTAAGAGGATGGAAGCATGAGAACAAAAACCATGATTACCTTGCTCACAACTATATCTCCTGTATTACCTAGGATAATACACTCCACAGAATGGGATCCAAGAGCAATTTGCTGAATTAAGGGGCTAATGGTTAAGAACTCCCCAGGTCCTGTGGTTTGATTTCCACCGAAAGGTTACCTGAAGATTCTGCCTCGAAGGACTTTGTCATCTTAAGGGCAAGGGGGTTTGGAGACATTATCTTGATGGCTTGACACAAAACAGGAAGAGCTGTAGAAATCAGTCAAAATAATTTATTAATTTGCTCAAAACTCTGTGCTCTGTACATCTGGTACGAATGTTTAATTTTCTTAAATCTACATAGCTTGTTTCCAATTATTTGTCATGCCTGAATGATACATTTTCTTGTCATCCAAGTGGCTGAGCATATGCAAGAATGTTGAAGACTAACTGTAGAGAGATGCTGAGAGTACAGGACTCAGCAATCACTCCAATTCTAATGTGTAAAGGAAAAAGGTATCTATAATTCCTTGGACGGTAAAAGTGACCAGTCACAGAAACTGGGAGAAAACTGAAAGTTCCCCTAGGCTTGTTTCCCTTAGAGAATTTCAAATTTTACCATAACAGATAGTGACACAAAGTGTCAGACAGTGATTGTGACCATTGTGTGTGTATAGTGTGAGTGTGTAACAAATGATCAGTTACATGGATAACAATAGATAGCTAAAATTAGTCATGGCAGAATATTTGCTGTAGGGATGGGATTGCAAAGTGCCTTAGTTAGCTTTCTTTACAAAAATACCTGAGGCAAGTAACTTTAAAAAGAGAAAGTTTGCTCAGCTCATGTTTTGGATGTTCAAATCCAAGACTGGATGGCTTCATGTTTGGCCTCCGGTGAGAGTGTGAAGGGCAATGGTGAAGCGTGGGCACAGGAAGGACCACACAGGGGACCTGGGAGCAGAGAGTGGCTGGGCCCAAACTCAGGCCTATATAACAATCTCCTTTCAAGAACTACGTCTTGACAGAATGTCTCCAGGAACCTAAGGACCACTCCCTAGGCCTATCTCTTAAACATCATAATTGCATTAAATTAAGTTCCCAGCCAATTAGTACTGTTAATTTATGACTTTGGGGTTCAATGCCTACATGTTTTCAGGGACTAAATAATATCCAGCCCATAGGAGGAAAAGAAGGGTTTGTAGCTCGTGTGTAACTCATCATTTCTGCCCTGGCAGTGCCTAAGAAAGGACAGGAAAGAGAGAAAGAGAAAGGAGGAGATGGAGAGAGAGACAGAGAAGTGGCTCAGTGAAGAATCCTTGTAAACATGCTAATCAGATAACCTGCAGGTATTTACTAGCCAAAAGATGAGAGCCTTTTCTGTGGAGACCTATCTGGTTTGTCTAAGCTGTTTATAACAAATGCATTAGGAACTTCTGGGTTTGTGGGAAAGGGCTCATTGGAACACATTAGGTCAGCTCTATCATTACCAAAGCATTAAGGGGAATTGTTTCACAAGCAAAAATCTTCATTGTGGAAATGCCCTGTGTGCATCACTTAGAGTCCTCAATCATTGAAGCTGGACTGGGCCACATCCTCGGGTGACATGTAGGCCCCAGGGAGTTGTAGTAACGCCCTCAGATGTCCCACACACTGCCTTATCCTAACTTGTAGGCTTGAAATGACTCAAAGGATGAGATGCTGCGACAGTCTGGGTCTTCGTGTTACCTCAGGTTAGAACATTGTTAAAAATGAATAGTGGCAATCTTTCCAGACAGCACATAGATTTTGATAGGAAGCAAAATTAATATGATAGGCTGTAGGTAGGCACTCACTGTAAAGAGCATTGAACCACCAGTAAGTCCCTTGTCCTCAGAATGCCTAAAGTTTCTCTCAAATTAAAATAATACACTCAGGAGTTGTCATATGGGCTTTGGAGTCTTTGTCTACACAAACAGACTAGAGGAACTAAGGGGATTTAAAAATGGATTACTAGATTACATTGAACGTGATCCTTTCCCAAAAATAATTTCACATCTATTAGTAATAACCAAGAGCTAACCAGTGAACAAAGGCACAATCTACCACTAGAAAGGCTCCCACGTGGCAGGAGCAGCAGGCTAAGCCATTACTTGCAGCACCAGAATCCCATAGTGGAGCCCTGGTTCAAGTCCCAGCTGCTCTTATCCAAGTCCCCGTTAAACTGTGCCTGGAAAGTTGGTGGAAGATTACTAAAGTCCTTGGGTCTCTGACACCTACGTGGAGAAATTCCAAGCTCTTGGCTTTGGATTGGCCAGTCCTGGCCATGGCAGCTGTTTGAGGAGTGAACAAGCACAGGAAGAGCTCTCTTGCTCTCTTGTGTGCTCTCTCTCTCTCTGCCTTTCAAGTAAATAAAATAAATCATTAAAAGTGAATAGTAAGTCGATGTAAGAGAGAAAAATAATAACTTTCACTTTTCCTCTAAGGCTTCATGAGCAGTTTATTATATGAAGAACAGTGAAAAAAGCCATAAAATTCTTTCTTATTTTGACAACTCAAAAATCTTTGGAAAATAAGAAGAATTTACTTCTGGAAGGAAATCTGCAGAGAAAGAACAGTAGTGTCCTTCAGTGGAAATCAAGTCCAGGGATGGTCATTACTACCCTCCTGCAACCCCAGCTGTCAAAGCTGCACTAGTGTTGTCCAGGATACTTGGCTCTGCCTTGAAGTTCAGGGTATGAGAAATGAAGCCAGAGCTTGGGGGAGAGAGCAAAAAGAATGTTACCTCATTGCCTGGCATTTAGGTAACTGCAGGATTCTTGAAACTAAAGAAAAGAAAGCCACAATACAAGCAATCTTTCATGAGACAAATTTTCAGTGAGATTAGTAAAACAATTATCAGATGACCCAGCTTATGGACTGTGCTGATGTCAGGAGAATTAGATTTCTTCATCCCAACTGTATTTCACCTTTGTGCCAGTTCTGTAATCAGATTGCTGAACCTTAAACACAGGCATTTCTAAAATCTTAGGCAGAAGAATTTGGCTTCTTGATGTTTGATTCATTTTTCAATTTTTTTTTTGTCATATTCTGAGATACTATGAAATAGAGATATATCGATTTTATTTTCCTTAAATGACAGTTGTTCTCTTTCCTATTATAAGGTAATCTTTCTTTACAGAGTTACAGGTTTGTTTTTCAATGGAACTTCCTTACAGGGTGCTAAATATGTACTCCAAGAATAGGTAGCTAAAAGATAATGACTGCACTACATCTATACAATTTGCTGCATTCTATTTCCCATAAAAGAATTGCATTTGCTGGATGTTAATAATTTGGCTTCAATTGTTTGAAATATTTATGATTGTAGTCAGTGTTTTTGTCCATTGGTTATAATTATTAAAACTCAGATTTTTGTCTGAAGCTGTAAGGAAGCAACTGGGAAGTATATCTAGAAATACAAAAGCTAATTAAGAAAAAATAAGAGCGGAGAATTTAAATTTTATTACATTGAAAGAAAGAACAAAACAACGTTGCATTATTATCTTTGTTTGTGTATGCACTTGCTTTCTGTTTTACCTATGTTGAGGGAGGTAAAAATTAAGGTGCAAATCAAACCTGTAAGGCATGAAATGAGCCCTCTAAGGACAGGCCATGAAACACGATTAGGATTGAAGCTACAGAGAAGGCAGTCATTCATCAGTCTTTCAAACTCTAAACAACATCAGAATGCAAATTTCCCTCCGCCTGGAAACTTGCTTCCTTGAATAATTTAAGGACATGGCTTACTCAGAAATAAGCACTCTAGAAATGGAGGAGAGGAAAAGAAAATAAAATAGAAAAATAGAGCAGCCTCTCAGGGAAAGTCGACAAGAAAAGTCAGAAATGGGAACGCACAGAACAGCAATTGGTGACTGACTTCCCCAAAGCAGTCACGTGGCCATTGGCAGGGGCTGGGAGATCATTATTGTCCCCTAATTTAAGTCCATTCTCTCTCTCTCTCTCTCTCTTTTTTTAAGGTGAAATGGTGTTTCTCTATTGGTTTCAAAGTTAATATCTTAAGTGAGCACCAAGGTTATTCAACCCAGGGTGTATTAACTTATTTTTTTGCCACACCATGTGATTATTTACATAGTCATCTTGGCTTTAAGTCTAACAGAAAAGACTCATTTGAGTATTCTATAACTTGAAAGTTTTGTAGCTAATGCTGATGAATTCATGAAAGGGCAGAGACATGAATCCAGAACCTAACTCCCATTTTCACTTAGTTCTTCAGTGGAAGTGGATGCCCTGTCTGCATCCCACCAGCAGCAGGACGTCTACTAAAGCTTCAGCCAGCCAAGCAGTGTTCATGAAGGGAGGGAATACTACCCACAAGCAACAGTTTGAATCACAATAAAGACTCCTGGGGGAAGTCAATTCTGCCAGCAGCATTTGATGACCATCTTTAAAACACACATATCATTTCTCTATGAAACTGTGCTTAACCCTGCTTTAAATGTCTCTGTCTTAAAATACTTTGGACCATATTGAATGCATATACATTTTTCCTTAAGACATCATTAATTGTATAAGCATAGATTATTAGAGGGAACAGGGCTGTGAGCCAGATGTGGGTTTGAATTTTTTCTCTATCACTAACAACAGCCAGGGATGAGCCAGGTGGAAGCTATGAACCTAAAACTCAAACTGGGTTTCACACAGGACCCAAGAACTTGAGCTACCATCTTCAGCTTCTCAGGGTGTGCATTAGCAGGAAACTGGGTAGGAGGTAAACAAGACAGGATTTGAACCAGGCACTCCAGTACAGGATAAATATCATAAAAGTGCACAAAACACTGGCTCTAGTTCTGCAGATTTTAAATACCAAATATGATTACACTTGCTACATATTCATTATCTATCTAGAAAATGAAACTTCTTCAGAAAAATTAAGAGTTGAAATTGGATAATTCAGTTGCTTATGACAAGATATGGACTGCATTTTAAACCACAAAGGGAAAAGATTAAAAATTCTACTTTTATATAAAGGGTAATATTGACTTAAAGATCTAAGTATAAGAATATAGTCATAAAAGTATTAGAAGAAAAATATACATGATTTTTAAAGATAAATTTATGAGAGGACTTTTCAAAAAGTAAGAGAAGGACAGCATGTTGCCAAGGGCTGTGGATGGTTGTGGCCGTGGATTCTCCAAATACTCGTGAGCAACATGGAGAGACTTTGAGAGCACCGAACCCGCAGGTGCCGCTCGCTTTTCCAATGTTTCACAATCAGGGAAGTAAGAAAAGGAATCTAATTCCAAAAGAAAAATGTGAAATAATTAGTGACAAAAAACCTTTAAAACTTCAGTAGAGAGAAAGGTAATATACCAATAGTAAAAGAGAACATATTGGCAACACATAGAACAACTACTTAATATCCTTAATATATATAGAACTACAGTCAACTGGGAAAAGACATAGAAAGGAAAATAGAACAAAGATACAGATTCCTACAAAAAGACAAATAGCAATAGTTAATAATTGCATTGAGAGCTAAAAATAAAGACAGATAAACATAATTTGTGTTGCACAAAAAAACCTGGCATTTAAAAATACATATACCCAGTGTTGATAATGGTTAGGAAAAATGGTCTCAAGCCAATTTTGGCACATGATCTTTGATCTCAATATGCTGAGTGGTCTTACTTGATAACCTATAAGTACATGTCTAATCATCTAGCTTATATAAACAAGAGCACATAGAATACTTTAATAAAATGTGAAATATATTATTATTCGAAATACTTAATATTTAAAAACATAGAAAAATCTATTCAGTTGAGGAGTGCCTACATCAATTGTGGTACATACACAGAAGGAAAAATAAATTTCTATATAATAACCATAAAAAATGTCATTTGAGAGAGGAATTAGGGTAGATGAAGGGAGAGAGAGAAATAGAATTGAGAGGGGAGAGAGACAGAGAGAGAAAGAGACAGAAACAGAGAGAAACACATCAGTGTGCTATCGAAAAGAGGATGGAATGACCATCCATTTGAGAGAGCAGGATCTCGAGTATAATTTCTTTTCTGATTCCTTTCGTGCATGTCAAAGATCACAAGTCAACCAACCAAGAAATCTAATTGCAAATTTATGTGTTTAGAGCAGTAAAACCTGTGATTCACGGGAGCTGCTATGAAAGGTTAATTTCTAAGAAACAATTTCCTGCCTAGAGTTACAATAGTAGCAAAAGTAGTCCTTTCCAGAGACATTGTTTGAATAGCGAAAGGATTTTGCATTTTTCAAACAGTATTTCTTCTGGGATTACTTTTAAATCTGTGTTTCATTGTGATGAATTCCTATATTCTCAATTTTTCTTCAATGTCCTTAGATCATAGTTAACTTTGGCACTGTGACAAGACATCAGCTATCTCAGTCTTCACTATGCAAGAGCATGGGCTGCATGGTGATATATGACTTTCTGTGTGCCTTTAGTCAAGATTTCTACGCAGCTGGGATCATTGATGTATTGCTACTAATTGCATATCACAATGCAATAAAACCAAATAGCAACCATGTAGTCTTGTCATCACTGCTTTGGTGAAACTATTCTTTTATCAATAGGAAAGAAAAGTATACTCAGAAAACATATTTGTGTGCATGACAAAGACTGCTGGAAGAATTCCATATATTTAGACTGATTTACCTTTCCTTAAGCTCAATGTTTCAGAATTATCAGTAAGCACACTTACATCTGAAAACTGTATTTCAAAACCAAATTCTTGATGTAGATAGCAATCAGGTTTTAAAATTGGATTTTGCTTTTGGGTGTCATTTTTATGAAGTTAATATTGTCCCAAGTAATAACACAATGCCAGAGGCTGTGTTTACTTAGCTGTCCTCAAAAGAGTTGGGAAGCTAAAAAACAAAAGCACTATGAAGGGACTCTGAAGCGACTAACGTGTCTCCCCCAGGAGAATGAGTAAGAAATGTCATAAAGTCCACTAAACTTATAACAGTATTTTCATATGAGTATAATGTAATTTAACCAGGATTACTTACATAATTTGGAGGTTCAATACAAATGAAAATGGGAGCCCTATTTTTTCAAAAATTATTAAGAATTTCAAGATGTCAACAACTGAACAGCAACCATTGCTGGCCCCTTTCAAGCACAGGAACATGTGTGAAGGTGAAGCCGCGCGCCCCGGGTTAGCCATCTCTGACTAGACCCAGTAATATACTGCTGCTATTGAATTAAGGTTGGTGAACCTTTTTGAGGCAAAAGCAAAATACAATGAAGACATTAGCAATTTCTTTGTGTACTTTGTTCTTCAAATCTACCTCATATCTGACTCATCTATGCAAATAATACCCAGAAGATCATTGCTGTAAGTCACTAAACAGAAGTCTCCCCAACAATTCTCATTACCCAGATAAATTTAAACTGTAATCATCATTCAAGTTATTAGCATTAATTTTTTGTGCCTGATGCCCCAAGTCCCTAGTAATTCTCTTTCCCACTCCATTTACTACAAGTATTGGCATCTATTTAGAGTTCACAATTTTTCATTTTATATAAAAATTCTTGAGAACTCTTATTAAAGAATGGATAATTGTGACTGAAGGTTACTATATCTAATGTCTTTGTGTGGGGTGCCTTGATTTTATTTTTAATTTTTATTAAGAAAATTATGTCTAAATAGTGATTTCACTGTATTTTTAGCTTTTATCGGTAAAAATTTTTAAGCATACAAAAAGTAGGATACATAAACACATGGATTCATTACTAAATCTAAACAGTCCTTATTTTGTCATTTTTGTTTTATTTATTACCATCTGTTTTCTCTTCCCCTTTCTGGCAGAATCTTTTAAGTGAAGCATCAAATATGAAGTCATTTATTCATAAATACTTCAGTGTATGTTTAAATTTTTTTCTTCTTAGGTAATACAATGCATTATTGCTCTTACTGAAATTAGTAACATAATTTTTTTATCATCTGTTAATTAATCAACACATAAATTTTCCTTGTATAAAAATAGATTATCATAGTTTACTTTAATCAGGATCTAAGAGTGTTTTGCATGTTTTTTTCATGTCAGTTGTTTCTACTAAGCAATAACAATACCCCAATTTTACCTTGTAATTTGTTCTTTAAGGTTCCATTGACTTGTGAAGACACCATAAATTATTAATCTGCAAGATAGTTCAATTTTGCACTGGATTGGTTGTGTTCATGGCTTTGCTGTGCCTTCTATGCCACATATTTTCTGTAAACTGAACTTTAGACCTTGACTTTTGATTATAGTTACATTTTTTTTTCCTCAAAGAAAACTTCCCAAGTTGTACTCTACGCATCACAATGTATACCAGAAGCAACATGAATTTGGAATGACTTACTTCAATGATGCTCAGATATATCAGTGGGTTCAGTGGTTCAGCCTGATCCCATCCCTGTATTTTCACTTCTCTGTTTTCAGCAATGTTTTATCATTTGATGGCCTAAGTAAATTATTTCACTAGGGGTTGTAGAATGATGCTTTTCTATTTCTATCACTGCACCTGTTCAGAAAATCTCACTCATCTCCAAAGGTCTTTGGGTTCGTCGCAGTACAATTCCCACAGGAAGGTCAGAATACATGCTGAGTCCTTACATTTAACTACCAATTTTAAGATGATAAATTTGTGCCATTGCAACTTCCAGCAGCGTCTGATATGTTTGGTTTCTCTAATTGTTTTTTTCTTTTTGTTCTTTGTGAACATTATTATGGAATACACACACACACTTCATCCACTGCAACTATCATTATTTTTGATGTTTGATTTGTCTTATCCTTTGTTTGCAGGAGCCACTTTAAGTTGACTTCTGGGTGTTAAATCTCCAGGTAACATCGTTTGCTTTGTGTTGCACTGAGAGCTCAGACACTGGACATAGTGGTACTCACTGCTCCTGGGTTGCAAATGCTTCAAAGCAATGGACACAGATGGGAATACTTGTATTTAAAAATAAGTTCACAGTGACACAAGTATTATGTTTCCTGTCCTTTTAAAAGTTTTACTGTGGGGCTGGTGCTGTGATATAGCGGGTAAAGCCTCTGCCTGCAGTGCCAGTTTCCCATATGGACGCTGGTTCGAGTCTTGGCTGCTCTACTTCTGATCCAGCTCTCTGCTATGGCTTGGGAAAGCAGTAGAAGATGGCCCAAGTCCTTGGGCCCCTGTACTCACGTGAGAGATTCAGAAGAAGCTCCCGGCTTCGGATCGGCGCAGCTCTGGCCATTGTGGCCAATTGGGGAGTGAACTAGCAGATGGAAGACCTCTCTCTCTCTCTCTGCCTCTCCTTCTCTCTCTATGTACCTCTGACTTTCAAATAAATAAATCTTAAAAAGTTTTACTGTGTGGAGGCAGGAATTTGGCCCAGTGATTTAGCTCTGGTTAAAATGTTCTTTCCCACACCAGGTTTGAGTTTGATCAGACCTAGGTTGGAGTCATGGCTCCGGCTTCTCACTCCAGTTTCCTGCTTATGGAAACCCTGGGAGGCAGTGGTGACCACTCGGGTGAACAAGTTCCCGCACCCATTCGAGAGACCTCAGTTCAGTTCCCAGATCCCTGCTTCAGGTCCAGGCCACCTGAGGCCACTGTGGACATTTGGGAAGTGAAGCAACAGATGATAATTTTCTTTGTCCTCTGTGCCTCTCAAAAAATATTGAAAAAAAAAAAAGGTTTTCCTTCTTATACTTATTAACCTATTTTATTACTGTTAAATTATAGCTTTCCTTTCAAGTTCTACTTACTGCACAGTGAGGCTATTTCTCTTTTTACTCCTAATGCAACGCTTAGTTAAGACCAAACTTTTGCACCTCCTAGTCCCTCAGTCTCCAGGTTGTCAAGTACCCAGATTCTACCCGGAGAATGTCATGATCTTCATCTCCCTTGCAAATTCCTGAATAAATATCAAGGGGAAGCTTCCTTAACCCTCATCACAATACCTACTTATGGCTAATGCTTTTTGGTTTATCTTCCCTTTAAAAGATCTAAGTTTTTCCTAAATTTCTTCTATTTCAGTGTCATAAACACATAGACATAGAGGTTAGCTCATCAACATTTCAGGTTCTAATTACTCTCATAGTGCATTTGCATAATTTATTTAATTGCATCCACCATAAAAGAACTGTTATGATTCATTCTGCATATAACTTTTAGTACTGGAGAATGTCTCCACAATTACTCAGGGTATTAACAGTTGCTGCTTCAGAACCAAGACAAATTCTAACTGTCTGGCACCTCAGAGAGAAAATATTTCACACTACTAATTCAGCTGAATGGGGATTAGACACTGTAGCTAGTGACAGGTAGAGTCTCAGAATTAGTGTCAGTCTATTAGAAAAAATACTCAAGACAGACTCCAAGGAGGCTGCCCTTGACTCAATTGATTATGCCAGTCTCTTTCCAGGATGGGTAATCAGCTTTTAAATTCCATTCAAAACAGAAGTCAATTAAAGACTAGGTTCAAATCACGGAAGACCAAGATACCTCTACATACGATGGATTATCTAGAGAACAAGAGTGCTCCAATACTGCAGGACTGGCATATAATAGTGGAAAATATGATCGCCTCATTCAGTAAATACTACATTTATCTTGGTAGCTGAAAGAGAAATTGGTCCATGTGAATCGAGGCCAGACAGCAGGACATGAGTACAGTGAACTCTGCTTTTATAAGAACAGGAGGGAGGTTTTCCTTTATCTGTTATTCGATGCTATGCCCTCCAGCTGCTTTCCATGACACCAAAACACCAGTGGAGCAAAATACTATTCAAAACAATGTGGTATTTAAACTCTTTAAACCAGAAGGAAAATTCTAGCAGACATTTTGATCCCAGGGAATGTAACATTTATAAAGGCATGGTTCATTATGCTATGATCACATCTGGAATTGGACTGCTATGAAAACTGACCTTGGTGACCAATATAATTATAAAGCAGCCTGCCACAACTTCAGATACCTACTTTTCAAAACCCAGATGGACATTTAGAGCTCATTCCCCCACCTCTCATTTTCTAGAGCTTCCAGATGAATTGTCTGTCGCATGCAATTATCCAAGGCCCCTTCCTGTTCACATCACACACAGGAGCTGACCCTATTGACCAGGCTCCCAGCTGATTGAATGACAGTTCCATTTTCAAGGAAGAAATAGGAAAGGGACCAAATACTGCCTGTTGCAATTAAACTTGATCATCTATCATCATAGCCTCTAGCACGAATGATCTATCTAAGCCTTTTCAGATCCTCTAAAATCGGCAGAGAAAAAAAATGGTACAAAGAAAATAGCTTGAAGATTATCCATCATAAAAAATGTACCCCCAAACAGGTTTGCTTTGTGTAGAGCAAACTACTAAAGATTCTTAAAATATCCCTGGCTGGGTGAATCAATAATGTGTTTCCTCCCTTCAGTTAAAAAGGAAATCAGTTATATGTCTGGGTTAAAGAAATGATTGTAAAGAACATCTTTTGTGTTCATCAGACCCATTATGTTAGAATATTTCCTATTTCTCCCTGTGGGGAACTCTGTAATGCTGTAAGCTCCACAACCTTCATTGTGCAGCACTAACTCAGTGTCAGGACCTGCTCCCCACAAGAACCTGCGCATAGATCCAAGATCTGCTGCTTCCAACTCCATGGACGTGTACATGCACTTCATCTATCTGAGTTTAATGTTCTTCCATAAGTAAAATGGAATAACACCGTCCAAGCAGTCAAGTGTAAAGATTAAATGAGGTAATACAGGTAATGCCCAAGCATAGTGACTAGTACAAAGCAGGACATACTTAGTATTTTGGTAGTAAAATAAAGGAAGGAAAATGAATCAGAGAAATATCTGAGTTTGGGCCAGTGATTATCTTAGGCCACATATATATTTGATGTCTACATTCCACTGGTATTATCAAACATATTCAATCCATTTTTATTCTAGCTCATCACAGTTGTCCCTCATGATCCAAACTCAAGAGCTATGGCAACACATTCTCATTAATTTATGGTTTCTGTGGCTGGCATTTAATCCTATTTTTATCTAAAGCTTTATGAAATCTACAACTGGAACAGACAAACTTTCAAGGGGATAGGCGGCTATGATTTTAAATAAAATTTCTTTTTTATCTTTTGCTAAATTTGGTCCTTGTAGATTTTACATGGCAAAGTCAACCACCTAACTCCTCTACTTCAACCATGAATAAATATTTAATCAAAATGTAGTATTTTCAGATTAGTTGAAATCCATTGGCAACAGCTAATGGAACAAATTTGGTATATCAGTTTTCATTTCATTCCGTCATGTTTTTGAAATTATGGGTATGTGGGTGAGCATTTGGTGCAGCAGTCACAGAACTTCCACACCACTGGGTCAGCACAGTGGCGCAGTGGGTTAACACCCTGGTCTGAAGCACTGGCATCCCATATGGGTGCTGGGTTGAGACCCGGCTGCTCCACTTCCTGTCCAGCTCTCTCCTATGGCTGGAAAAGCAGTAGAAGATGGCCCACATCCTTGGGCCCCTGTACCCACATGGGAGACAAAAGAAGAAGCTCCTGGCTTCTGGATTTGGATCAGTGCAGCTCCGGCCATTCCGGCCAACTGGGGAGTGAACCAGTGGATGGAAGACCTCTCTCTCTCTGTCTCTGTCTCTGTCTCTCTCTCTCCCTCTCCCTCTCCCTCTCCTTTCTCTGTGTAACTCTGACTTTCAAATAAATAAATAAATCTTTTTAAAAAAAGTTTTCCATAACCTGTTTTTTAAACTACTGTAGGGGGCTGATGCTGTGGCACACTGTGTTAAAGTCCCAATCTGCAGCACTGGCATCTCATGTGGGTGCCTGTTCAAGTCCCGGCTGCTCCACTTTTAATCCAGCTCCCTGGTAATGTGCCCAGGAAAATAGTGGAAGATGGTCCAAAGTGCTTGGGCCCCTGTATCCAGATGGGAGATCCAGAGAAGTTTCTGGCTCTTGGCTTCAGATCAGCTCAACTCTGGTTGATGTGGTCATTCGGGGAGTGAACCAGCAGATGGAAATCTCTGTTTCTATCTCTCTCTATAACTCAAATAAATAAAATAAATCTTTTTAAAAAAACAATTGTAATGGAGTCACTATCTTTTTGTGGTCATATAGATCATAAATTTTTAGGGCTGGTGCTGTGGCTCACTTGGTTAATCCTCCACCTGTGGCACTGGCATCCCATATGGGCACCGGGTTCTAGTCCTGGTTGCTTCTCTTCCAGTCCAGCTCTCTGCTGTGGCCCGGGAAGGCAGTGGAGGATGGCCCAAGTGCTTGGGCCCTGCACCTGCATGGGAGACCAGAAAGAAGCTCCCGGCTCCTGGCTCCAGATTGGTGCAGCACAACGGCTGTAGCAGCCATTTGGGGGCCGAACCAAAGGAAGGAAGACCTTTCTCTCTGTCTCTCTCTCTCACTGTCTAACTCTGCCTAATAAAAAAAAGATAATAAATTTTTAGTTATAAATAATATACATGCAATTGAAAAAAGTACAAAGAATAAAGCAAAAATCATCCAATATTTCCCAACTAAGAGGCAATCACAATGCATAGTTTGATTAATGCCATTTGGGATCTAAGCAGATACACACACATGATTTGTGCAAATGCAATCCTCTCATCCATACTACTTAATATCCTGTTCATAGCCATAATTTTTTCACTTAAAAATTGCAATTAGAATTTGAAATATTCTTTCTATGTGCAATTTGCCTTATAACTCCAAATAAATTTTTAAGATATGGGTTACACAAAACATACTTGTTCAAGGGTCTAGGGTAGAACAATATTTCAATACAGGTATTTTCCACAAGAAATTCCTTTGCCATATCTGATCACATCTATTGTGGCAATGCCAGGGCTGACATTGTGGTGTAGCAGGTTAAAGCCCTGGCCTGCAGCACCAGGATCCCATATGAGCACTGGTTCCAGCCTAGGCTGCTCCACTTCCAATCCAGATCTGTGCTGCGGCCTGGGAGAGCAGTAGAAGATGGCCCAAGTGCTTGGCCCTGCACCTGTGCAAGACCCAGAAGAAGCTCCTGGCTCCTGGCTTTGGATCTGTTCAGCTCCAGCCATTGCAGCCATTTGAGGAGTGAACAAGCAGATGGAAGACCTCCCTCCCTCTGTCTCTACCTCTCTCTGTAACTCTTTCAAATAAGTAAATCTTTAAAAAAAATAGATACCCAGAAATTCTTTTAAATACTCATGGGTACCTACATAACTGCAAGATTTTTGATTTATTAACACCTCATTAATAAACATCAAAAAATGTGAATTGGTCAAAAACCTCCTTGGATAGGCCGGCGCCATGGCTCAAGAGGCTAATCCTCTGCCTAGCAGCGCCGGCACACCAGGTTCTAGTCCCGGTTGGGGTGCCGGATTCTGTCCCGGTTGCCCCTCTTCCAGGCCAGCTCTGTGCTGTGGCGGTTGCCCCTCTTCCAGGCCAGCTCTCTGCTGTGGCCCGGGAGTGCAGTGGAGGATGGCCCAAGTGCTTGGGCCCTGCACCCCATGGGAGACCAGGATAAGCACCTGGCTCCTGCCTTCGGATCAGCGCGGTGTGCCAGCCGCAGCGGCCATTGGAGAGTGAACCAACGGCAAAGGAAGACCTTTCTCTCTGTCTCTCTCTCTCACTGTCCACTCTGCCTGTCCAAAAACAAACAAACAAACAAACAAAACACCTCCTTGGATATATTTCAATATAGAATTTGGAGATTAATTTGGCTCTAAATATCCAATTAGAATACTATGTTTTTTATTTATTTGACAGAGTTAGACAATGAGAGAGAGAGAGAGAGAGAGAGAGAAAGGTCTTCCTTCCATTGGTTCACCCCCAAAATGGCACAATGTCCGGCACTGCACCGATCTGAAGCCAGGAGCCAGGTGCTTCTTCCTGGTCTCCCATGTGGGTGCAGGGGCCCAAGCACTTGGGCCATCCTCCACTGCCCTACCGGTCCACAGCAGAGAGCTGGACAGGAAGAGGGGCAGCCCGGACTAGAACCGGGTGCCCATATGGGATGCTGGTGCTGCAGGCGGAGGATTAACCAAGTGAGACATGGCGCTGGCCCCCAAGAATACTATGATTTTAAAGAACACTCATTTCCCTAATGAGTATTGCTGATATTAAAATAAGCAGAGATTTACCTCATTAAATAAACTCCCTTGATTGACATTAGAAATCAGAATGAGAGATGTATACTTGCTGTGGATTTTAGCCTCATTCTTTAAATTTTAATAATTGCTTATTAAATGAACTTAAGAGTAGGCTCTGTGGGAAACAAGAATGTTTGCTTCATAAATCTCACCATTTTATATCTAAAAAATCACCATCTCTTAGGGTCATCTCATACAACAGGAGTAAAATCAAAATATCTTTGGGTAGAAATCTCACAACGCACACCAAGAATTTTACTATGTGACTCAGTAATCCCACCAGAAGGTTTCAAGTATAGGAAATAAGAAATGCTATCTTAAAATATTTATTGGTTTTATTGATCATATGTATGAAAGTGAACATAGAAACTTGGTATGCAAAGTAGACATTGGATAAGAACTCTGGTGTATTCATCAGATGAGCTATTATTTAGCCATAAAACTTTGTTACCTTTGTAGATCACTTAAGTCGTGCCAAGATACTCTCAATATTTTAAACAAAATCAGTATAGCTGAGTAATTCTGATTGGTAAACCCAAATGCTATTTACATAAAACCCAAGGCAAATTTACCTAGCACTTTCATAGTGGTTATTAGTTATTTGACTTTTATGGTTATTTCTGTGCTGAATATTCTACCACTTGTTAATGCATAAACAAAAAAAAAAACCCACCTCTGAGTTTGCCTTTGTCATTATCACTGATACATATCAGAACCAAAAAGCCACCACTTAATCCTCACTCATTGCTAGTCCTATGAACTACATAGATGACTTGCATCATGTCACAAAACTTTACTGACTATACTCATTGGATTATTAAGATCCCAGCTGGGGGCCCATCAGAGCCCTTGGATACGGAGAAGTTTGGATTCATAAGCTCTATGTATCAGGGGTGTGTGCTGGTAACAAGACTGCACATGGATGTAGCCTGAAGTCAAGAAGGACATTACAACTGAGAGAGGAAGGGAGAGAAACATGTTCCTGATGATAGACAAAGTCACCTAGGGACTATGCACCTATGCCTAAAGCTGGTGCTAGTCCTAAGACTTCTGAATTATGTGGCACTAAAATTACCTTTTTCTTTACGCAAACCTAGCCTATAATTTTGTCACTTATCCTGAGAGTATTAAGAAAGAAAAGTTGATTTATTAGAATTGCCTTTTAACTCTCAGATGCATCATTTTTCCTGTCATCTTAATGTACATGTTCAGAAAAGGAATAATCCTAACTCATGTTCATTAAGTTTCTCACATGGTCTTTACCCTGCAGTGGCTTTGGTGCTATCTTGTATACCCTGACTTAAAAGAAAATGTTCAAGTGAAAAACTTAACCCATATCTTTATTAAACCCCATTGAGTTTGAAACTGACTCCTTTTTCTTTAGCTTGTTTTCAAGGGCACGTACATTAACATCTCTATCCTTCCCACACACTTTGATTCAATCTGCAAATGTAATGAGAATGCTCTTTTCTATCATGGAAATCATTAGAAGTGATGATTGCTCTTGAAAGGAAAAGTGTTTAGTATCTGGGTGTGCTATGTGAGTGATTGGCATCTGCTTACATTCCCTTTGGGGGCCTTCCATTCTGTAAATGCACGGTAAGCCAGGGCCACACAGTGCAAGATAAGCTTTATCTCAAAGGAGCAGTGAGGGTCAACACTGCAATTACTTGCTCTCAAGAAAATCTCCTGAAGCCCAATGTAGATGTTAAATTGAATCTCAACCGATTAGAAAAATGACACACCATCATAATTAAATTGTAGATTATATAAGAAAAATGTACACAAAAATACATTTTTTCAAGAAGTCTTTGGGCCATATAAGAAGTGCAGTTGATGCAACCTAGAATCTTGAAAGGTTTTGTGGTTTCAACAATGGAAAGATGCAAGGAAAGAAGAGTAAGAAGATTGGAAACTTACTGTGGTTGAGAACAGAAAAAAAGGATTGATCAAGTCTTTAGGAAGATGACCAAACATAAGAAAGAAGGAAGGCATGATAAGAAATAAGGGAGGTCTTAGATGTGTGAATCAAGACAAAAAATTCATTGCAGAGGAATCAAGGAGGATTACATTTTTCTGGAACAGCAAGAGGCTTGCATGTGAATTACTGTGGGCAGAAGCCAGAGGGTGCTATCTTACCCAGTTTTAACTGAGAGTAAATAGGATACTTATAACTCAAAGCCAAAATGTCCTTTCAGGTAGAATATACAAAGCTATTTCTCCATACCCATAATTGTATCATTTTATCTGATCAGCTGGATATGGGTTAAAAGTAAGTTGAGGGGCTGGCACTATGGCTTAGCAGGTCAAGCCACCTGCTGCAATGCCGGCAGCCCATACTGTTGCCATCTGGTTCGAGTCCCGGCTGCTCCACTTCTGATGCAGCTCTCTGCTATGGCCTGGGAAAGCAGAAGATGATGATCCAAGTCCTTGGGCCCCTGCATCTGTGTGGGAGACCCAGAAGAAGCTCCTGGCTCCTGGCTTTGGATCAGTTCAGATCCAGCCATTGAAGCCATTTGGGGAGTGAGCCAGCAGATGGAAGACCTCTCTCTCTCTCTCTCTCTCTCTTTATGCCTCTGCCTCTCTGTAACTTCGCCTTTCAAATAAATCAATCAATCTTGGGCCAACATTGTGGTATGGGGGTAAAACCAGAGCTTACAGTGCAGGCATCCCATATGGGTGCTGGTTCAAATCCTGGCTGCTCCACTTCTGATCCAGCTCCCTGCTATGGCCTGGGAAAGCAGAAGAAGATGGCCCAAGTTCTTAGGCCGCAGCACCCACGTGGGAGGTCCGGAGGAAGCTCCTGGTTCTGATTGGCGCAGCACCAGCCATTGCGGCCAACTGGGGAGTGAACCAGCGGATGGAAGACCTCTCTCTTTCTCTGTCTCTCCTTCTTCTCTCTCTGTAATTCTTTCAAATAAATAAATAAATCTTTTAAAAAATAAATTTTTTAAAAAGTAAGTTGAATTGGCTAAATAAATAGATTTAAAAAAAAAGAAAGGGTGGCGCTATGGTGTAGTGGGCTCAGCCTCCGTCTGTGGCCCTGGCATCCCATATGGGCTGCTCCTCTCCCAATCCAGCTCTCTGCTTATGGCCTGGGAAAGCACTTGGGCCCCTGCACTTGTGTGGAGACCTAGAAGAAACTCCTGGCTTCCAATCAGCTCAGCTCTATAGATTGTGACCATTTGGGAAGTGAACCAGAGGATGGAAGGCCTTTCTCTCTGTCTCTCCCTCTCTCTGTAACTCTCTCTCTCAGATAAATAAGTAAGTCTTTTAAAAAATAAGATTAATGGATCTAAAGTTTCCCAACCCATTCTATAATGTGTAGTTAAGGTAGCAATTTGGGTTGGGGTGGCAGCCACAATATAGGTGGTAAAGAGAAACTGGTCCCATTGGTGTCAGTGGAGAACACAAACCTATATCTTTCCTTTGTCAATGGAGTAGCAGAAAATTATTAGGGTGTCTTGTATATGGAGAAAGCAGAGGAGTTCTGGCTGGGTTTTTGTGGTGTGATCAGAATGGAAGAGGGAATGGTGGCATCTCCTGATCCCAGCAGAAGATGAAAAATCAGCATGCCCAATCATGCTCCATCAGCATGATCCATTCATTCTGTCAGAAGATGTTTAACTGAGTACACAAGGCACAGATGTAGAGTTGAGTTCTGCTGCTTGATTATTCTCAGAGTTCAAGTCCAGCATCAATTTGGTAATTTGGTATATTTCACGCAGTACAGCAAATACATTGGGGACCGGATAGTTTTTCTAACAATTTCACACGTCCTTCTGCTTTAGGACCAAGTTTTAAGTCACTGTCCTGACTAGAGATTTGTAGGGAGTTTGCTTTTCTCTCATGGACAGAAGGAATACATAAAACTGAGATTTGTGCCCCATCAATATTATCTATACACATAAACTTGCACATTGTACCCTATGTGCTTCTACTCCCTATCCTCAGAGAATAGGCTGACTTTTTTTTATTATGGTTTTCTTTGTATAAAACAGTTTGTATGGGTTATGCACCATGAAAAAGGAATGCTTTAAATAATAAATCATTCTTATCTATATGTCTACAGCTACAGATTTTAAAGATTCTTGCACTTGAAACCATAAAACAGACACATTCAAAATAGAAAGGACTTTCTTAATTTAAGTTCAGTAAAAAAGAATGTGCTAATGAAGGGTCTTGAATTTATTCACTGTGTAATCTTGACCTCCTTTACATTAAAAATATTCTCTAATGATGTGTGTGTATTAATTTGACTAGATTTGGATGTCAATGAAAGGTTTTTTTTTCTCTTTTTTAACCAAGAAGTGCTGACTTCATTGCAGTCAAGCTTCTTCATTAATTATAAAGAAACAATACTCTGGCTGTTTGAAATTAAGGCTGGAGTGAAAACCACTTTACAGTTTTATTTTGTGGTAACCTATAATTGGAATAAAGCAGCACACACCATGGAATTCCAACAGAAAGGGAATTCACTCCCCTATTAAAGATGATTTTGGGGTGTGTGTTGATGGGTGAGAGTAGCTTGTGGGTACACATTTTCTCTTTCAGTATACATAAAATCATATCTATTCAATGCATTGATTATGAAGTCTACATTTTAACAATAATTCTTTGAGATTATGGCACATGATTGAATTGGAGATGAAGATTGCTGCTTCTGAAATGGTAAAAACACATGAAATTCAGCTTTTGGGGAGAAGCCAATAACGAAAATGATATCAGCTCACCTTTGGAGAGCTCTTTCATGTTTCTCAAAAACTTTGTAAGCATCATCAGATTTCATTTGATTCAGCCACAGAGAGGCAAGAGTGACTTGAGAAATTGATTTCCCTAAACTGCCATTTCACTGTAGAAGGAAGATTAGAATCCATATACCCAGGTTCTCAGTCCAGGATCTTCTTATGGATACCAACATAATGCTTTTTTTTTTCTACCTTTGCTTTCAGAATTTTTTTGTTAACTTTAAAAGGACATTGTACACCTAAAGACTTGAACTTGGTGTGCACTAATAAAAATGAATTATACTGATGTTCTGTTTTCTGATTTTTGGTCACATAGTGTTATGAACAGAAATGTGTCTACCACCCCCTGCTCCCTCCTCTAACACCCAAATCACATGATGAAGCCCCAGCCCCCAAAGTGGCTGTATTTGGAGATGATCCCACAAGGAGGCAGTTAAGATTAAATGAAGTAATAACTATGGAGCTCTGATCCAACAGAAGTAGAGTCCTTATTGGAAGAGAGAGACATCAGAAAGCTCCTTCTATGACTTCTCAAAGGAAAAGCCATATGAGGATATGGCAAGAAGATAGCTGCCTACACACCAGAAAGCTGAGCCCCACCAAAAACTACACCTGAGGGCATCATGATGTTGAGCTTCTCTCTGTAACAACTGTGAAAAAGTAAATGTCTGTTGCTCTCATCACTCAATTTGGCATCTTGACATCAGAGCCCTAGCAGACTAGTTCAGAGAGAAGGTTCTCTCAGGGCAGGAAGAACATGACTTGTCCTCTGACATCCTTCATATTCACTTTAATCAAGCATAGCATTAAGAAGACCACATGTTTGTTAAACAAATGAACTGCTGATATATAGGGTAGAAGAGTGGTAGAATTTCTGGAAGTTTAGGTTGCATTCCTACATTAACCAATGGGTGGCTTATGGACAAGTCTATCAAAAAGCCAATATTTAATAATCATATCAGGAATTCTGCTTATAATATTAAATATTTTCTTCAGTTTGTAAAATGGGTAGATGAGTAGAATCCCTTCTATTCTAGCTCATATAGTTTATCGACCTAGAATTTCCTCAAATTTGCTGAAGTTTTTGTCACATCTTCTAGCTTCTATGACATCAAACACTAATTATTAATCATGCTGAGACATAATTAAAGATACTTTACACTCAGCTTTGTGCTGAAGAGTTATCTCATTTAGTATACACAACAATAGCTTGAGTAGGGCACTAACACTATTTAAATATATATGTATATATGACATTTATTTATTTATTTGAAATGCAGAATTATATATATTAATCAGAATTGTATATATACACATATTCTTCATTTTATACATATACGGGGAGGCGGGGAGGTAGAGAGAGAACAAGCTTCCATACAGTGGTTCACACCCCAGGTGACCACAATGGCTGGGGCAGCAATATTGGAAGAGAAGCAGCCAGGACTCAAATTCTCACTCTTATGTAATACTGGTGTCTCTGACAGTAGCACAACCCACTGTGCCACAATATTGGCCTCTATTTCCTTTTATAAATAAGGAACAGGTTGTAAAAGACAAAGCTGAACCTTGATGCCACATAATCAGAATAGAAGTTCTAACCAACACTTTGGTTTTTTTTTATTTTGACAGGCAGAGTGGATAGTGAGAGAGAGAGACAGAGAGAAAGGTCTTCCTTTTTGCCCTTGGTTCACCCTCCAATGGTTGCCACAGCCGGCGCGCTGTGGCCGGCGCACCGCGCTGATCCGATGGCAGGAGCCAGGTACTTCTCCTGGTCTCCCGTGGGGTGCAGGGCCCAAGCACTTGGGCCATCCTCCACTGCACTCCCAGGCCACAGCAGAGAGCTGGCCTGGAAGAGGGGCAACCGGGACAGAATCCAGTGTCCCGACTGGAACTAGGACCTGGTGTGCTGGCGCTGCAAGGTGGAGGATTAGCCTACTGAGCCGCGGCGCCAGCCCCAACACTTTGATTTTATTAGCAATAGCAGCTACCACCATGGCAAAGATTGGGGAAACAATGGGAAGATACCATGGTGCTGATGGTGGAGGCAAAGATGGAATAAGCCTAGGACTGAAGAGATGACTGTCACTGGATTACATAGACGCTATTGCAGCCTATGAGAGATTAGACAAGAAAACAGCACTGTCCTAGATGGGAGAAAATGAAAGCCTAAATTAATGAAGAAGGAATAAAACAGAAGACTAATTACTAGAGTTTGTTGACCATTTGGGTATGTAGGGTAAGAGACTGTGTATTCAAACCTATAGATTTTTAGCTTCAGTGTCTGAGGAAGAATAGTAATACTATTAACTGGGGAGAGAATGAATAAGTCTGGGAGGAGAAAAGAAGAAAAAAACAAATTGGCTTTTAGAAAATCAGTTAGGTAGGCTTACCTAATCCCCGACCTTTTGCACCAGAGTTTTTTTTTGCAACCCTAAGTTGAATTCTTCTGCACCTCATTTGCTTAGAGGCATTTATTCTTCTTGATGATAGTTTAATGAAGAACAAGTTCCCAACAATTTCTCTTTACCAGGTGACATTTACTTTCTTAGATATTTCTGACAGATTTTTTTTCCAGAAAAGGAATTGTTATAGTGGAGATAACATCACATCCAGGTCACAGAAATCTTGTTTTACTCTTTAATTACAGCAGGTGGCTGTACTATACCTCTGACCTTACAGTATGCTTAAAACTATATAAGGTTATAAATTAGATTTTAATTTTTACTATATTCTGATGCTAAATTTTATTATAAAAGCATCTGACAACTAGCATTCAGTTCTAGTGTGCAGTGAAACTAGAATTCTCATAGGAACATACACTGTCTAAGTTTCCCTCTCAATTTTCAGCTTCTCAAGGCTTCTGACCATATTGGGACTGTATCTGGGATGATTTGCTCTGAAGTAAATCCATGAATCTCACCAGTGTATTAAAGCCTATTAAAGAGCTCTCCACTTTCTCTTGCTCCAACTTTGAAAAAGCTATGCATTGTTTTATATAAATATACTCCAATGATTTCTGAGAAAAAGCAAATTCATAGCCAAGGAATAGTTTAAAATGTATTTTTAGAGAGATGAGAAAAGTTTCATGAAATTCTTAACTCCTGGATTGAAGCTGAACACCTAGAATCCCCTTCTACTTGAGTAAAGTTGTATTCAAAGTCTGATTCTTATTTCAAAGCAGGATGCATATTCTGGGAATTTATGGTTATGTTTAAGGAAAGGATATTGGAGAATAAAGGATAGAAAGATGTGTTTACATTGGTACTTATGACGACAACATATACTCTGATGCTTGCTACATCCTGTTGAAATACTAATGATAGATTCCAAATGAACGAAGGAGAGAAAGTCAAGAATTAACAAGCAGCTAGGAGACTCTATGGTGAATCATTATGAAAAAAGCAAATGTACTTTGCTATTAAATTATATGACAAGATGTTTCAGAGAAGGAGAATTGTAGGCCAATTCACTCATTCACCTACTCTGAGCTGGTACAGTGATAATAAGCTCCTGGTGCGATTGAAAGATGAATCTTAACACTGTTTTACCATCAAGATAATAATAATAATATGAAATAGGGTGGAATAAGTACTGATATTAGGAGCACAACTTGATATTAGGATCACAAAAAGATAGAGAGCTTAATTTAGATTAATATCATGAACTCTAATAATATTTGGGTGAGTAGCTTTTCTATGCTACTATAGCCTTGTTAGAAAAAAACAGGTAACAGGACAACATGATTGAAACTCCTTCAGGATTATGCTATGCCTATAGTTGTGGTTTTTTTTTTTTTTTTTTTTTTTTTTTTTTTTTTTTTTGACAGGCAGAGTGGACATGACAGAGAGAGACAGAGAGAAAGCTCTTCCTTTGCCGTTGGTTTACTCTCCAATGGCCGCCACGGCTGGCGCGCTGCGGCCGGCGCACAGCGTTGATCCAATGGCAGGAGCCAGGTATTTATCCTGGTCTCCCATGGGGTGCAGGGCCCAAGTACTTGGGCCATCCTCCACTGTACTCCCTGGCCACAGCAGAGAGCTGGCCTGGAAGAGGGGCAACCGGGACAGAATCCGGTGCCCTGACCGGGACTAGGACCTGGTGTGCTGGCGCTGCAAGGTGGAGGATTAGCCTACAGAGCCGCGGCGCCAGCCTATAGTTTTATTTTTATTATCATGGTATCAAACTTACTACAAAAGAATGTATAAGCCATGACTTAAAAGTTTGGTGAAGAGAAGACTATATATTACCTGCTGGTTAAAATCTTGTTTCAAGAGACTTAACTTTCAAACACTTTTTCTATATCATGGAAGAGTATTTGCTCTTTATGTGACCAAAGAATGTGACTCTAAATTTATCACTCTTTCAAGACCTCCTTTAACTAAAAGAGGTCATAGACTAAAGTGTAACATAGCAGCATGTCATCCTCTGCACAGCCAATTTCGTTTGCTGCTGCATTGACCTTCGTGGTCAGGCAAGCAGATGAGCCCCATGTTCAAGATGACACATAGATTCCTTACGTGAACTTGAGGAACAGCTCAAGGTCCATCATGTCATGAACGCACATGGCAATTCCGTGATCCATTTGGGATGACCCATACCCCTTTGCATCTCTTCTAGCCAGTTGGGCCAACTGTAACTTGTACTCCTGAGGTTTCCTGCAGGCTTGGCTCTCTGCTCACTGATATCAAGGATTTTTGCCTATTGTGTCACTTCCATCCCTTTTTCTGTCCTGCTTCCTCCATTTCATTAGTCTATTCCCCTTCATAAATCCCTTGCATGCAAATCCTCATTTCTGGATCTATTTCCAGAGAACCTTGTTTAAGACAACATAGTCTCATTATTTAATAATATGATTGACATTCTGCTACTTCCAAAAATAATTTGAGGGCATGACTTTTGATATTTTCTACAAAATTTATTCATTTCACTTAGATAACTAACTATACAGTGAACTACAAGTTTCTTCCTATTCATAAAACCTACTTTGGACTGCCTCAAGCTTATCCTGATCAGCTTCGCAATGAATTCTTCAAACAGAAAAGCTCAAAGAGCCCACTCTGCATTGCCTCTTACAAGCATGCAAATGAGCTCGTTTCTGGCACTGAACCGTGGTGGGTCTGGAAAGCAAGGACTGGGAATGGGCTGTGGCAGGGGTGAGATATTGCTGCACAGAAGTTTTTTTCCACCTAAACGTCTATTCTTCTATTTTTAGTGCAGCTCCAAAATGACAGTATTAAGAATCACTTTTGAATTTGACATTCAATATGACTTAAAATATATGACTAAAATATCTTGCTTTCAGCAAATATTCTTCATAAAAATTTTGTAAATCCTTCTGCATTACAAAAATAGAATCATTGTGACCTGCAAGACAACAGCTCACCTAGCATCTAACCTAATTAATGTATTTCTCTGACCCACAGCACTAACAGAAAGCCACAGCCAGCCCTGGGTGGATGTCTGGAGGATGAGGGCATTCCCACCACCCGTCTCAGCTCTGCACGGACTCCAGGCATAGCTACACAGGATCTGGAGTAATGCGACGGGCAAAACCACAAGAATATGTGAAGGATGGCCAGCCTTGGGCAGCCTGGAAAGACAGCCAATGTAGTCTTCCCAGTATGTTTCAGACCTTAAAAGTGCTGATATAAATGCAAAACTTCTGTGTTTCTTTTTATATGTACTGATAAGGGAAGTGACCAGGTTCCTGAAAGATTCCAGAAGTGAAGAGTGGACCAAAAACTGAATAGGGACAGAGAGAACTGAGGCCATAGTAACTGGGGGCAATTGGCTCTGAGAGTGGCCCAGTGAAGACAGGAAATGGGAAGGCTGCCAATCTTGGGGCGTGAAAGAGCTGTCCCTTCTTAGAAGGGAGTGCGGGTGGGTAGAGAGGCTAGCCCAGGAAAACTCAAGGAAGCCTGGGGTCCCCATGAGAGGCTAAGGCCCGTAAGCCTGGACCACAATGGGTATACAGGCAAATCACAGTGCCAGCCTGGTGCCAGGATTCCAAGCATAAAATTCTGCAAAGTATTCCCAGGGTAGCTGTTCACCTTGCAGTTAAAACACCCATTCTCCAAGTCTCCTGGGTTTAATACCAGGCTCCATCTTCCTGCTAATGCAGATCCTGGGAGAAATCAGCAATGGCTCAAGTAGTTGGGTTCTTGCCACGCACCTGGAAAACCTGAACAGAGTTCCTGGCTCCTGGCTCCTGGCTCCTGGCTCCAGCCTCTGGTCTGGACCAGCCTGGTTCCCTTATGTGCATTTGAGGAGAGATTCAAATGATGAGAGCAATCTGTTTCTGTCTCTGCTTCTCAAATAAATAAAATTTTAAAATTTTATTTCCATACACAAAGTAGGTAAGAATATAAAGAAAATTAGAGACCATAATAAAAAAAAATCTAGATCTCACAGACATATATGAAAACTTGCCTTAACCCATTATACCTATCTCTCTTTCAGGAAATGAAATTCCTATTTAAGTTTCATGACTGATGGGACCAAGTCAAGATATGCACTTCCTGTGAGTAGAGATTAACTGCTTTAATTCTACTTATTCATAGCATATATTGTGTTTTTTTTTTATTAAAAAAAAACATTTATTTCAGTTATTTGAAAGAGAAAAAGGGAGCTTCCATTGACTGGTTACTCCCCAAATGGCCACAATGGTCAGGGCTGAGTTAGGATGAAGCCAGGAACCTGAAAGTCCATCAGAGTCTCCCACGTGGATGGTAGGGGCCCACGTCCACTGCCTACATAGGTGTGTTAGCAGGGAGCTGGATTGGAAGCAGAGTAGCCAGGATTTGAAATAATGCTCTGATATGGGATGCCAGAGTTTCAGGTAGCAGCTTAATCGGTTGTACCACATTGCTGGCCCTTTAAATAGCATTTTTATACTTAGAGCATGATGAAGATGTGTTACTGGAAAATTTTGTATTTGAAAGGAGACAAGAGGGGCCGGAGCTGTGGCTCACTTGGTTAATCCTCCACCTGCGGCTCCAGCATCCCATATGGGCACCGGGTTCTAGTCCCAGTTGCTCCTCTTCCAGTCCAGCTCTCTGCTGTGGCCCAGGAGGGCAGTGGAGGATGGCCCAAGTGCTTGGGTCCCTGCACCCGCATGGGAGACCAGGAGGAGGCACCTGGCTCCTGGCTTCGGATCGGCACAGTGCCGGCCTTGGCGGCCATTTGGGGAGTGAACCAACAGAAGAAAGACCTTTCCCTCTGTTTCTCTCTCTCACTGCCTATAAATCTACCTGTCAAATAAATTTAAAAAAATTTTTTAAATAAAAAAATAAAAAAAGAAAGGAGACAAGAATGGGTAGAATTGCCTCAGAGAAAAATGATAAAGATAAGGAATTGAGATTAACAGTAAACATACACACAGTAATGGTAATTAAAAACATTTAGATTTGTAAAGTACATAATTCTCAAAATTTTTTATTTTATCATCACAACAGCCCTATGAAATCAGTCAGGTAAGAAGTAACCTCTCATTTTACAAAAACAAAGATTCAGAGAGACCAGGTGGGGAGTGGGTGAGGTGGATTAAGTAAAGTACATAAAGATTAATAGCTGCATATGAATAAAAGTCAGATCCTTGCTGGGTAATGGGATTTTATTGAACTTTTTGAGCTGCCATATTATGCAGTAACTTGGGATATTTGAAGTGGGTGTGCTTCTTTGTAAATGTTTTCATTCCAATGAGAGGAGCTAAAACAGCACCTTTCAAAACCAAAATACTAAAATTATATTCTGTGTGCTAAATGAAGTCAAACCTCATCTTCATAACAATGGACATTAATGGTTGACTGTCCCTATAATTTTTATCACTTCCTTTACTTGTTTCTCATTTTATTGACTATTTAAAAGCAAAGGAGATCACTTCACAAGGAATTTAGAAGAGACATTCAATTAATAGTGTGATATGCAAATTACAAATGTTCTCACTGTTCTGCTTTTCTTCTTTTCCTACTAAAATTCAGGTTCCATAATGGTTTCATCATTGATCCAATGCATAGATCTGACCTCATCCTCTGCTTAAAAAACACTCAGTGGGGGCCAGTGCTGCAGCGCAGTGGGTTAAAGACCCGGTCTGCAGTGTCAGTATCCCATATGGGCACCAGTTCAAGTCCCCAGCTGTCCCACTTCCAATCCAGCTCTCCATTATGACCTGGGAAAGCAGTAGAGGATGGACCAAGTGCTTGGGTCACTGCACCTGCATGGGAGACCCAGAAGAATCTCCAGGCTCCTGACCTTGGATTGGCCCAACTCTGGCCACTGCAAGCCATTTAGGGGAAGACTTCTTTCTCTCTCTCTCCCTCTGCCTTTCTGTAACTCTGCCTTTCAAATAAATAAATAAATCTTTTTTTAAAAATTGTGATTTCATTTTTTACTGTTAATTAATTTTATTTATTTGAAAGGGGGAGGAAAGAGGGAGACAGAGAAAGCCATTCCATCTGCTAGTTCACTCCAAAAATGCCCTCAACAAGAAACTGGGAGCTGGGAGCCCAATCTGGATCTTCCCTGTGGATGGGATGAACTTGGTTACCTGAGCCATCCCTTGCTGCCTCCCGAAGTGCACATTAGCAGGAAGCTGGATCACAAGCAGAGACAGGACTTGAACCCTGGAGCACCAATATGGAACATGGGTGTCTCAAGCAGCAACTAAACCACGGCACCAAATGCCCGCTTCTACTGTTTTCCATTGCCTGAAGTCCCACTGACTTCACCAAGAGCCACAGTTCTGATTTTCTGTAATCAGCAGGATGTATTCCCCAGCCTTACAACCTGAGCTTCTTTGTCTCATACAGCATGCTCCAGCAATTCAAAAAATCCTTCTCATTCACTCAGTTCTTCTATTTTCTGTATCATTTCCTTTTCTGAATGCTCTGGCTTTATCTATTTTTGTCTCAAGGCAAACACCTTTTTGCCTAATTCCTTGTAGCTCTGTAAGGCTTACCTCACTCAGTATTTCCTGTGGAAGACTGCCTTATTCTGGCTAGCAGATTTAGAAAACTCTTCTTAACGCTGTCATCATTCCCAATCCACAACTCTATTATTGAACCATACAGCTCCTGCACTCTCTCTCTCTCTCTCTCTCTCTCTCTCTCTCTCTCTCTCTCTCTTTCTGTGTGTGTGTGCATGTGTTTCCTCACTAAAGTGAGAGAGGCTCTTAACATCAAAGATAATAATAATTTACCCACCTGGGTTTCCAGCATTTGGCTAAAAGTCAAACACCTAGTGGGTGCTGAATCAATGTCTGAATACCCGAGTTGATATGAAATTATCTTCTGTAATATACATTTTTTGTTTTCCTTTCATCTTTGTTTATACATATGACTTGTTCTTGTTTTTTAATATTTCTTTTTGACCTGTGTCCCTCATTTAGCTCTTTGTCAGTTTTATAAACTCTTGGCATGAAAACCAGAATAAAGTAATTGATTAAAACAGCATCATTCATTTCTTTTCTTTGCTGTGGGCTCATAATATTGGTTGCAATAGAAAACTAAAAGGATCTACCTTGGGTCCTGAAAGATTCCCAGGTGAAAAAGCCCAATGCATTTTCTTCTTGAGAAGTCTCAATGTAATAAAACCTGCAGAAGGAAATTGATTAGGTACTGCAGAGGCATCGCTCCCTGGGTTCCCTAATCCTTCCTCCCTTTGCCCTTATTAATCACGCAACAAAGCGGTGGGTGTGAAAACAAGTACTATCATTAGCTGTACTCATTTCATGGTGGGAAAACCTGCAAAGGTGTGTTACTGGGGCCAAAGATGTGTTGTTTGGGACCATTCTGATGCTCATCTTGTATTTCTAAGTAATTTATGTCTTTGTAAAGTGGTAACAAAAATAAATAAATCTCAGATTCTTCTTTCCACAAATTAAAAAATTAAGTTAAAAGATCTTTCTCCAAGATGATATATAATACACATTTCCTTTCTAATTCAGTCAGAGGGATCAGTAGCTTGACTATATTATATTTGGTTTCACCTGGAAAACAGAATTAGGGGTATTTATTTACATTATTAACTGTCAAAAATCATAAACCTAAAAAGTAATTCAAACATATTCAGATAACACTTTGTTTTTGCAAAGAGCTAAATGAACTGACACATAAGAGCATATAAATGGCTTGAGCACCTCTAATACCAATATCCAGAAACTGAAATATTCTATAATACAAAATGCTCTGAGTCTGAAACCTTCTGAATGCTCACATGCTGTTCAACAACTTTTGCGATCTTGGACCATTTGATATCTTCAGATTAGGAATATTCACCCGACACATCAAGTCTAAGTAGAGACAAGTGTTGAATGTACAAGGGTTAAGCTGCTGCACTTGGGATGTTCCTTCCACATTAGAGTGTCTGGGGTCTGGTACTGCCTCTACTTTTGATCCAGCTTCCTACTGATGCATTCTCTGGTAGGCTCAGATGATGGCTCAAGTACTGGGTATCTGCTACCCACTGGGAGACCCAGATGGAATTCTATGCACCAGGATTCAGCCCAGTCCAGCCCTGCCTTTGTGGGCATTTGGGGAATGAGCCAACAGATGGAAGATCTCTCTCTTCCTCTCTCTCAACCTTCTTCCTGCTCTTTCAAACAAATTAAAAAAATAAACTTTTTTTTTAAAGAAGAACTCATACTATTTGCTGAACTCTTCATGTAGGGTTAAACTTATGATCATTAAAGTGGAAATAGATCTTCGAAAAAATTAAGAGTGGAAATAGGAGAGGGAGGAGAAAGAAGGGTTGGAGCATAGGTGGGAGGAAGGGTAGGGTGGGAAGTATTATTATGTTCCTAAATCTGTATAGATGTGATACATGAAACTTGTATAACTTAAATAAAAACTTTTTAAAATTTAAGTGTATATACTATATACACTTAAAAAAAGAACTATTCTTTTTAAAAATTTACATAAATATTCCAAAATCCAAAATAATCTGAAATCTAAAATGTGCACTTTTGGGTAAGGGATAGTCATGTTGTATACACACACATGCGTGCATACATTCTCACACACACACACACACACACACAAACGTAGTTCAAAAATTCATGGGAATATAATCAAAAGTTAGAAGATAAACTTATTGGGGCTGGCACTGTGGCACAGTGGGTTAAAGCCCCAGCCTGCAGCGCCGGCATCCCATAAGGGCACCGGTTCAAGTCCCAGCTGCTCCACTTCCATTCTAGCTCTCTTCTATCGCCTGGAAAAGCAGTGGAAGATGACCCAAGTCCTTGGGCACCCGCACTCACATGGGAAACCCAGAAGCAGCTCCTGGTTCCTGGCTTCAGATCAGCTCAGCTCTGGCTGTTGTGGTCATTTGGGGAGTGAACCAATGGATGGAAGACCTCTCTCTGGCTCTACCTCTCTCTGTAACTCTTTCAAATAAAGCAATTCTACAAAAAAGGAAGATAAACTTATTTTGGTCTAAAAGTTTGAAATCTATGCATAATTTTTCATAATATGCACTTTCATGAACTTTTTGAAGACTCTATGTATATAAAATAACATTAACCATTGCCACCTGAAAAGCCATGGGAATTCCCTCTTGGATTGGGGAGAATATCACTTTAGTGAAGGAAAAGTCACGGATGGTGATTCTGAAACAACCTGTGGCTTTGCACAGAGAGAAACATCTGTGGTCCTATTTGTACCAGTAACTGCAGCCAAACACCTGACACCATGCACGGGGATGTGTACGGGTAACTGAAATAGTCATCTCACTGCATCAATGCCATCTATTACCATTATTAGAAAAAAAAGTCATCGCAGAAAGTTTTTCTCTGCTTCCCATTCAAGTCCCCCATAATCCTGTAACATGATCTCAGAACCAGTATCCACATTTTTTTTTTTTTTTTTTTGTAGTGGAAGAAAAAGCCAGTGTAGAGTAGCAAATTGGACTTTGCAGACAGACTTCTTTCGTGTCCCAGCTAAGCAGCTGATTGGTGATGAGAATCTAGGCCGGTCACCTAAACTCAATGATGTGCTTCCTTATCTGTAAAGCAGGTATCATGATTCTTGTCTCGGAATTTTGAAGAATGCGGTTAAAAAAATTAAATATGCAAAGTTCTTAGCACAGTCCCTACTGCCTAATAAAATTCTCCGCACATGTTTTCTCCTCATCACTAATGGAAGGCAGAAATAATAACATAATTAAATGTGATGAATTGGAATAATCAGATAAAAATCATACAACTGATGGGTAACTTATTAGAATAAAAGATAAATAGCAGCAATTAGCACAGCCAAGGTTAAGTTAGTCTTACATGTACAGGAATCACGATAGGGTCTCTTTGCCCTGGAACTTAAAATTGGTCTCGTATTCCACTCTCAAAAAGGCCTTTGTTTGAATGGTTTGATTCAAATAAAGACAAGTAATGGCATTTTTCTAATGTCTACCAGGTGTCCAGGCTATTAGACATTGCTAAGACATCTAGGAAAAGCTTCCCAGTCCCTGGACTCATCTCAATGTAGAGTAGGAAGGCTCTCACGGTGTTATCTGCCTTATTTTATCTTTTCCCAGCACTATTGCTGTATAATTGGCACACAGAAACCTGCAGCTAAGTAACATATAATTTGGTGAATTTGGACGGATGTGCATATTCATATTATCATCACCATCCGGGTATGACAGATGACTCAAAAGTTTAAATTGTCTACAAGTTATAGCATGCTTGGGTGGTTATAGACTACGGGTTATTTTGCTGGGTTGTTTTAAAAGCAAGGCCTGTTCTTCATAAAAATAAATGTTGGTGGGGCTGGCGCTGTGGAACAGTGGGTTAAAGCCCTGGCCTGAGTGCCGGCATCCCTTATGGGCACAGGTTCTAGTGCCGCTCCTCTTCTGATCCAGCTCTCTGCTATGGCCTGGGAAAGCAGTGGAAAGATGGCCCAAGTCCTTGGGTCCCTGCACCCACGTGGGAGACCCGGAAGAAGCTCTTGGCTCCTGGTTTCAGATTGGCGCAGCTCCAGCCATTGCTGCCATCTGGGGAGTAAATCAGCAGATAGAAGACCTCTCTCTCTCTCTCTACCTCTTTCTGTAACTCTGTCTTTCAAATAAATAAAATAAATCTTCAAAAAAAAAAATGTTGGTTTGTAACTGGCAGATTTTTGGCTTCTGTACCTCTGCTCGCTTGATAATGGCCAAGGGCACCAGACTATGATTCCTCCTGCCTTTTCCCTGCTGCAGCCACAGGATAACACAGGTGCGCCAAGGTCAATGACACCATGCATAACTCCGACCAGGAACAAATGAATTGTTACATTTTTCAAAGGAAAAAAAGTTAAAAAAAAAAAAAAAACAAACTGATTGGCTAACTGCTTCTCGCTTCTGTATGCCTTCTTTCTACTTGTAGGAGCCTGCATGCACGCGTGATTAAATGACTGATAAGAAGAAGAGGTTTCTCTTTAAACCCCCACCCCCACCCCACTGCAACTTGGAGCTGTCCTCCCTGGACTTGCTCTGTGAGAAGACAGTTGCCAGCTGGCTGATAAAGACTCCTAATTTGATCTCAGAGTCTCCCTGTGTTTTTAATCTGTGTGCCCCACAACACAGGCAATAAACATCTCCAAAGGTGTGCTTTTGTTTCTGTTTTACTTGCATGTGTAATGAGAAAACTTAGCATGAGCGCCAGCTTGTCAACAAGGTTTTAAGTACAGAAGAACATGGATACCCGTAGTCTTTCTGTTACACAGCAGATTCCTGGAACTTGCTCCTCTTGAGTGGCTACAGCTTTATATCCCCTGAAGAGCAACTCTGTCCCCTGGAAATCATTGTTCTACTGTCTGCTTCTACACCACCGGGTATTTGAGATGCCTCATATGAGAAAAACCATGCGGTATATACTGACATCAGCTATCCTCTGTTCTCTTGTTAAAAAGAAAATGTCCCTGTGAGGAATGGAGCTTGCACCAATCAGCAACAATTTAGTTCTTCATACAATCACAAACTGGAAAAGTCCGAAACCACGTTCTCCCAGTTCATTTGACAGAGAGGTGGACTTAAACAGGGATGTGATTTTCTCGTTCATAAAACTGGTTTTGGAGACATGGGGCAGGAATATAGACATGCTCATCTCTAGTCCTGGTTGGACCAACAACTCCAAGATACTAGATTTTTGACAAGCTATGAATGTTCCCTGAAAAACAATGCCAAGTATGTTCCCTATTGAGATTGCTGTTGACATGAGGCAAATTGACAGCATGTTTGTCTTTTACGTCAGAACCAGAACCATTCTCTCTCCTTTCGTTTTCAGCCTCCAGTCACAGTTGCAGTTAGGCTCCAGGGAGGAGGAGGAGGAGGAAGAGGAAGGTCTCCTTCTTTCCTGGAGCTTCCCACAAACTGTGAAGTATTTCTCTTTGCTCCCTGCCTAGAGTAAGACTTTAACATAAAAATGCAGGAAACCATTTTGATAATCAAAAAAAAAAAAAAAAAAAAACTTTTGAAGCATTTACAAGATAGGATTACTGGAAGACTGCATTTAAATTATCTATGCTTTCTGCTTTTGATCCCTTAAAGGAAAATGGCATTAACTCATTCAAATAAATGATTAGATCTTAATGTTTTCTTTGGTTTAGATTTCAGGGCAATTGGCATAAAAATTTATTTTAAAATCATCTTGAACAATGGGTTAAAGTTCAAAATGGTTACTTTTAATCACAAAATACAGATATTCTTCAAAATCTGAATATCTTCCATGAGGTTAACCTATAGATTGCTATGAGGGATCAGAAAACAATGAGGCCAGCGCCGTGTCTCATTAGGCTAATCCTCTGCCTTGCTGTGCCGGCACACCGGGTTCTAGTCCTAGTTGGGGCTCCGGATTCTGTCCCAGTTGCCCCTCTTCCAGGCCAGCTCTCTGCTGTGGCCAGGGAGTGCAGTGGAGGATGGCCCAGGTGCTTGGGCCCTGCACCCCATGGGAGACCAGGAGAAGCACCTGGCTCCTGGCTTCGGATCAGTGCGGTGCGCTGGCCGCAGCGCGCCGGCTGTGGCGGCCATTGGAGGGTGAACCAACGGCAAAGGAAGACCTTTCTCTCTTCTCTCTCTCTCACTGTCCACTCTGCCTGTCAAAGAAAAAAAAAAAAAGAAAAGAAAAGAAAACAATGAAAGGTGTGAGTTTCCTCTTTAGTTGCTGGAGTGGGAGAGTATTAGACCCAAATCTGCAGGGATTACTGCTCAAAACACTGTTTTTCTTATCTGCTGATTTGAAAGTGAAGATAAGATAGAGTGGCAATATCTTTCACTTAATTAGCCCTTTCCCTAGGAATCCTGAGTAAATGTGTTGCTTTTGTTTGTGATGCAAGAAGAAAGCGGTTACTGGAAAAAGCACCAGGTCACTGCTCCTAATTACATTTGCTCTGACATTTAACCTTTTCAACAACTTCACAATAGTGGCATCTACTCTGACAGTTTTCTGTTTACCTTTCTCCCTGCAACATGGTTTTAAAGTTGTATTATCCTCAAAATGTACTCAGGACTCCGGCTGCTGAAATACAATGTGGGAAGTAGAAATTACCTTCAGCACATTTATCCATAAGGGTTAAGAACGAATTTAATGTTCTTTTAAAAATACTTGTGATCTAATTCTTCCTGTCTAGCTATCTACCTCTATGTTTATCTCTATCTCTACCGTGAACTGCAGAGAGTCCCCGTCATGACTTCCAGGAAACAGCTGTGTTTCAGCACCACTGAAGTTGTTTGGAGTAAGTTTAATTGACATTAACACCTTGACAGGGACAGAGTCCAGCTATCACTTAAAGGGGCTGCATAAATTGGTTTGTACCCAAAGCAGAACCAGGATACTGGACGGAGAACCAAACTCCGCAATTGTGAAGACTGAGGACATCATCTCATGACCAGTTGGACCACCTACGCCAGCACATCAGGTCACTGTGTGACACTCCACCTGATTCAAGCTCAGGAGTCTATGAGAACCTTGGAGAAGAGACACTGTGTTGTACACATAACCAGGAAGCCTTTATAAACACGACTGGTATGTTCAGCCTGTAAGTATTGTCTAGAGACAATTCTAAAGCATATTATATATATATATATATATATATATACACACACATAAATATTTGAGTTTTGGTAGGCCTTCTGTTTAGGAATTTCCTGTACACAATAAGTTACATGACTTATAGGATGGTAGTACATGCAGAAAGTGTAACAGCTCCATGATTTTCTGCTAGTTATGATTTTAAAGATCTCAAAATGCATCAAAAATTCTATGAGGAGTGAAGGTCTAGAACAAACAGTAGATGAAATGAGAAAAAATGGGGGCTGGTGTTGTGGCACAGTGGGTTAGGCCACCACCTATGACAATGGTATCCTACCTTGGAGGGCCAGTTAGAGTCCCTGCTTCTGAGCCACCTCTCTGCTAATGTGCCTGGGAAAGCTGTGGAAGATGGCCCAAGTACCTGGGCCCCTGCCACCCATGCGTCAGTTCTCAGCTCTTGGCTTTGGCCTGGATCCACCCTGGTTGTTGTATCCATTTGGGAATCAAACCAGCAAATGATAGATCTCTCTCTCGTTCTCTCCCTCTGTGTGTGTGTGTCTGTGTGTGCCTGCCTCCTTCCCTCCATCACTCTGACCTTAAAATAAATACATAAATCTTTCTAAAAAAGAGAGAAAATACACTGCACAGACCAAAAGAGAACACACAAAGTGTTCTGTGGAGGTTTTAGCAACCCTGGGAAATGAATGAAGAGAGCCCCTGGGTTCTGAAGACTGAATAAGGCGGGGTGAGACGGACCAAAATGCTTATGTGATATGAAAGGCCAGCAGTGTATGAAAGATGGCTACCATCAGCCGCAGTGACAGATGCAGGTCGTTCTTTGCTCTTGTATGGGTAGGGTTCTGCAACTATAGTTTAAAAGGAAAAACCAAAGTCAATCATTCCAGTGTGAAAAACCTATCAGGCCGGCGCCGCGGCTCACTAGGCTAATCCTCCGCCTTGCGGTGCCAGCACACCAGGTTCTAGTCCTGGTCGGGGCGCCGGATTCTGTCCCGGTTGCCTCTCTTCCAGGCCAGCTCTCTGCTGTGGCCAGGGAGTGCAGTGGAGGATGGCCCAAGTGCTTGGGCCCTGCACCCATGGGAGACCAGGAGAAGTACCTGGCTCCTGCCATCAGATCAGCGCGCCGGCCACAGCGCGCCGGCTGTGGCGGCCATTGGAGGGTGAACCAAGGGCAAAGGAAGACCTTTCTCTCTGTCTCTCTCTCACTGTCCACTCTGCCTGTCCAAAAAAAAAAAAAAAAAAAAAAAAGCCTATCAGTAGACAAAGAACTCACACCCTCTTCTTTACCAATGTCCCAATAAAGATGAACTTATTGGTACTGAATGTCAATGACAAAAGCTTAGCTGTACTCTCTGGGTCTTATTTCCATTTTTATTAAATTTCTTCTTTGCCCCAAACCTTTGAATTTCTTCAGGCTTGTCCTCATTCCGTGTCAGCACTGTGAATCAATGCTAATTTGGCTGTCTGGGTGCTAGGGCACATGCTGGTTTTCATCTCCCTCTGCCTGTTTTCTGACTGTAATATTCAGAAATATCAGTACCTAGTTGAATCTCATGGATCAGATGTACTTTAAAATATCTTTGATTTAAATAAAAATACAAGAAAGGATTTTTCATGGCCCAGGGAAGAGGGATGGAATCCAGTAGCGGGAGAGTCGTCGTCTAGTGCCAGCTACTTCCTGACTGCAGAAAGTTTGAGATGCTACTTCATCCCTCTAGCCCTAAGTTCCTTATCGGTAAGATGGAGGTACTGGGGCTGATAATCCTGAAGGTCCCTCCAGAGCTAGCAATCTCTTTTTGAGATAAAAATCAACATAAATCAGTGTGCTGCAAGGAAAGCAAAAAGTAGAGTACCTATAGCATTATTCAGATAACACCAGAATTTTGGAGTCATAACAGACCTTACAGTGATTTGTGCTATCCTTTATTTTGGCACTTGGAAACACTGATGCCCAAGAAGATGAAATAACCTATGACACTGAAGCCCTACAGCAGCAGATGCAGCAATTTAATTCACTGCATATTCATAAATAGTGCTAAAAGCTTCTGGAAATTTTAAAGTTTTGTGTAATAACGCTACTTGAGAAAGTGCATACTTGTGTCATTAGGGGGTTAAGGTTAGGATAGGTCTCTCATAACTATGCCATACAGTTTTCTTTTATTCACAGTTTTGTTTTCGTGGTTTCAGTTATCTGTAAACAAAGTCCAGAAATATTAAATGGAAAATTCCAGAAATAGGTTTAACTTGTACTTTTTTTGAGTAATATGATGAAATTGTGTTCCATTCTGCTCAGGCTGGGATAGAGATCACCCCATTGACCTCAAGTCCACACTTTATGAGGCTACTTCAGAACTTCCATGGAAATGGAATTAAAAGCTAAGTTTCTTCTAGTGAAAGTAATTTTGAAACCCACATGTGCGTGGTATCTTCAATATGTTCACGGAAACGCACAACATGGAAAAACTATGCACGGATTTCAAATTATTTTAGCACCATACAAATTACTTTTGAAGGTCCATTTTCCATGAAATGTCTGAAGTCTTCTCACATATGCCACCTGCTTATTAGTCACTCAGTAGCTGTCCTGGTTATCAGATCAACTATCATAGCTAAGACATGCATTACTCAAGTTTAGATAACCTTTATTCGTAATGGTCCCAGAGTGCAAGAGTAGTGCAAAGGAGGCACTATGACAAAACAACATGAGAGAAGATTAACTCCTGTACCATGCAGCACAATGCAGGAAGAAACATATAAGGCTAAGAAACTGTCTGTGGCCTCAGGCATCCACTGAGGACTCTGGTTCCCCTCTGCTGCTAAGGGGAGAACTAGTGTACGTTATAAATCTGGAAGGCAGCTTACAGAAATGAACAAAAGTCAAACTGCACAACCACAGAAGTGAATATGTCTCCCTAATATGCATGTTGACAGAAGCAGGTGAAGGAGTGTGCACGGTGCCCAATACAGTACACTCTGCAAATGTGATGAGGCTCTAGAAACACCAACCTGAGAAAAAGGTTTATTAAAAATCCATGTGCCTTTCAAAGAGTTATCAGTTACATAAATCTCCCAAGCAAGCCAGCCTCACCAGTGATTCATGCAATCTCTTCCCGATGACATTTTAAGTGGTGTTGTGAACGCATATTGCTGTTAATGTAAAATGTAATTAATGCAAGATTAATTGTTATCTCAGAAGCTGGAGCACGTAACTGACAAGCGAATTTAGAAGAGTGGTGGTCTGCATGAAATCACACTTCAGGGAAGGGATTTGAATCCTTCAAGCACTGCCCATGAGGAGCAGGTAGGACTGGCGCCAGCTCCTCAGAAACAGTTAAGAGGAGAAACACAATGTATTACCAGACGTGGTAGACACTGTGAAACACCTAACTACTTTCATTTTCATGCTCCTCCTGTGTGGCCTTTTGGACTGTAACTAAATAGACCAGAAAGGATGCACCATTTACAACTATGATGCCTGAAACAATTTTTGGCGTGTAGCAAGAAACTGAAGCACTAGTGGACAATTGCCAGGAGTTCTTCAACTTGATCCTCCCTTGAAAATGATGGACACATCACAGCAGTTAGAGTCAGATGATTCTTAAGCTTGTGTCCCTCAATAGGACATGATGAACCCTCATTTTAATTAACGTCTGAATTTCATGCTTGATTTTCTACATATACTTTCTTCCAGGATCTACTGGGAAGAAGGAGCAAGGAGGTGCTGCTTTAAACTAAAGAAAGACTGATACATTTTAAGAGGATGGAAGTACCGGTGTATAGATGCAATTGCCAGCAGAAATGGCTCATAAGTAAGTTCCATTTCAATGAAACAGAAGAGACTGAAGCTCCACATGTCTGGTTTCCATGGGATCATTGTCAGCCTGGAGGACACAGCGAGGACTCACTCACCTGGGCAAAGGAAAAAATGAATAGGCAAAGACCACGGACCTCCTGATTTTGTTGAAGCTGACTCTACTCAGAAGAACAGAAATCTTAGTGGTCCTTTTTTTAAACTTGGGAATAAAGTTAACAGGGTTAAAAGTGATTCAAAGCCATAAACATATATTTCTTAATTTTTGTTCACTGAGTCCAAAACCAAAACAATTTGAATAAATAACCAAACTCACAAAAATGCTACAGTATCTCTACTCAGGTGGCAATATATACACAAAACAAACCCAAACCAGAAAAAGCAGCTTTGATTTTAGCCCCAACTCAATTACACATTAGGTAGGACAACCCACCTCACTCCTTAGGATTCTGTTTAGGGTCAGAAGCTATGCCAGAGATTTATTTTTCTTATTAAAGAACTTATAACAGAATGCTGAGCACAAAAAAAGCACTCAGTGAGTATGTGCTGAATTGATATATTCATTAATAAATACAGCAGATTAGGCAATGACTGATTTGTCATCAAAGTGAAGCCACCTAGCCACTCGGTAACTCACAGGATATGCAATACGACTCAGCAAGCTCAGAGGATCACAACCACGGGGCCCCTGAGGCCCAGGGGTAAACTTCTGAAGCGACGAGCTCCATAGCACAGTGCACCCATGAATCAAAACGTCCTCCTTTTGTTAAACACGATCCCACACTTCAGGGCTATTAGCTTGTTTGGTGATCCTCAACACAACAGGAAGGAAGAAAATTGAAATATCGTGCATGTTACATTAACCTTCCTCAGGGTCTGCTGTTTGCTTTTGAGAAATTATTTTTAGAACTACTTCCCTCCTACAGACAAAATACTATTATGGCTAGTAGACATGTTTATATAGTTTGTACGTTGTAAATTCTTTATCTTTTATTCTCTGTCTCTTTTCTTAGAATAAAATTAAGAATTGTTAACATACAAAGGTTAGACCAGAAGGAACACACATTGCCAATTCACATTTGGAATATTAGAATTGATAAACTATGTGAATCTCAAGGAAGAGTTATAATGATACTGAGTATATGAAAAAACTGAGAAAGTAAAAGAGAATGCGAGTTAAGCTTGGATGATGACTATGAAGAATACAGGGGTGTCTGTCTTAATTAAAATGCACAAGGTGGGTGTGTTAGGAGGCGGCAACATATTAACTTTGATGTGGATGATGGGAATACAGAGAGTAGGGAATTTTCAATTATACTAGTGGTAAAGAACATGGAAAATAAAACCTTGCCTGGTAAAGCAATCTAAAGAGGTGGGTGTTTCAATTACAGAGTAGGTAATGGAAGTGCAAAGACTGAGATGTGTACAAGCCATCATGTGGGTGGCTGCAAGAGGAATGCTGGGAAATTAAAGCATGCTGGAGTATTTCACTCTGGTTTTTAATATCAGTCAAATATTAAACAGCGTAGGCTTAGTTCCCATCATGATCTGAATTTTCATATTCCCACTGAGATAATTTATGATTTCAAGTGACAATCTCAGCCAAACTAAACTATGACCCACTATAAAACATTTATATTTAGTCCTTGTAGTTGCTGTGTTTTTATAAATGACCACTGGTACTTAGGGGAATAATCAAGAAAAAGTAAGAAGACACTATACTGAAGCAGATTCAACCAAATACTGCCCATTGTGATGTAAAATTATAATGCATAAAAATATCAGCCAGATCAGAACTATTTTAATTAATCTAGTGGGAGGATTTCCTTTAATTTATTCAAGCGATCATCATCTTCTGGAGTGATGCATACCAGAAAGATGCAAGTTTGTCCGTGGTGGCAAATGTGAGAGATGTGAAACAGATCCTGTCCTGTGCTTCTTTGTGGTTCCAGCAGCCGAGACTCTTGGGTGGGGCATCTGGAGTTCTCCAAGCACTAAGACCCCTGCAACAAATTGGCTTGATGAAATTCTTGGGCAGAGCAGAAGATAGAAGGCAGCAGGGACCCTCATTTTCATTTGCAAAGATGAAATAGAAATCTCCTTACATGTACTTTAAAATAAAAATTTCCTGTAAGATAACCTCAAAATATTAACATCTTTTAATATCAACACTCCTTATTTTCCTTCTAAGTAAAGCTCCATGTTGTAGAGTTTTTCACTGCTTTTTCCTTTGGAAATCCTTAAAGGAGTGTTATTAAAAATGCTAACAGTACAAAAATGATACAAAACTGTTGAGTTCATTCACAGCACTACTATTGCACACTCGAAACTTCCATGTGTTGGCAAACACACATGTGTGTAATTAATTATGACATGATTACACTGTGTTCCAGAAGTGGCACTCTGCAACAAAAACTTAGCATTTGCATTTGTAAATAGCTGTGTGCTAATTTTTTAGTCGTTATCTTTCATGAGAGCCACCAGTGTGCAAACCACATCATTCTCTATCACCTTGTGTAGTACTCATGGAGGGAAACAAGGAAAGTGGCTACTTGGGAACAAGTCAGTAAAAATAGGTCTCACTAAAAACTATGTCAATTCTTGTTTTTGAACTTGCAATGTCTAATTTTTTAACTCTCTGAAAACTTAAATCTATCCTGTTTTATAAAATTCCATTTTTTAGTAACAGTAACCCTTATATGAAAATTGGAAATACTAATTGTGGCATAGAGTCTGTAAACATGAGGCAGAATACATATTTTCCAACATTCTCATAAACTGAATATCCAATTAATTAGGAAGTTATTAATCTCCCATTAGGGTATTTCCAATTGTAAAAATAACTAAAGAGATGGTCTTCACCTGTGTGGTTTGTATTCCGGCCGATGACTGAAAGCTGGAGTTTGTTAATGTCTTGTGTGGTTTTATACCCCACCCACACTTAAAAAGTATGAGACAGTCTTCCATGGCATGTACCGCTGTCCATCTATGGACAAAGTATGACAAGTAATTTAATCTGGTGAAGCACAACCCATTATAATTAAATGTGCTGACACCAGCATTCATAAGCCAGGAGTATATTAGGCAACACAGTTATGAAGATGACAATGAATTTATCTTTGCTTTCATGGAGCTTACAAGGCAAACTTGGGTAAAATTAGGTATAATAAAAGCACAGTTGGCATTGTTGTAGAAATTCAGAAAAAGAAATGGAAATTACTCTAGACTTGCTACCTTTGTGTTGCTTCTTAAAATTCCACAAAAACATCTTTAGCTATAGTATGAAAGTGCATTGTAACACTAAATCTCTCCAGTGAGACCCTGGAGTTACCTCCAGGATAAACACTCTGTCAGCTGATGATAATTTAAACTGCTCTTTAAGTTTTGTAACTTACTGTAAATTCCAAATTGGAAGAAATAAAATCCCAAAGGGCAGTATTAGTCGTGGAGTCAGACACAGATCTGCAATTTCACTCTGCTGTTATCCATCTCTAAATTTGGTTTGCCCATCAAGGAAATGGAGTACTGCCTAACTCAAGGCTGAACTGGAAAACATAGGAGATTTCAGGCGAGGATGCTGCCAGTGAGTCATGTACCCTCTGCTCTTCCGGTACCAGCCCTAATTATTACTGATGGCTATGCAGAGTCTTGCGATGCAGCACCTCTGGGATTAGTCTGTGCCCTCTGCAGATCTGAGCCACTGCAAACAGTAGTAACTTTCCCAGGCCTATAGTCACTCTGGTTTCCTGCGTTTTAAAAATACGACATTTCATTTAAGTTGTAGTTAGCAGTTAAATGAAAGGTGATTGATTTTCCTTTGTTCTGTTTCCTTAGAAATCAAAAGGCTCACTTGACCTAGATTTGGCTATAAGCTCCAAAATTTTTGCTGATACTGATGTTAAAATATTTTGAAAAGACACAGGCGGATTTTTAGGTACTTGCCAAACTTGTAGTTCTCAATCTTCTCTTTTTATTAGAGAAGGGGAAAGTGGAAATTGAATGTTCACTTCAAGCTCAGTACCAGATCAGCCTTCTTATGAGAGCAAAACGAGTGAATACTACTTTGACATCCAAGAAGCTGTAGAACCTACTGTCCAACTCTTGACCCTGGCAAGATGACGTTTACAAACTTTGACGAAAGGAGAGTTAAGGAGTAGGAAGTTGATGTATGGTAGATCATGTTACTTAAGAGGCTTTGGTTTCAGTTTACGCGTCTTTATGAAACCGGAGAAAGAATTACACAAGTTGCATCTCACAGAAATTAAAAGAAAAAAGAATTACATTCAACTAAAATTTTAAATAAGCAAAAGCTCTTCAATGGAGAAAGGAAAGCCTTTTCAATAACTGATCTAGGGTCCAGCACTGTGGCTTAGTAGGTAACGCCGCCCCCTGCAGTGCTGGCATTCCCATATGCGTGCAGGTTCCAGTCCCAGCTACTTCACTTCTTTTTTTTTTTTTTTTTTTTTTTTTTGAAATGAAATCAATTCCTGGGGAAAAGCTGCATGGTATGATTTACAACACAAATTAATAATTTAAAATTTTTTTTTTCATGTAAATCTTTTTTTTTTCTTTTTTTTATTTTTTTTTATTTTTTTTTTTAATCTTTTATTTAATGAATATAAATTTCCAAAGTACGACTCATGTGTTACAATGGCTTCCCCCCCATACCGTCCCTCCCACCCACAACCCTCCCCTTTCCCACTCCCTCTCCCCTTCCATTCACATCAAGACTGATCCAGCTCTCTGCTGTGGCCTAGGAAAGCAGTGGAAGATGGCCCAAGTCCTTAGGCCCCTGCACCTGCGTGGGAGCCTAGAGGAAGTTCCTGGCTCCGGATAGGCAAAGCTCCAGCCGTTGCGGCCAGTTGAGGAATTGAGGAGTGAGCCATTGGATGGGAGACTGACTCTCTCTCTCTCCCTCTCTCTCTGCCTCTCCTTCTGTGTAACGCTGGATTTCAAATAAATAAATCTTTTAAAAAAATAACTGATGCTAAAGAAATTTGTAGGCATGCATGAATAAATAAATAAATAAATCTTTACCTTAAACAACACACCTTATATAAAAATCAACTCAAAGTCTCCACAGACTTAAATACATAGTTTATAAAAGTATAAAATTTCTAGAAAAAATATAGGAGGAAATCTTCAGGGCCTAGGTCAAGCAAAGCATGCTTAAACTACACACCAAAAGGCACAGTTAATAAAAATGAAAATTGACAAATTGGACCTCATTAAAATGAAAAACTTTTACACTCTGAAAGATTCTGTTGTGCATGAAAAGATACACTGCAGCCTGGGAATATCCATAAATCATATCTGATGAAGGACTGGTACCTAGAATATATAAATAACTCTAAAATCTTAAGATTAAAGGACCAAAAATAAAGTTAAAAAATGAGCCAAAAACATGAAGAGACACTGAACAAAGAAGCCATGCAGATGGCAGATTAGCCCATGACAAGATGTTGCCATTATTGGTCATTACATAAATTCAAATTTAAACCAAATTGCAAATTACTACATATGTATCAGAATGACTAAACTCAAAATAAAGACTGATAACACCAAACATCAGTGAGGACACAGAGAAGTTGGAACACACGTACACTGCTGTTGGACATATAAACTAGTACCATCACCAGAAAACAGTTTGGTAGTGGCTATTAAAATAACAAAAAATGGACTTACCATATGATCCAGGAATCATACTCCTGGGAATTTATACTAGAGACCCATTTTCATGCAGAAACTGTGAAATGAATGTCCATGATAGTTTTATGCAGAATAACCAAAAATGTAAACTAGCCAAATGTCCTTCAATGCATAAACTTGTAAACCATGGTATATTCATATCATGGAATATCAATCGATAATTTAAAATGAAGAATTACTGATATGCAAATACTTGCAGAAATCTCAAAGAAATTATACGGAGTGAAAAAAATACTCCATGATAGGGCAATTGTGGCATAGCACGAGTAAAGAGATGGACAGTACTTGGTGGCTGGCGACAGTTAAGGATGAGAGGGGTAGAAATGAGTTTCTCTATAAACAAATATCACAAGGGGTTTATTTTTATTTATTTTTGACAGGCAGAGTGGACAGTGAGAGAGAGACAGAGAGAAAGGTCTTCCTTTTGCCGTTGGTTCACCCTCCAATGGCTGCCACGGCCGGCGCACTGCAGCCGGTGCACCGCGCTGATCCGAAGCCAGGAGCCAGGTGCTTCTCCTGGTCTCCCATGGGGTGCAGGGCCCAAGCACCTGGGCCATCCTCCACTGCACTCCTGGGCTACAGCAGAGAGCTGGCCTGGAAGAGGGGCAACTGGGACAGAATCCGGCGCCCTGACTGGGACTAGAACCCGGTGGGCCGGCACCACAAGGCGGAGGATTAGCCTATTGAGTTGCGGTGCTGGCCACAAGGGTTTATTTTTAAAAGATTTATTTATTTGAAAGTAAAAGCAACACAGAGATGGAGGGACAGAGAGAGGGAGATATCTTCCATTCCTTGGTTTACTACCAAAATGGCAGCAATCCAGGAATCCAGAACTCCATCTGGGTCTCCCACGGGGGTGGCAAGGACTCAAGTGCTTGTTCCATCATTCATTGCCTTCCCAGATGTTTTGGCAGGAAGCTGGATTGGAAGTGGAGCAGCTGTAACTTCAACTTGTACTCTGATATGGGATGGCAGCACTGAAACTGGCAGCTTAAACTGCTGTGCCACAATGCCAGCCCCACACCAGGGAGACTTCTGGTGAAGATACAGCTTACTACTATATGATGGTAATTACACAAAGCCATCCACTGGTACAACAGAATTTACATACATAAACGCACTCATGGTTGTACACTGCACACATGAACAGATAGGGATGTATATAACTTCTGAAATCTTCAGTTCTATGGGTTGAATTAATACCAATACAGAAAAAAAAAAGAATTTCTTGCCCAGGACCTTGGTTTTTGCTTAAGTAACCCAAAAAGACTCCAAAGAATTATGTTTCATAATTAAACAACCAGCATAATAAACAGTGTCTTCATCCCCCAAACTCTCAGCTTCATAGTTTTTACTCCATACTCTATTTTTTTCTCAACCTAAATTTGGAAAAATCAAAACAAATATACAAACAAAAGGCCTTGCATCCACTCCCTTTCTCCATTCTTCATCTCCACAACTGTACTTCTTGCTTTTCCTTTTCTCCTTCATGTCCTCTCTAATTGTTGGATCATCTCTTTATTATGTATATTATTTTGTTTCCTCACCTATCACTAAAAGAAGTACAACAATATTCCAGAAACAGAACAAGCACACACAAGTCCTAAGGACTTGAATATTAACAGATCAATATCATTTGTTCTTTTCATTATCAAAAGGGTTAATAATATCTACATACTCATGGGATTATTAGAAATATTAAATATGATGTTACATGTAAAGCATGGTATACAGTGCTTGGCACACATTGGTTGCTCAATAAACAGTAGCAGATAGTAATAGGAAACACTTGGCATACAAAAAAGAAGGGTGGTTTGCAATTTAGAAACCCACAAGCAAATATTCCCTAAGCATCTAGTAATTCTTAGTTTACTAGGACTGTGAAAGAGAGTGACGATAGTGCATAAATGAGCACACAAAAGGTGCCTGACATCATTAGTCACTAGGGACATGGTAGCACAGCACAACCATTGGAATGGCCACGATGCAGAGCGACACCATCTCGCATTCATCTCTCATCCCTGGGACAAACACGGAAAGCTAGAGCCATTACAGGAAGCTGTTGGCAGTTTCTCATAAAGGTAAACATTAACTTACAATGCAACCCAGCAACCTCTCTCCTAGGCATTTGTCCAAGTGAAATGAAAACTTAACATGCAAACACAAACATGTAAAAGAATGTTTATCGTGGCTTTATTGTCCATTTTGGAGACTACTCAAATGCTCTCCAACTGGTAAATGTAGACACGTAACTAGGTATGTCCACACAACAGGTCACCACTCTGATTCAGAAGGAATATAATACTGACACACACCATGACTGATCCCAAACGCCTTAAGCTAAATAAGAGAATCTAGACACAAAATCCAGCATGCTGTGTGTGTGTACAGAGGCAAAACTACAGGGACAGAAGGTAAATCAATAATAATCTTCATTAGCTACAGGTGTGAGGGGGTTGACCACAAAAGATCGCAAGAGAAATGTTTGAAAAGATGGAACTTTTCTATAACTTGATTTTCCTTGTCTATGCAATTCTTAAAACTCTTATCAATGTACACTAAAAAGATTATTCAAATTTTCCTTCAATTTTTTCAAATCACAAAATAGAGGCAGCCTGAGGGAAAATGACACAGATTTTGTCACTGCACCTTCAGATATAGCAGATATAGATGGGACTAACACACATTGAAAAAGAGAAGCACGGGTACTAGTAAATAATTTGTTTCTAATTTAGGAGATTTAAGGATAGGCATAAACCAAATTTGAAGAAATCACTGACTAATGTGGAAAGAAGAAAGATTGGGTTTTCCTGGCAACTATCAAGAGGATGGGAGGATCACGCCGGGCAGAGAAACCTGAGAGGGTATTTTCTTGTGGAGGAATGTAAGTAGAAAATGTCGAGCAAAAATTTACCCCCAAGAAGTGGCGCTGGTGTTAAGAGTAATAAGAAACTGACTTGATAAAGAGGATGCAGCAGGTCTCATAGGTGCCATATCTCAAACGTGGTCTGTGATATGATTAAAGTCTTTTTAATAACACAGTTATCACTAAATTCTTGAATGGGAAGTTATGATAAAGAGCATATTTTCAGATGATTATGCTGGAAGTAGTGTGCCCTGTACAAAAGGAAAGAAGTGATGATCTGACAGAACAGGGAAGGGAAGTCAGTATGTTGTTGGAGAACTAGATCTCTTGTAGCTGATGAATTGAAATCTTAGCTGATTGTCTTAATAACAAATATCCTGGGTTAAAAATGGAATCTTTGAATGCTTATAGAAAGCAAAGCACAGCTGCCTCTAGCAGTTTATGTCTATAGCTTCTGGACATGAGACATCACATATAGAAATGACTTCTCTCGGGGAGTTTTCTTTTAGGCCTGTGGAGACTGCAGCTGTCCGGACTACCACATGCTGAAGTCATTCCTGGCCTCATAAATAATGCACACTTAGGAATCCTACAGAACAGTACTTCCCTATGCCAGATTTCAAATATCTTCTTTTTAAAAGATTTATTTATTTATTTGAAAGGCAGAGTTACAGAGAGGCAGAGGCAGAGAGGGAGAGAGGTCTTCCATCCGCTGGTTCACTCCCCAAAATAGCCAAAAGGGCCGGATCTGAGTTGATGGGAAGCCAAGAGCCAGGAGCTTCTTCCAGGTCTCCCATGTGGGTACAGTGGCCCAAGAACTTGGGCCATCTTCCACTGCCTTCCATGGCCATAGCAGAGAGCTAGATCGGAAGTGCAGCAGCCAGGACTTGAACCGGTGCTTGATGTGGGCACTGCGGGCAGCAGTGTTATGCACTATGCCACAGCACCGGCCCCCAGATATCTTTCAACTCCTACATAAAGTCACCAGAGAAAGGATAGACATGCCTACCTTGTGTGCTTCAAGGTGAGAAGAGGAAAATGTGATTTGAGATCCTTTGGTAGCTATTTGTCTTCGTGAATGCCTAAGTTCTTACTTTTACAGTTTTAGCTAATAGTCTTGATTTTGAAAAACACAAGTTAAATGACTAAAGGTAAAAAACTTGGGTTTTTTGTCAAATTCAGTCTAAGTCCCTGAAGAACATATTCATTATCCACTGCCATAAAAAAATTCTATTCGGAATCCTTATAGGGACTAACGAGTCTTAATTGTATGTTAGGTTATCAATTAAATATCTCATAACTATTCAAAATAAAGATGTCAAAATCAACATTCCCAGCACATTGGTGTTAGAGTAGGTGTGGCCCCGAGCCTTCCAAAAGTTTTTTAATTAATCTTGGGATGCACTGTATTAAGAGAATGTCAAATGTCTTGCTGAGTAGCAAATAGATGAACCCTATAACAGCTTCAAGTTACAATGAGGCTAATGCCAAATGCCCTTCATCTGAGAGTCCTAGAGGCCTTTACAAATGGCAAAACATTAATCTGAACATCACTCTAGAGGAGCATCAAATTAATTTCCATTTCAGAAATGAACCCCCTGAGAAAGAAGCATGTCCATGACCACAATTAAACCTACTTTTTAGCATACTTAAAGCAAGTTCCTAACAGCCATCTGTTCTGACGCTAATTTCAGGCATAGGGATAAAAGAGGGTGAAGATGTTAGAAAGGAAAACCAACCATATTCATTAAACATATTTTGAGCACATAAAGTCAATATAGGACTACAGGTCTCAGAAGCAACATTTAGGAAACAGTATCGTTAGTGCACAGTATGGTACGTACCCTGACAATAGCATGATTGAGATACAATGATCCCCCTTACTCTCTGGGAATATATTCTAAGACCCTCAATGGATCCTGGAAACCATGGATCATACTCAATCCTATATAGATGTTACTACTTACATTTTTCCCCATACATATATACCTATGATGAAGGTTAAGTAAGAGATTAACAACAAATAACAGAACAAATTATACCAATGTGCTTTAGTAAGTTATGTGAATATGGCATCTCTCTCTCTCTCTCTCAGCTGGCTGGGTAGCACTTACAGCATGCACCCACTGGGCAAAGGGATGGCTCACATTCTAGTAGCACAGAGTAGGAAGGCATGAGGTTTTATCACTCTACTGAGAATGGAATGCTATTTAAATCATATGAAATTTTTATTTCTGGAAAGTTCTATGAATATTTTTTGGACAATGGCTTCTTGTGGGTAACTAAAAATATAGAAAGTAAAACACAGATAATTCAAGTCTACTGTACAGGAGGCAAACACAATCAATCTAGGGAGTGAATGAAAAGTTCACATGGGAAATTTTGCTTAAGCTGAGCTTTGAAGGATTGTAGAAGCAGAAGGCAAGATAGGGGATTCTAGAAAGAACAAATAGCATTTATAAAACATTAAGCCTTGTACTTGCCAGTAGCTAGAATAATTAGTCTATGTGATTGGGTTCCAGGGGTGATGATGGCAGGAGTCAGAGGGTAAATAATGTCACGAAACACATTAAGCTAAGGAGCTAAACAGCAACCCAAATGCTAGTGAAGGCGATGGCTCAATGGCCAGTGCACGTGTTCACTCGGGACCCAGAAGACCATCCACCTTATGATATCAATAAGGAATTATAAATGTAATGTTCAAGAACTCCGACATACAAAGGCATTACCTACTCACAAACTCCATTTACAATTCAGACTTCCATGTGCTTTATAAGAAGCCAGCTGTCTATTTTGGCCTGGAGGAAAAGAAAATGAAGTTGGTGTACAGCTAGACCATCTGTGCAATGGACGCTGGCAAAAGAAGAGATCAGCCGGGCACAGGGAGACAAGAGAGCAAGGGATTTCAATGAAAACAAGTAACTCAGTGATTAGTGGACATAGGGAGCTAAAGAAAACAAGGAGTGACCAGAAACTTGATTCTCTCTCCCTGGGCTTTGGATCTTTTCACTGATTTGTAAAGACAACAGAAAATAGGAAAGAATGCTTTGGTGTGAAAGATGAATAATTCCTTCCAAAAACATTGTCAGTTTGAGGATTCAAGTGGAAAGAGTTCCACATAGCTGTGGGGGTGGAGATTATCTCCAGAAAGCATTCGTTTTTCATGGAATCTAACCTTGAAGTCAAGGGTCTTCAACACATAGCAAATGCCCAGAAAACACTGCTTACAGAGGACTATTAGCGAGTTAGGCAATGTCTTTTCTTCTAGAATGAATCCACACTAAGGGCTACGTCCAAAGTTCTGTTCCCACACTGCTGTCCCTGCCCCTCCCCTTTTCCATTTCCATCAGATTTGCTCAGACTTTATGTATCAGTAACTACAAAAAGCAGCCCCCTGGAATTCTTTTATTGTAATGATACTGTACATGTTAGACTCTCTGGGGAAAAGATGCTGACATGGAGTTCTAAGTTTTATCGGGAGTTACACCTGTTAAAGAGCAAGACACAGGATTGCACACGAGGTGCTGAGAGACACCCATACAGACTTGCCATCTCTACCAGTGCAGAGGGGCACCCTGGAATGAAGGACGCTTAAGGGAGGAGTTTCCAGAGGATGGAGATGGTCTCGCCCTCATGCCATCACCAGGGGACAGCTCAGAGAAGAACAACCTTCAGTTAGAAGCAAGCAAAGCATGAAAGAGCTAATGATTAGGAGTGTTACAGCAGGGTCTGAGCAGGTGTTTCTCTGGGTCTACACAGACACGTGGAAGACACATTACACAATATTTATCTTATGAGACTCTATGGAAGGTATGTGTCTTGGTTGCATGAATAGCTGTGCATAACCTGTCTTTGTTTTGTTTCTTATATTTTTAAATTTGTTATTTTTAACAGAATCAATGTGATTTGTAGATGCATTACTAAGAACATAATGATATTCTCTTCCTCCTTCCCCGTTTTTTCTACTAATCCTCCTTCTTTCTCCCTTTCTTTCTTGTTAGTTTTTGAGACAACGTATTTTAAAATTACATTGCAGTAAAAAGGCTTAATACTTCCCCAAATACAAAGTTTAACAAGTAAACAGCAAAGAGACCCCCGTTTAGTGGGAATATAGACAATGGCTATAAATGATAATTCAGTGGAAAATGACTATTTCATCCATTTACAGTAAATCTTAAAGTAATAAGAGATCATTAAAACTATAGTAATATAAAATTCTTAACCATTGGTTTGACAAAGGTATAAAAGAAAGTTTTATTTAAGTATTTTTCTGTGGGCCTATGCTGTAGTGTAGTAAGCTAAGCCTCCACTGTGGCGCAGGCAATCCCATAAGGGTGCTGGTTCGTGTCCTGGCTGCTCTTCTTCCTATCCAGCTCTCTGATAATGTGCCTGGGAAACCAGTGGAAGATAGACCAAGTGTTTGGGCCCTTGCACCCATGTGAGAGACCCAGAAGAAGCTCCTGGATCCTGGTTTTGGATTAGATCATCTCAGCTCTGGCTGTTGCAGCCATCTGGGAGTGAACCAGTGGGTGGAAGACTTTTCTTTTCTTTTTCTTTTCTTTTTTTTGTATTTATTTGACAGAGTTATAGACAGTGAGAGAGAGAGAAAGAGAGAGAGAGAGACAGAGAGAAAGGTCTTCCTTCTGTTGGTTCACTCCCCAAATGGCCGCCACGGTCGGCACGCACCTATCTGAAGCCAGGAGCCAGGTGCTTCTTCCCAGTTTCCTATGTGGGTGCAGGGGCCCAAGCACTTGGGCCATCCTCCACTGCTTTCCTGAGCCACTGCAGAGAGCTGGACTGGAAGAGGAGCAACTGGGACTAGAACCCGGTGCCCATATGGGATGCCTGCACCGCAGACACAGGATTAACCAAATGAGTCAGGGCACCGGCCCCGGAAGACTTTTCTCTCTGTATCTCCCTCTCTCTGTAACTCTGCCCCTCAAATAAATAAATAAATTAATTAAAATCTTAAAAAAAGAAACTCCATTCCAGCAATACTGACGCATACAGACATTTCTCCCCCCACCCCCCCCCCTTTTTTCCTTCTTGTTTATTTTTAACTTTTAGTTCCCACATCTAAGACAGAATATACAGTATTTGTCTTTCTGGATCCAGCTTATTTCACTCAACATGATGTCCTCCAGTAGTGTCCATTTTGCCCCAAATGGTAGAATTTCATTCCTTTTATAGCTGAATAATATTCCATTGTATGTATATACCCCTTTTTTATACATTCATATGATGATGGACATCTTTCTTGATTCCAAATTTTAGCTATTGTGAATAGTGTTGTTATGAACATGGTAGCACACATATCTCTTTTGTGTTCAAGTCTTTTTTTTTTTTTTTTTTGACAGGCAGAGTGGACAGTGAGAGAGAGACAGAGAGAAAGGCCTTCCTTTGCCGTTGGTTCACCCTCCAATGGCCGCCGTGGCCTGCGCGCTGTGGCCGGCGCACCGCACCTATCTGAAGCTAGGAGCCAGGTGCTTCTCCTGGTCTCCCAAGGGGTGCAGGGCCCAAGGAGTTGGGCCATCCTCCACTGCACTCCCGGGCCACAGCAGAGAGCTGGTCTGGAAGAGGGGCAACTGGGACAGAATCCGGTGCCCCAACCAGGACTAGAACCCGGTGTGCCGGCGCCACAAGGCGGAGGATTAGCTTACTGAGCCGCAGCGCCAGCCCTGTGTTCAAGTCTTTTGAGTATATAGCCAGTAGTAGGATTGCTGGATCTTATGGCAAGTCTAGTTATGGTTTTTAAAGAAATCTCCACACTGTTTTCTACAGCGGCTGTACTAATTTACATTTCCTCCAACAATGTATAAGTATTTCCCTTTGTTCACATCCTCACCAGCATTTGTTACTCTGTTTTTGGGTTTTAGTCATTTGGACTGGGGTGAGGTAATATCTCACTATGGTTTTGATTTGCATTTCCCTGATGGCTAATGATATTGAGGATTTTTTTCATATATTTGTTGGTCATTTGTATTTCTTCTTTTGAGAATTGTCTATTGAAGTTATTTGCCCATTTCTTAACTGGATTGTTTTTTGTTGTTGTTGTTGTTGTTGAGTTTTTAAAGTTGTTGATATATTTGGGATATTAATCCTTAGACAGGCAGTTGACAAATATGTTCCCTATTCTGTTGAATGTCTATCAGTAGTTCTGTTGGACTCTATCAGTAGTTCTCTTTGCTGTGCAAACGCTTCTCAGTTTGATATAGTCCCATTTATTTAGTTTTGCTTTTGTTGTCTGTGCTTTGGGGTCTTGTCCAGGAAGTCCCTAGATCAATGTCTTAGAGTGTTTTCCCTACATTTTCTTCCAGAAATACAGAGTGTCAGGTCTTATAATACAGGTCTTTGATCCACTTGAGTTGTTTTGTATATCTGTATATTTGTGTATTCATTCTTTTACATCCAGTTTTCTAGCACCATCTGTTGAAGAGATTATCCTTATTCTACAATATGTTCTGAACACTTGTTTCAAATTTCAGTTGGCTGTATGTATATGGATCAATTTCGGAGTTCCCTATTCGGTTCCACTGATTTATGTATCAGTTTTTATCCCCGTACCAACCTGTTTTAATTACTACAACTTTGTAGTATGTTTTGAAATCAGGTGTTGGGATGCCTCTAGCTTGCTTTTTCTTGCTCAGGATCACTTTGGCTATTTGAGGTCTTTTGTGATTCCATATGAATTTAGCATTGTTTTCTCTAACTCTGTAAAGAATGCCATTGGTATTCTGATAGGGATTTACATTGAATCTTAAATTGCTCTAGGTAGTATATTTCTTTTTTTGTGAGTTCACCATTAGCCTACAAAAAAAGCTACTGTTTCTTGTGTTTATTTCGTAACCTGCAATTTTACTGAATTGGTTTATGGATTCTAACAGCTTTTTGGTAGACTATTTTTTTTTTTTTTTTTTTTTTTTTTATTTTTGACAGGCAGAGTGGACAGTGAGAGAGAGAGACAGAGAGAAAGGTCTTCCTTTGCCGTTGGTTCACCCTCCAATGGCCGCCGCTGCAGCCGGCGCACCGCGCTGATCCGATGGCAGGAGCCAGGAGCCAGGTGCTTTTCCTGGTCTCCCATGGGGTGCAGGGCCCAAGCACCTGGGCCATCCTCCACTGCACTCCCTGGCCATAGCAGAGAGCTGGCCTGGAAGAGGGGCAACCGGGACAGAATCCGGCGCCCCGACCGGGACTAGAACCCGGTGTGCCGGCGCCGCAAGGCGGAGAATTAGCCTATTGAGCCACGGCGCCGGCCTCTTTTTGGTAGACTATTTAGGTTTTTCCATGTACAACAGTATGTCATCAGCAAACATGGATAATCTGACTTCCTCTTACAATTTTGATGCCTTTTCTTTCTCTTCCCTAATTACTCTTGCTAAAACTTCCGGTACTATATTGAATAATGGTAGTGAAAGTAGACATCCTCACCTTGCTCCAGATCTGAGGGGAAATGCTGTGTTTTTCCCCTTCACTGTGATATTGGCTATGATTTTTAATATATAGCCTTTATAATTTTGAGGAATGTTCTTCTATACCTAATTTGAGGACAGCTTTTAACATAAAAGATTGTTGAATCTTATCCAATGCTTTATTTGCATCTATTGAGATGACCACATGGTTTTTGTTTTTTATTCTATTGATGTGATTTATGACATCTGTTGATTTGTGAATGTTGAACCATGCTTGCATTTCTGGGATTAATCCCACTTGATTGAGATGTATGATCTTTTTTATGTGGTTTTGGATTTGATTTCTTAGTATCTTGTTGAGAATCTCTGCATCTAGGTTCATTACAGATACAAGTCTGTAGGTTTTTTTTTTTTTTTTCATGTCAGGTCTTTGCTTGGTTTTGGTATCAAAGTAATGCTGGCCTTATAAAAAATAAACTTTGGCAGAATTCCATCCTGCTCAATATTTTGGAATAGTTGAAAGAGTATTGAACTTATTTCCTCTTTTAATGTTTTGTAGAATTCAGTAATAAAGCCATCAGTTGCCAGGCTTACCCTTGATGAAAGACTTTTTTTTACTGCTTCAATCTCATTGCTTGTTATAGGTCTATTTAGATTGTCTATATCTTCTTGATTTCATCTTGGTAGGTTGTATGAATCCAGGAATTTATACATTTCTTCAAGCTATTCCAGTTTATTAGAATATAGTTCTTCATGGTAGTTTCTTATGATCCTTCATATTTCAGTGATATCAGTTGTAATGTCTCCTTCTTCATCTCTAACTTTATTCATTTGAGTTCTTCCTCTTTTTTACTTTGTAAGTCTGGCTAGAAGTTTATTTATTTTAGATATCTTCTCAAAAAAAAAACTTTTGGTTTTATTGATCTTTTAATTTTTTTTAGTTTCAATTTCATTTATTTCTGTTCTCATCCTTACCATTTCACACCTCCTGCTGATTTTGATTTTGGTTTGTTCTTTTATTAAGTCTTCAAGGTGCTTCATTAGATCTTTAATTTGAGACATTTCTGTTTTTTTCTTAATTTTTTAAGAGATACAAGTTGGAAAGGAGGAAGTCAAAAAGTCAAATTATCTCCCCCCCCCCCTTTTTAAGATTTATTTACTTGAAAGGCAGAGTTAGAGAGAGAGAGAGAGAGAGAGAGAGAGAAGGAGACGTAGAGAGATCTTCCATCCACTGGTTCATCCCCCAAATGGTCACAATAGTGATGGCTGGACCAGGCTGAAGTCAGGAGCCAGGAGCTTTATCTAGGTCTCCCACGTGGGTGCAGGGGCCCAAGGATTTCAGAAACCTTCTGCTCATTTTCCAGGTACATTAGCAGGGAGCTACATCAGAAGTGGAACAGCTGGGACATGAACTAGTGCCCATATGGGATTCAGGCATGGCAGATGGAGGAGGCTTAACCTACTGCACCACAGTGCCAGCTCCTACATTTCTTTTTTTAATGTAAGTATTTAATGCTATAAACTTTCGTCTTAATACTGCTTTTGCTGCATTCTACAGATTTAGATATGTTGTGTTTTCATTTTTTCAAGAAAGTTTTTGATTTCCTTTTTAATTTCTTCAGTGACTCATTGATCATTTAGAAGCATGTTGTTTACTATCCAAAGTATTTATGAGTGTTCTATTGTTGTTTTGATGATACCTAGTTTTATTCCTTCATGGTCTGAGAAGACACATGGTATGATTTCAATCTTTTTAAATTCACTGATTAAGCCAACCTAAGTCTTTTGGTCAGTTAATTTAATCCATTTATATTCAAGGTTAGTATTGATAGATAAGAACTATGACCTGTAATTCTGTTGATTTGATAATGATGCTACCTGCTCTGCTGGTGAACTTTGTGGTATAATGCATTTTCATGATGTTCACTGCTAATGCAGTGAATTTCTTGTGAGGCTGGTCTGGTGGTGGTAAATTCACAGCTTTTGCTTATCTGGAAAATACTTTATTTCTCTTTCACTTTTCAAGGAAAGCTTTGTTGGATATAATATTTTTGGTTAGAAAGGTTTTTTCTTTTTTTTTGCACATAAAGGGTTTATTTTTAAATGTTTTAAGGATAGGATAGAGTTACATCATAATTATAAAAATTACTTACAGAATTAACAGATTTATATTGTATATACTTCTAAATGCAGAGAACAGGGGACTGTCTACACATTGTATAAAATAAAATCAAAATTAAAAAATGAATTCAAGCTCAAAAGATGAGGTCATTACCTAATTTTAAAATGTGAACACAAAGACCTCTGACCTATGCACATTCATTCCACTGCACTAATGGTGGAAAATACAAAGAGCGCAGCATTTCCAAGGAACCACAGACATTTTGACCATAATTATTTTGTTATAATTGTTCCTGTTTTGTCTTTGGAGCCTTTTTTTTAAGAGAAATGTTTTTTCTTTTAAGATCCACTCTGTTCGGCCTCTAGGGTTTCTGCTGAAAAGTCTGATGTTAATCTAATTGGTTTTCCTTCATATGTAACATGATACTTTTCTCTTATAGTCTTTAGGATTCTTTCCTTGTCTTTAACTTTTGACGATTTGGCAACAATATATCTTACAGAAGACTTTCATTGTTGAGTCCACCTGGGGTTTGAGTTTCTTATATCTGGATGTCTGTGTCTTTTTTAAGACCTGGGAAATTTTCTACTATTATTTCATTTAGTAGGTTGTCAAAGCCTTTTTCCTTTTCTTCTCCTTCAGGAATGCCTATAATATGTATATTTGGTCATTTATTGGTATCCTATATTTTGAGTAGACTTTCTTCATGCTTTTTAATTATTTTCTCTTTGTCTAACTGAGTTATTTAAAACTTCTTGTCCTGGAGTCAGAAACTCTTCCCTCCACTTGGTTCATTCTTCAGGTTAGCTCTCAGTTGTGTCTTTTATTTCACTGTCTGAAGATTTCATCTCCAAAATTTCTATTTGATTCTTCTTAATGAGTTCTATCTTCTGAGTAATATTTTTATTCATGTCACTCATTGATTTCCTCATTTCTTTAATCTATATTCTCTTGCTTCTCATTGAGCTTCCTTACAATCATTATTTTGAATTCTGTATCTTTCATTTCATAGACTGCCTGCAGTTCAGGATCTAACCCTGGAGGAGTATCATGTTCTTCTGGACTCACCATGCCACCTTGCTTCTTCATGTCTCCTGTGTCTCTACAACGACGTCTGCCTATCTGGCGCATCTGTCCCTTCTTCACTGGGTAGGTTTAATTATAAAAGTTTGTGGTTTAGCTGGAATGTGCGGTATCCCTTGGCTTGTTGCTTTGGCTTTTGTTCTAGGTAAGCCCAGGATTACAGTCTCTTGAGTAATTTGTTTTGTCTTAATCAATGTCAGTTGTGTCTATAAGTGACACAGTGGACTAGTCTGCTACAGTTCATATGGATAGAAGTGTGGCTTTGAAATTATATAGGGTTTCCTTGGATGTATGTCTTTGGTTCACAGAGAACTGTGCCAGTCTCCATGGTGAATGTGTATCATTTTCTTGGTGCAGAGAGAAACAGGGTGGCTGCCCCCTTGACCTACTGGCAAGCCTGCATGACGCCAGGGCTTCTACAACTATTGCTGTGGCTGTAGGACTACGCAATGTGAATGGATTCTTCCTCAACTCTTGTTAGGATAGTCCAACTGGTGCTGTGGCTTACAGCACCAACCACTCTAGTCCTAGAACTAGGGGATGTGAACTGGAGTCTGTTCCTGTCACACACAGTGACTACAAGGTATACAGATTTTTACTTTTGAGGTCACAGATGTGGAATCCAAGTAGATTCTGCCCTATGACCACCAGGTAGATTTCAGTGGCACTGAGAAATTTAGGATGAACATTTATAGTCCTGCTGTTGCAGGGTATAGAGGGGTCATTACTCAAATCTCCCAGGGCAGAACAGATGTTTTCATGGGCAGCTTCTTGTGTTAGCCCCCAGAAGCTGAGTCCCCCTTGCTCATGTAGGATATGTGAGTGTAGCTCTGGTGATAATGCCCCAAAACTCCCATAGCTGCAGGATATAGGGGATCTGTCCTTTGCCCCACCTGTCACCCCAACTCTATGATGCTGGTAGGAAAAGAGAGACGTGCTGCATGACTCTCTGCTACTGAATATGGTGCTCTGCTGGAGTCGGGGAGGGGAAGGAATCCAGCCGACTTCCCTGCTCCAAGCCAAACAGTTGTTCAGACCCCAGTCAGCTCTCCAGACTGAAGTAAAAGTCAGTGGGCGACTGTGAAATTCCCTCTCAGGTCAAACTGTGGACAGTGGGGGCATGCAATGACTTCTTCCTACCTTGGCATGCTAAGATGGCAGCTCACTGCTGGGAACTGGCTGTGCCACATGGCTGACTGCAGAAATGTCTCTGTCTGTTCTGCTCTTATCCCACAGAGTCTTCATTGTTTTTTGTTTATTTTTCACTTCTTCATTGAAAATTTCTGTTAACCGGGACCCCTGGAAAAGAAGCCCTTCCTTTGCTCTTTTCATTTCCTAGAGCAGCTTAAGTTAGTGTGTCTATACCCTATTCAGCCTTCTCGAGTCCTCTTTTCCTGTCATTTGGACACTGTTATTCATGTAGTTGACAGGTTTTCATCTATGAATTGGCTGCTAAGGAGCTCAGAGCTGTTTTTAGAGACCACATAGGACATCCTAAAATATATTTTGAATAATAAGACCATAGCTGCTGCAATATCCTTCAATCTTGATCTCCTTTTTACTTACAAGGAATATAAGCTACCTCAGTCGGAGACTAGATCTCAAAGGAAGTAAATCCAAAGGTGGAGCTAGCCTTTCCTAAATTTATTCACAAGGTACCATCATAGATCATACAATAAGATGGATTACATTGAATTCTCAGCTAGGGCCACATTTGATATTACCCAAAAGCGATCATTGATTACTTCAAATACAAAGAAAGTACTTTGTATCTCAAATTATAAAACTGGTCATTTATGGAGTTTTATTGATCTGCAGCCCTAAATAGAATTTTCCAACACGTGAATGTCTTTCAGCACATGCTCAAGACCCTTAATTGGTTATTACACGTTTGGAGAAGAAACAAGAATTCTGGAGGCTCCTTACTTGTCCTGGTTTCCTCCTAGTACTTTATTAGAAGCAAGAAGATGATCACTGTTCAACCCACTTCTGCTAGAGAAGCCAGTATTAAAAGGCCGTTTGGCAGTCACTTATCTCTGTCTTTAGCTTTTGAAGTTTTGAAATCGCAATGACCTGAACATTAGGAAAGCAAAGCTTCCTCTCTTGGGGGGAAAGAGGGCTGGAACCGGGTTGGTCAATGGACATGTGGTAAGGTCAAAGCTGTAGTAGCCAGAATGGAACAATCAGAACTGGAAAACAGGAGCTAGTTATGTGATTCAGATCCTATTGACAGCCAGAAAGGGGACAGTTCTTGCCAATGACTGAACTATGTATACAAGGGTTAATCCTCAAAGGAAAAAGAAAGTGCATCAGAGTGAATGATATGAAGTGCTTGGTTTTAACAGAAATAGAATTAGATACATAATTTGTGGAGCCCAGTACAAAATGAAAATGCAAACCTTGTTAAAAAATTAAGAATTGTTTTTAATGATTTATTCATTTATTTGAAAGGCAGAGTTAGATAGAGAGAGAAGGAGAAACAGAGAAAGAAGGATCTTCCATCCACTGGTTCACTCGCCAAATGGCCACAATGAATGGGCTGGGCAAGGCAAGAGCCAGAAGCCAGGAGCTTCTTTCTGGATCTCCCACATGGGTGCAGAGGCCCAGGGACTTGGATCATCTTCCACTGCTTTCCCAGGTGCATTAGCAAGGAGCAAGATTGGAAGTGGAGCAGCTGGGACTCAAACTGGTACCCATATGGGAAGCTGGCGCTATGGGCTGTGGCTTTAACTCACTGTGCCACAGCATTGCCCCTCCCCCCAAATTAAGAATTCTGAGACAATCTCATTAAAGCATTACAACAAGCACGGGTCTTCTGGAGTTTGGGATGACTGCATAGGTCACATGTTTATGAAGCCAGTCGTGTCTTCAGACCCAAATGTTAACCACCAAAGAAGTGAACTATTTCCTCCCTCCCTTGGGTCATTAATTAACAACAACTTATCTTTAAATCTGAGAAATTTCTATCCCTATCATTTCACCTATTGGCCCTCTGGACTCTGGAGAGTGGAATTACCAAAGCCTGCTGTGGTTACAAAACTCATAGAATGTGAGAATCATTCTGTTTTCAAATATGCTTTATTCTGGTTGAAATATTTTGAACCATAACTTTTTTTTTTTTTTTTTTTGACAGGCAGAGTGGACAGTGAGAGAGAGAGACAGAGAGAAAGGTCTTCCTTTGCCATTAGTTCACCCTCCAATGGCTGCCATGGCTGGCGCGCTGCAGCCGGCCGGCGCACTGCGCTGATCCGATGGCAGGAGCCATGTACTTCTCCTGGTCTCCCATGGGGTGCAGGGCCCAAGGACTTGGGCCATCCTCCACTGCACTCCCGGGCCACAGCAGAGAGCTGGCCTGGAAGAGGGGCAATCGGGACAGAATCCGGCACCCCGACAGGGACTAGAACCAGGTATGCCGGCGCCGCAAGGTGGAGGATTAGCTTAGTGAGCCGCGGCGCCGGCCTTGAACCATATCTTACAAATCAATATCTTCAGTTTAAAATTGGTTTGGCATCCTTATTGACTAAGAGGTGCTAACCATTTCTTTTCAAAATGTCTCATAGGGTCCCAATCTTCACTTCTAGATATGGACGCAAGCCCTTTTTATAACACAATTGAAGCTGCTTGTTATGGTTACACATGCTGCAACTACTACTATGGTGATCTCAGAGTCATAGCTGGTAAAGCAGGATTGCCTGCAGAGTATCATCTTCCCAGTATGGAGTAAAGTAGAAGATAATCACTCCAAGTCTATTACATCAGAAAGGAGGGATGTACAGAAAGCATATTAAAAAAAAAAAGAAAAGAAAAATTCCAAAATAATCTAATGGCCTCCACGTTGAGAACCCTTGATCTACTTCCAATGGTTCTTTTTTTCTCCAGGGTAAGAAAATGGACACAGACGGGGAAATAATCAGCTTAAGTTCATGCAGGTGGAGAGCAGCCTGACCCCGAGCCAGGAATACTGTGTCTCTGATAGGGGTTTCTCCACAGTCTATTAAAAGTGCACCACAAGGGTGGTGCCATGGCTCACTAGGCTAATCCTCCGCCTAGTGGCGCCGGCACACCAGGTTCTAGTCCCGGTCGGGGCGCCGGATTCTGTCCTGGTTGCCCCTCTTCCAGGCCAGCTCTCTGCTGTGGCCCGGGAGTGCAGTGGAGGATGGGCCAAGTCCTTGGGCCCTGCACCCATGGGAGACCAGGAGAAGCACCTGGCTCCTGCCATCAGATCAGCGCGGTGCGCCGGCCGCAGCGAGCTGGCCGCGGCGGCCATTGGAGGGTGAACCAACGGCAAAAGGAAGACCTTTCTCTCTCTCTCTCTCTCTCACTGTCCACTCTGCCTGTCAAAAAAATAAAATAAAATGTAAGAAGTGCACCACAGCTGCTAGGATCTGAATAATGTAGTTTGAAGGCAAAGAAATTTTAGATATGAAGTTCAAATAAAGTTGGACTCCGTGACCAGAGTGAAGTTTTCTGAAATGTGTTTTGTATTAAAGTGAATATACCACGTCTGTTTAGTTAGGAGCACTTAGAACCGCTAATGAATATGCCATATCTGCATAATTAAAAGGCAGGATTAAGAGCTGGTGTTGTGGCACAGTGGGTTAAGCATCCCATGTGGGCAACAGTTCAAGTCCCCACTGTTCCACCTCCAATCCATCTCCCTGTTAATTCACACAAGAAAGCAGTGGAAGACGGCCCCAAGTGCTTGTGCCCCTGCCACCCTTGTGGGAGACCCACATGGAACTCTGGACTCCTGGATTCAGCCTAGCTCAGCGCTGGCCTTTGCAGCCATTTGGAGAGTGATCCAGCTGATGGAAGATCTTTCTCTCTCCCTCTGTCTCTCCTTCTCTCTCTGACACTCTTTCAAATCAATAAATCCTCAAAAAATTTTAAGCTAGGATTAGTAAATAATCTATGAATCTGATAGACTATTTGTGCTAGCCTCAAATACGAAAATAAATTCAACATAGATTAATGGGAATTAAGGAAAAAAAAAAAACTGTTAGGGGACAAATATCCTACCCAGTTTTCATAACATATAGTTTGGATATATAATTTAATAAAATGTGCCTATGGGCAAGTCAGCTGGCAAATTGCTAAAAACTTTTTAAATTTTTTAAAAAGAAATATTTTAGAAGGAGAGCGAGAGAAAGAGAGCTGCCTTCTACTTGTTCACATCCTAAATGTCCCAGGCAAGAAGTGGACCAGGGCCAAATCTAGAAGCCAGGATCTCACAAACATCTCCCAAATGGTTGGAAGGAACGCAGTCAGCTGAACCATCACTACTGCCTCCCAGGGGCTGCACTGGCAGAGAGCTGAAAGCAGAAATTGGATCCAATGCAGGTACTCTAATATGTGACACAGGCTTCTCAACTGGAGATTCAATAGCTTGCCTGAACACCCACCCCCGATAACTTATTTGTATGGCTTTTAATGTACTGTATTTTCACACTTACATAATATTTACAGGTCACATGATGAACTGATGTTACAGTAAAGCAACCTGACCTGCTATAATTATCATTAACCAAAAGCAATGTGCTGACAAATTCTTTCACGTAAAAACATGGAACCAAAGAGGGCATCTTCCTTGTAAGCAAACCAAGTTAATACTACAGACTAGGGTCATTTTGCATGAAGGCAAAGACAGAAAACTATTCCGTTGCAGTGATTCAACACTGAACACAGCTTAAATGAACAGAGCTTGACATACTGAAAAAATACCACTAGCAGAATGCATCTCTAAGGTGCTGTGTGTGTGGTGAAGGAGAACTTCACTAGCTCCAGGAAGAACACTTGTGGCGATTTTGAGTCATTTTATAAAATTAAATGGTTCCCCTCCCCCAACATGAGGATTCTCAGAGGAATGAGCTGTACTAGATGTCATTTGTCCTCTTAGCTTTAGATTTCACAGCAGACATGTGGCCCCTACCAGTGGTGCCCTCCTCTCCAAAATTAGCCCATGACAAGGAGTCCCTCTGCAGCACTGTTCTGATACAAAAGGAGACCCTATGGGCCAGGTGATGAGTGATAGCCATGAGTAAACACATTAAAGGACACTAAGGAATTTAGGGATGGTGCCTATTTCAAGCAGTTTCTCGCGAGCCAAACGCTGAACACTGGACTCACGCTATTCTTATTTCGGCTTTTCATTTTTGGCTGGCACTTTCTTTAGCAGAGCACTGTGGGAGCAATTGTGTTTCCTCATAAAATACCAATAAGTTCCCAAGTTTCAACCACTTTACTTCAACTCTCACTTCTTCCTTCTGATGTTTCTTCAATTTTGTACTAATACTCAATGACTCAATTCTTTAATCTTTTAGGCATACGTTTATAGCTTTTAAACTTCTTGCTGTCTGAGAATGAAAGTGGCAAATAGGACAATTTCTAGAGAAGAATTTGAAGTGTACAAGTGTAAAACTGGGCTGACTGAGAAAAAAATAACCAAGAGGATAAGAGCCTGGTGGTTAAAGTCACCTGGATCATTCTGTAGTTCTGTGGAACTCAATGTAAATGGCTCTTCTGGAGTTGCATAATCTACAACCGTTGGTCGCATTTTACTAAGTGCTAATCATTCATAATTATACCTGGGTAGGTTTTCTGAGTCATCCTAACCTACAAAAGATTTTACCATCATATCTTTAGTGATATCAGTACCTGCTCAAATGTCTACATTCTGTTTTTTGATACAACAAAGGAATTGAAAGGGAAAAAAAGAGCTTCTGGGGAGAATTTCAGCCTTGTTTAGGACTAGAGATGATTCAGAACCAACACAGAGTGAGGAGCAAAGAAAGGCTGTGCATAAAGCAGGAGAACAATCAGTTCTTCACTTTGTGTCAGACTTGAAAAGCCATTAAGAATATCAAATGGATGAATTTCAAAACCATTATGCAAAATGAAGGAAGTAGGACCCAAACACCATATATGTATGATTCTCTTTAAATGAAATGTTCTGAAAGGGGGAATTCCTGAGATGACACAGACTTAAAGTTGCCAGAGGAGAGCGTAATGGTTGCAACTGTTTGATGGGTAGGTTTCCTTTCGGCATGATCAAAGTGCGTGGAGTAAGAAAGATGTGCCATATATGAATACACTAAATGCCTCTAAACTTTTCACTTTAAAACAGGTACTTTTATATTATGTGGCTTTTACCTAAATAGCAACACTAACAAAATAAAAGGGAAAACTTGGCTTGACATGTTTTTCTATAATATTAAAGCTATTCTTCAGAAAGGTTTTTTTTAAATATATAATTTTAGTGGAGAAAAGGCATGGATTTTGATCCCCCCTTTTTTTTCTTAAGGTACCATGCATAACCCTCCATATATTTATGTTTTTCTATCAACTTATAACAAAAATAAAACACGTATAAATGGGGAGGAAGAAATAAATGCTTTTATTTACAATTAACATGATATCTAGGTAGGAAAAACAAAAGAATCATAAAAAGTAAACAATTATAGTGAAGTCTCAAGACTCAAGGTTAATATACAAAGAAACAAAAATCACTTTCCTATATAGCAGCAATGAGAAAATGAAGTTTAAAATGAAAACAAATATAATTTAGAACAGTACGCTCCCTCCTAAACCTAACAAGATATGTACAAGATAGGTACAAGACCTACCAAAAGAAAGCTACAAAATCAGATGCATGGAATCAAAGGGCTAAATAATTGGAGAGAGAGAGAGTACATGAACTAAATAAGAGCATGAGTTCTTGTATAAGATCAATGCTGTCAAGATGCACTTTCCTTATACCTTATCTATAGATTCAATGCAATCTCAATCAAAATTCCAGTAAGCTATTCTGTAGACATAAATAAACTGATTCTCAAGTTCATATGGGTAATCAGAAACTCAAGAACACTCAATACAATATTAAAAGAGATCAAAGTTTGAGGATTGACCCAACTTTGAATTACCTAAGTTAAAAAACTTAGCCTAAAGCTAAAATAATTAGGACAACGTGGTATTTGTAGAAGATTAGAATAATAGATCAATGGATCAGAGCAGAATGCCCAGAAATACACCCACATAATTATAGTTAACAGATCTTTGGCAAAGAACCAAGTATACTACAACAAAGAAAACATAGATATTTCAACAGACGATGCTGGAGAAAATGGATTTTTACATGTAGAAGACTCTATACTAGACCTTATACAATTTATTAATATTATTTCAACATAGATACTAAAATATACAAAAGTATAAAACTTTTGGAAACAATGTAAGAGAAAAGCTAGATGACCTATGGTTTGGCAATGACTTAAATATGATACCTTAGGCATGATCCATTCAAAAAAATTGGTAAGCCAGCCTTAATTAAAATCAAACATTTCTATCTGTGAAAAGCAATGGCAAGGGGGCATAGTGGTTAAGATGCCCCTTAGAACAGTGGTATCCCATATCAAAGTGCCTGAGTTTGAGTCTTGGCTTTCGTTCTGTGCAATCAATAAACACCCTGGGAGGCAGCAGGCAATTGCTCAAGTAGTTGGGTCCCTATTGCTCACATGAAAGACTTGGATTGAGTTCTGGGCTCCTGGCTTCAGCCTGGTCCTCCTGGCTGCTGTGGGCATTTGGGGAGTAAGTCAGCAGGTGGAAAATCTCTGTTTCTTCCTGTCTGCCTTTCAAAGAAGTCATAATGTCCCCAAACACAAATACCATATGTTTTCCCTGATCTATGGTAACTAATAGAGTATCAAAAATATAATATAGAGAGGGGAAACTGAAATTTTGAGATCTGATGATTGTTTATAGCCCTTGTCTCTACTGTTGGGGTAGTGTTTTTTTTTTTTTTTCTTATTACTATGTGTTGAACTCTTTACTTAGTGTAGGGTTAATCCCCTGAGTATAAAGTAAGCTGAAAGTAGATCAGTGTAAAAATGGAGAGGGGGAATTAGAGAGAAAGGAGAAGAAAGGTGAGGAGCATGGATGGGAGTGAGGGTGGGGTGGGGTGAGAAATATCAGTATGTTCCTAAAATTGTATATATGAATTACACAACATTTGCTTACCTTAAATAAAAATAAAATTTAAAAAATTATAAAAAGAAAAAAGTCATAATGATAATTAAAAAAGACCAGACATAGACTGGGAGAAAATATTTACAAAAGACTTATCTGATAGAATACAATCCAGATTATACAAAATCTCTTAAAACACAATAAGAAAATAACTTGATTGAAAAATATGTTAAATAACTTGATTGAAAAATATATTAAATATCTTAACAGATTCTTCAAAGAGAAAGCTCTATAAAACGATGCTTCACATCATATGTCATAGGAAATATAAATTGAAATAACAACTAGATACCACTACACTCCTAGTAGAATGCAAAATCTAGATCAATGGCAATAGCACATGTTGCCAAGAATACCGTACAACAGAAATTCTTATTCATTCCCCCCGGTAAAAAATGCAAACTAATATAGCCACTTTGGTAGAGAGTTTGGTAGTTTCTTGCAAAACTGAACGTACTCTTACTAGAGGGCACAACAATTGTGCTGTTGGCATTTACACAAAGGTCTCAAAACTTATGTTTGCACAAAAATGTTCACAGGGATGTTTGCAGTAGCTTTATTCATAATTGCCAAAACTTGAGAGCTGTCAGATGTTTTTAGTAGGTGCTATGGTTTAGATAGGATTGTTTAGATACGATTGTTGGTTTAGATATGATTGTTGCCCTAAGGAACCTGTTCTGGAAGCTTAGTCCCCTGTGCAGTGGTATTGTGAGATGGTGAGGGATCTAAGAGGTGGGGCCTAAGTGAGACGGATACACATCATGGTGGCACCACCCTTAAGTCAAGGAGTGCTCACTGGAAACCAGATCAGGTCTCACTTGAGTGTTGTTAGTCTCGTGGGACTGAATTACCCCAAGGTAGAGTTGTTCGAAGGTCCCTCTCTGTCTCTCTCCTGTAGATGTACCTCCTACTTGAGTGTGCCTCTTTGCACTCACTCACTTCCCCTTCTGCTTTTTCACCATGAGTTGATGCAGCATTAAATCCTCACCAGAACTCGAATCGGTGCCCATATAGGATGCTGACACTGCAGGCAGCAGCTCTACCTTCTATGCCACAATGCCAGCCCCCACCAGAAGATCTTTTATTTCAGGCTTTGTTAGGATCCAGCTTTATAAATAAGCTCGTGGCCTCTGAGTAAAGCGTCTTCTCATCAACACTCCGAATATCACAGGAAATAAAATATTTCCTTCCTTCAATTTTATCAATTTGGCTGTTTATCACAACAACAGAACAAAGGGGGATAGGTCTTCTAAAATTGATGTTTAGATTGGCAGTCATGGCATATCCTCCAGTTAAAACTGTACATGTACCAGCTGTAATATCAATCATGGTTGCAATGGCACCTCCATGAACGTATCCATAGTTTCCTTGCAGATGAGGACCTCCTTGGAAAACACAAACTACTCTTTTCTCAGCTTCATTATGGAACATCACATATTCGAAGCCCAGGCCTTCCTCAAGGCTTCTTGTGAAGATCTGAGCCTTTGGCGTTTGTTCTTCCACAAACTTTGTATATTTATATGAAGGCAAACGTTTCCAGGAGCCATCTTCACATTTCTTCATGAACTGGTCATAAAGGAGTCCACTTCCAACCCAGCTCCCTGCTATGGCCTGGGAAAGCAGCAGAAGATGGCCCAGGTCCTGGGCCTTTGCACCCACATATGAGACACAGAAGAAGCTCCCGGATCCTGGCTGCAGATCGGCCCAGCTCTGTCTGTTGCAGCCATTTGGAGAGTGAACCAGCGGATGGAAGACCTCTCTCTGCCTCTGCCTCTGCCTCTGCCTCTCTCTGTAACTCTGCCTTTCAAATAAATAAATCTTTAAAAAAAAAAAAAAATCCTCACCAGAAGCTAAGAAGATGCTAGCACTATTCTCTTTGACTTGCAGAACTGTGAGCTAAATGTACATCCTTTCTGTATAAATTTGCCATTCACAGGTGTCTTGTCATAGCAACAGAAAATGGACTAAGTCAGTAGGTAGGTGTCAAAATAATCTGGCAGATTCCGATAACAGAGTATCATTCAGTGCTAAAAGGATGAGCTATCAAGTCATGAAAAGACACAGAAGAGACTTAAATGCATATTATTAAATGAAAGAAGCCAATTTGAAAAGGCTGCATACTCTATGATTTCAATTATACGACATTCTGGAAATTCAAAACCAGGAGATAGTTACAATATTAGTTGTTGCCAGGGGGTGGGGAATGGAGGTATTTATAGGCAGAGCAAAGAGATGTTTAGGGCAGTGAAAATATTCTGTGTAGATGTGTATTGTTATACATTTGTCAAAACCCATGGAATATGCACCACCAAGAATGAACCCTAATATAACCTATGCGCATGGACTGATAATGATGATTCAATGTACACCCATCAATTGTAACAAATGTAATCAAGTGTAACCTCTCTGATGTGGGAGATTGATAGTGGGGGAGGTTGTGCATGTGTGGGATGGGGTGTAAAAAAACTTATAGTTTCTGCTCAAACATGCTATGATCTGAAATGTGCTCTAAAGCACGTAATTTATTAAAATAACTATATACATTTAGAATTAAATAAACTACATAAGAATGCAGCAAGAAGTATTCAGAAGTTAGGATTTTTAAATTATTTTATGACATGTTAGTATTGTATTGTCTCGAGCCTATTTGTGCCTATTTCCAGTGCACAGTGGAAATCCCACATCATGGTATGCCATTTTTCTCCACCTGATCTCTGTGAGAATAGACTGTGAGTTTGAAATAAATCATGGCAGGATTATTTGCACTACAGAAACAGATGCTGCAAATTAAGATTCTGAGTTAACTGGTTTCTTGACTATGAAACTTAAGACTTCAATAAAAAATGTTACTAATGATCAAACTTAAAGATGTCTATAGCCATTACATTTTGAATTGCACAAGAAATTGAGAAACCAGTCTTCCAGAATTCAAGACTCTGATCTGGTTAAATAAGTAATTCACTCACATCGCTGATAAACACGTGAAGCTCCAGAATTCATCTTACCTTTTGTTTTACTCATTAATATAAACCAAACTGTCAATCAACATTCATTTTGGAAATGGACTTGGACAGCCAGTTATGAGCACACTACTGTATAAAGATAATTTCTTAAAAAAACATACATGACAACATAACTATTCAAATCTTGAGAAAAATAGGAGGGAGACACAGTAGATAACAAATGCATTACACATATAAACAAAAATCATTTATAAATATAAAATCAACTATAAATATTATTGTGCAAACACAACTTAATTGAGTCAAAAGATTCAGTTAAAACTTAATGTGATCCAAAGTAGATAATTATTGCAATGTGTAAGATTGACCAATAAAAAAATTGAAATGCTTTATAAAAGATTCCAATTTAACAAAAGAAAAGTATATATACATATTCAAATCTGCAGACTGAATAAGGTCTGATACCCAGTGCTGCCTACTATGCAAACAGTCCAGAAGTGATCAGATTTTCTTGCTCTATGTTTTCATTTGACTCTGTTATTTCTCTTTATGATATACTGACTGATTAATTGCATGAGAATTTGATGAATATCTGTTTTATATTATTTGATAACTTTCAGAAAGGAGGTGTCCATATCTGATTTTTGTCAGCACTGTCTCAAATATCAGGTACAATGTCTGAAACATAAGCCTTGCTCAGTAACATATACATCAATATATATTGATGTGAACAATTCCTGTTTTCAAGGCTCTCTTGAAAGTAGCGTGGAAGCTACACATAAACAGAACAAAATGAAAGGAGCCTGTTTAGGTTGACTAAGCTAAGCTTGATGAGTGGATCCAATAGGCAATAGCCTACCAGAGCCACAGTAAATTTTCAATTAAACTTGTTTTTGGTGTTTGGATGTCATTAATAATTTGTGTCATAATTATTTATTCAACTAGAAAGTTTTTTTAATTTTTTTAATTTTTATTTAATAAATATAAAATTTGAAAGTCCAACTTTTGGATTATAGCGGCTTTTCCCCCCATAACCTTCCTCCCACCCACAACCATCCCATCTCCCACTCTCCCATCGCATTCTTCAACAAGATTCATTTTCTTTTTTATTAGACAGGCAGAGTTAGACAGTGAGAGAGACGAGAGAAAGGTCTTCCCTTTGTTGGTTCACCCCCCCACCCCCGAAACGGCCGCTATGGCCAGCACGCTGCACTGATCAGAAGCCAGGAGCCAGGTGCCTCTTCCTGGTCTCCCACATGAGTACAGGAGCCCAAGCACTCGGGCCATTCTCCACTGCCTTCCTGGGCCACAGCAGAGAGCTGGACTGGAAGAGGAGCAACAGGACTAGAACCTGGAGCCCATATGGGATGCCGGCGCCACAGGCAGAGGATTAACCAAGTAAGCCACAGAACTAGCAAGATTCATTTTCAATTATCTTTATATACAGAAGATCAACTTAGTATATACTAAGTAAATATTTCAACAATTTGCTCCTACACAGATACACAAAGTATAAAGTACTGTTTGAGTACTAGTTTTACCATTAATTTGTATAGTACAACACATTACAGAGATCCTACATGGGTATTAAGTACACAGTGATTCCCATTGTTGCTTTAACAATTGACATTCTTATTTATGATATCAGTAATCACCCTAGGCTCTTGTCATGAGCTGCCAAGTCTATGGAAGCCTCTTGAGTTCACAAACTCCGACCTTATTTAGACAGGGCCATAATCAAAGTGGAAGTTCTCTCCTCCCTTCAGAGCAAGGTACTTCCTTATTTGATGGCCCCGTTTTTTCTACTAGGATCTCACTTACAGAGATCTTTCATTTAGGTCATTTTTTTTTCCACAGTGTCTTGGCTTTCCACGCCTGAGAAAGTTTCATGGGCTTTTTAGCCAGATCTGAATACTTTAAGGGCTGATTCTGAAGCCAGAGTGCTGATTAGGGCATCTGCCATTCTATGAGTCTGCTGTGTATCCCGCTTCCCATGATGGATTGTTCTCTCCCTTTTTGATTCTATCATCTAGTATTAGCAGACACTAGTCTTGTTTGTGTGATCCCTTTGACACTCAATCTTACCACTATGATCAGTTATGAGCTTAAACTGATCACTTTGACTAGTAAGATGGCATGGTACATGCCACCTTGATGGGATTGAATTGGAATCCCCTGGCATGTTTCTAGCTCCACCATTAGAGGTAAGTCCAAGTGAGCATGTGCTGAACTGAACATCTCCTCCCTCTCTTATTCCCACTCTTATATCTAACAGAGATCACTTTTCAGTTAAATTTAAACACCTAAGAATAATTGTGTGTTGATTAAAGAGTTCAACCAATGGTATTAAGTAGAACAAAAAAAAATACTAAAAGGAATAAAATAGTAAGTTGTTCCTCGACAGTCAGGACAAGGGCTGATCAAGTCATTGTTTCTCATAGTGTCTTTTTCACTTCTACCAACTAGAAGTTTTAAAATGATGATTTCCTGATTCTATCCTTCCTTCTACATCCCTTACCTTTAATTCTGCTGTAAGGATGAACTTTCCCTTATCAGTTAGAGTCATTGCCTTTCTCTTTAACAGGAAGGATTAATATTCACACATTTCCCTTTGATTGCCAAATTTCCAGAGTAAGGAGCTAGCTTTCTCCACTACTAGTAACTTGTGAATGGTATTGTTTTTGCATCTCTATAATTTCTAAGTATCACTATGAGCTCATGAGTTTTATATATTATGCATTTCCACGAGTTCCAGTCAATATTCCTTTTGATGCTAAAATTGATTCATTTGCAGCCACTGAAGAGATCCCTTGGGGTTCCCTACTGGGTTTCATGATATGACTCCCTTTGCTTTTGGTAACTAGCTCTGGTATAAACAATACACTGAAGTCCAAATATGCATATATTTCCTGCCCCAGTTCTACAGTCAGCCTTTCCTCCAAAAATGTCCGGCTCCTTTTGGTGAACAAGGTTCTTAGAGACCACAATCTGGGTGCTAGGAGTGACAACTGCTGATGGGTTATCATGGTGTCTAGGCATTTCCAGCTGACAAAGCAGGAATATGTATATTTGCTAATAGGATCCTGAATGATACAGACATTTCCAAGCATTCAGCATTGAAGAAAAGTCTTTAAAATTTTAAACTTGCCTCTCTTATACCAAAGATCTCATTTCCTGATGCCAGTGATACAATCATTTGCTTTACCCAATAAAATGTACCTTTGCAAAACAACAATACCAATATCGCTTCTAATAAAAAGGAAACCTATTGTGTGGGGAAAAGAAGAAAGGAGCGTGTTCAGTTTTAAAGAAGCAGCAAAAGGATTCATGTATTCTGACTGAGGGAAGACTTCATAGAGCAGGCATCTGGACTGAATCTTGAAATACCAGGGGGTTTTCCTGGCAGGTGGTGAAGGATCCCTTTTAGAGATGGAGAACAACTAGTAGAGAAAAGCAGGGCTACTGAAAGGCCCACATGATGAAGAAGACTAAGACCTAGATCTAGATGTAGATCGTACTAAGGATGTAGAATCCATCCCGTAAATCTGGAAAAGTGGTGCCATCAGATTTCTTTGAAAAACCCTCTGGTGACAGAAAGAAGGGGAGGAAGGAAGAGGAAATTAGAGATATTCTGCATCAGCTGGATCCCATACTTTGGCTCCTTATGTCATATGACCAAAAGAAAAAAAAATGGTATTTGCATCAGTCACTAGGCATGCCTGAGCACTTCTTTTGGTTGAAAGCAAAAATATCGCTTAAGTAAGAGGAAGGGCAAATTATCACGGACAAGTCCTGCTCTCCTGCATGCTGTCCTCTCCTCCAGTTGGAAACTTGATTCTTTCTGTGAATGTTCCCTTATTCAAATTCTGACCCTTTTTGGAAAATTTACCTTCTTCAATAGTCTCACCTATCTTTAATTGTGCTTATCCTATGAATACAAAATTTTGTAATTATAGTCCTTTTAAGATTTATTTTATTTGTTAGAGAGAGAGAGAAAGAGCACGCATGAGAGAGCTTCCATTTGCTTGTTCACTGCCCAAATGGCCCCAACCACTGGGGTTGGGCCAGGCTGAAGCTAAGAGCAAGGAACTCCATCAGGAGCCCAAAGAGGCCATTACCAGGTTTGTTCTCAAGCATACTGGCAGGGAGTTGGGTCAGAAGCAGAGCAACTGGGACACAAATTGGCATGATGTGTTTCTGACATTGCAAGCTGTGGCTTAACTTGCTGTGCCACAACACTGGCCCCATCACACTCCTTTTATTTTGCCACACTACCTTCCTATAGATTTCCACACCTGCAGAGCTGAAGGATGTATTCTTTACTTCTTCTTTCGTCACTCAGAATAAGACGTTTAGCACAAAATATATTTTGGTACCTGTTTTAATCATCGGCTGGAAAGCAGTGGCAAATGAGGATTAAAACAAGTGACTGCAGAGGAGGAGAAGCAGGACAGACATATACACAGAAAAATGTGAGAGGGAAGAAGAGGATGCTTTCCTTAATTATAGTAGAGGTAGATCAAATCGATTGTGAATCTTTTGCTTTGAAATCATAGAAAATGAACGTCCTACAACACTGCAGGAATCATGTTTGATTCCAGTTCTGCTCCTCCTGCAATGATTGAATAAGATCAAGGAGCCTGATCAGGCAGTTAATGGTGGAAAATTTAGCTAAATAGGAGGAATAATTGTTTCTTACAACATTTCCAGCACTGTGCACTTTGAATTTATTTTATGTGTGGAAAATCAATAAAATTTCAAAATATCGAGATGTTGATAGTAGAAAAAAAATTTTTTTTGACAGGCAGAGTGGACAGTGAGAGAGAGAGAGAGAAAGGTCCTCCTTTTGCTGTTGGTTCACCCTCCAATGGCTGCCGCGGCCAGCGCACTGCGGCCGGCGCACCGCGCTGATCCGATGGCAGGAGCCAGGTACTTCTCCTGGTCTCCCATGGGGTGCAGGGCCCAAGCACTTGGGCCATCCTCCACTGCACTCCCTGGCCACAGCAGAGAGCTGGCCTGGAAGAGGGGCAACCGGGACAGAATCCAGCGCCCCGACCGGGACTAGAACCCAGTGTGCCGGCGCCACAAGGCAGAGGATTAGCCTAGTGAGCTGCGGCATGGGCCGTATAGTAGAAAATTTAAAACACATCTTTGTTTAAGTCAGACAACACAGATACTTATTACTGTTATAGTAACTGCTGTAAGTGGGCCAAAGCAACTACAACACGCAACGATTCACAGAATTCTGTGAGGTTATCATCCTGTACAACTTGCTCTCTTCCATGAAGTGTAGCATACCCACAGACACTCACATGGTCCCCATCAGTTCCTGAAGATTCTCATCCAACATGATGCTAGGCTGGGCTCACTGGTGTGCTCCCTCGCACAGTCTTAGACTGACATCTCCATCCTCCTCTCCTCCCATTCCTCTTTTTAGGATAAAAATTATGTTACAGGAGAAGCTTCTGCCAGGCAAATAGAATGTAAGAAGCAAACAAAAATGGTCAGTTATGGCTTGTGACCTGATAGGCCGTGCTGGGGACTGAGCTGTCACATTCAGGAGACAGGCGAACATGTGAACTGTGAGGCTTAGTGTGGGAGGGATAAAGAGATGAAAAGGCAAAAGCAAAGGAAGTACAGCTATTCCACTACATGCACTCTTCTAAGGTCTTGGAGTGTGTTAGGGGTTCTGATGTTTGCGTGTTTTTCTATTTTGGATTTTGATTTGCTCTTTTTTATTTGAGTTGCAGAGAAAGAGAAAGACAGGCAGGATGGTGGAGGTCCCATTTACTTGTTCACGCTCCAAACCCCCACAACAGTTGCAGGTGGGCTGGAGCCACAGCCAGGAGCTAGGAACACAATTTAGATCTTCCACAAGGACAGCAGGGACCCAATTACTTGCACTATCACCACTGACTCTCAGGGTCTGCATTCATGAGAAGCTGGAGTGAGAAGCCCAAGTTAGCTGGGAATTGAACTTAAGCACTCCAATGTGGAATATGAGTGTCTTATTTTTAAAGATTTATTTGAAAAGATGAATTTTGGGAGTAGCATACAGAAAGTGAAAGAGAGAGGGAGAGAGAGGGAGAGAGAGAGGGAGAGAAACAGGGGGAGAGAGAGAGAGAGGGAGAGGGAGAGGGAGAGGGAGAGGGAGAGGGAGAGGGAGAGGGAGAGGGAGAGGGAGAGGGAGAGGGAGAGGGAGAGGGAGGAAGAGAGGAACAGACAGAGAGAGAAAGATCTTTCATTTGCTGGTTTACTCCCCAAATGGCCATAACAGCTAGACTGAGCCAGGTCAAAGCCAGGAGGCTGGAACTCCATCTGGGTCTCTCACATGGCTGGTAGGTCTCCATGTACTTGAGCCATCTTCCACTGCTTTCCCAGGTGCATTTGCAGGGAGCTGGATTTAAAGTGCAGCAGCCAGGACAGAAAACTGGACCCATATGGAATGACAGTGTCTCGGGCAGAGGTTTCCCTTTTGAAAAATTAGATCTCCCTTTTGGATTGTAGACGTTTTATTATTTTATTATTGATCCCCTGCAATTACCCAATTTGATCTATCTTCAGAAACAAACAGAAAAATCAACCTTCCCAGGAATTTCACAGGTCAAATGGTAAGAAGAGATTTTTAGAAAGAGGAAAAATATGAAAAGGTAGAGAGAGATAGAAAATAAATGGAGGCATACCATGTAGCCTTATTATTTCCCACTACAACTTAGCACATTCTTTCTACAGTGAAACACAGCTTCTGCCTGCATGGACTATATATATATGGAACATTCATGGCTATGAAAATTCCCCAACATAAGAACGCTCCCCCTGCAAAATGTGCCATAACATGAATGGAAGAGAACAATGTTCAGTGGAGAATAAAAATGCCACAGTGTATCCTAACATTTGAATACACGGATGTTAACTTCTAAATATGGAAGTTCTCATAGGGAAGATGAGTGTTCACTTTACTAGTATTCCAACATTAGCATTAGCGCTTGCAAATCCATTGACCTTTCCACACTTGCTTTCTCTATTCCTCACACTCTTACTGTCCTCCTCTCCAATAATTCATTCATTTACTTGGATGCAAGTCCTCTGCTTTTCTTTTGTTTTGATATGACTGTTAAAAAACAGCAGTATGAAGAATGAGCTTCATGGCCACTGAGCTCACGTGAGCCGTTGTTGCTGCCGGGGCCACCCTGCTACAGTCGTGGAATCTACACATTGTTCTCCACTTGATGACTACTGCATAGCTTTTCCTTCCTAGGTATCTACACTTGATTATTCCCACTTTCTTATTCAACTGAGAAAACAAAAGAATCAGAAGAAATATTTCAAAGTTTTCATTGCAACATCAATTAACTGACTTTTGAAGGAGCTTGTAGTCCTCTCTTATCACTTAGGATCAGGTATACTAGCATTCACATAAGGCAACACATCCCTTTTGGGCGCTATCTTCCATAATGTTTTGTATCATCCAGGTCAGTTCTCCACAAATTCTTCTTTTTCATATATCATCGTTTATTTTTCCCTTTACTGGTTAATTCTGTCAAAAGTAATGTGGTTTCATCCAACTTTTAAAATTATAAAACTTGGGGGTAGTGGTGCTGTACAGCATTTTAAGCTGTCTCCTGCAATGTCAGACTCTCATATGGGCGCTGGTTCAGGACCTGGTAGTTCTACATACAATCCAGCTCTCTGCTAAGGTTTTGAGAAAGCAGCAGCTGAAGATGGCCCCTGCTTGGGCCCCTGCCACCCCCATGGGAGGTCCAGATGGAGTTCCAGGCTCCTGACTTCTGTCTGCCCCAGTCTCTGCTGTTAGGCCATTTGAGAAGTAAACTAATGGGTGGAAGATTCTCTCTCATTCTCCTTTCTCCCTATCCCTCTCTCTGAAACTTTGCCTTTCAAATAAATACATTCATGCTTAAAAATTTATAAAGTTTTTCTTTGCCTTATATTCTCCTAACTACTGTCTTATTCTCCTGATTTCCTGGTAAGTGAAATTCCTCTCAATTGTTAATTCTTTTCCTCCTAAAGTCTTTTGAAAGTATTAAATTTATAATTTCGCTGCACAATTCACTAGAAACATTAACCTTTTTTTGGGACAACTCAAAGACTTCAGTTTTTTTTTTTGTTTCTACTGAACTGGCCATTTTTTTCCTTGTCTTCTTTTCAGGTTTTTCTTATCATTGCAAACTATAAACCTTGTATATTCCAGGAACCAGTATCTAAACATCTCCCTTTATCTGCAATACTTTATTAGTGACCTTATTTAGATTCACAGATTTAAATGCCAATTCCATACTGAAAATACATCTCTATTCTAGACCCCTTCTCTGCAATCCAGACCTAGGTATGCAATTCTGTAATCAGTCTCACCACTTGGGTATATGTTTTGAATCTCAAACTTGTACCACGTCCAAACACCAAACCCTTTCTAACTGAGATCTATTTTCAATTGACTTTAAACACATATGATTAACTGTATGTTAAGCAGAGTTCAACAAATAGCAGGAAGAGGAGAAAAAAGAAAACTATTCCTTAACAGTCAAGACGAGAGCTGTTCAAGTCATTGCTTCTCAAAGTGTCAATTTCACTTCTACAGATTTCCTTTTAGGGATGATAACTGATAGAGCACCAGACCCTTTTTTACAACATTCTGTATCTTAGTAATGTTAACTACAACCTTCCTCAAGTCAAATACCTTGAAGTTATCTTCAACTCATCATTCCTCTCACATTTCATATCTAAATCACGCAAAAAAGCCTATTAGCTTTTTTCTGAATGCATCCGGAATCCACCAGGCCTCACAATGTGTAACACAACTGCTTCAGGGTGACTGAGTGCAGCTTCTTTTCTCCAACACAAAAAGGAATTCAAAGATGAGACAGAGGTAAAGGTCAGCATGGAAGCAAGATTTATTTTCATGCAAAGTGAAAACACACACTTAAGAAGAATATGGGCACACTGAAGACAGAGTGGCACTCCAGGATCTTGAGGGCCATCCCTTTAGTAGATCTGAAGGCAACAAGGGTAGGGTCTTAGGCAGGGCTTGATTGAATATTCAGAGGGGATGGAATTTGGGATGGTGCCTGAATACTGCCCATGTCCTTGTCCTTTTTTGGAAATCTCGCAAATATCAGTCATCAGGTGCATGATGGGTGCAGGTGTGTGAGCCGTGGTAATTTTATTATATTCACCTTATAATGAGTGCAAGGTCACAGCTGGTAGCCGTGTTGTTTATATTTAGCTGGCATTGGTTCTAAACAGCAAGACCACAGAATCTGTGGTTTCCCACCACTTGGGAGATGGGGAGGTTGGGTAGTGCAGACAGAACTGCAGAGAGGATCTGGCAATCTCAGGTCTCCTTGCTAGCTACCTCCCCATCTATATACTGATCACTAGATCCAAGACTCAGTCATCTGAGGCAGATGTATGGCACATATTTTAAACTGCTGCTTGGGACACCCACATTTTATATTGAGAGTGCCTGAGTTCAAGGTCCAGCTCTGCTTTCAATGTTAGCTTCCTAATGTGGCAGACCCTGGAAGGACCAGCAAGTAGTTGGGAACTTGCTACCATTATAGAAGACCTAAACTGAGTTCCAAGCTCCTGGCTCTGGCCTGGCTCAGCTCTGGCTCTTGCAGGCATTTGGGGAATGAACCAGTGGATGGGAGATCTGTCTCCATTTGTCTCTCTGCTTTCAAAAAAGAAAAGATGACACATCATCATTTCATCCTGTAATAGTGAACAGTCTCCTGATACCTATGCTTCTTCACTTGGGTAAAACAGCTAAAGCTAACATATATTTTTAAATATAACATTGTATTAGCCTGCTAAAAAGCCTCCATAATTACAATCTCACTTAATGCCAGTGCACTGTTAATTGCATGCAAGGACCAGTAAGTCTGCCCTGCCATCACCTTACGTACTCAGTTTCTCCTACTGGTTCAGAGGGCCCAAGCTATTTGTCCTATTATGTTTTCAAGCCATGTTCCAGCATTAGGGTTTTATATTTGCTAACTTCAGGGCTTCTGCGATCTTCCATCAGATATTCTTATACTTTGCATTCTCATAACCTTTAGATTTTTGTTCAGAATCTAACCTTCTAGACCTGATCTTTCAGGTACTATTTCTCTTTCATGATATTTTCTACGGCAGTGCTGCCAAATTTGGTGCTATATTATTTATGTATTTGTGTATGTATTTACGTGTTTATTTCTATTTCCTTGTTTATCTCCTCCTACAGAATATCAACTTCAGAAGGCAATAATCTTTCATTTGTTTTGCCCACTGCTTTATGTGATGTGCCAAGAACATGACTGAAACAGAGCAAACACATAACACACACTCATTGTTGAAGGCATAAAGAACGAAGTAACCATTGCTCGGATCTGATTTGGAGATTTACTTCTGTTGGGTTTGAACTGTATTTTATTTATGATTAAGAACAGATGCCTGGAAAAATCACACATTTCTAAATCTTTCCAAAATTTGGAATTATATTTCCACAGGGAGTCAAATCCACTGGTTTTTTTGGAAACTCTTCCATTCTTAAGACTGTGGCAAGACTCAATACTGTGCAGGATAAAAATGATTTTTCAGCAAAGTATTAGGATTTAAAAGGAACTCCCCAAACTAATTTCCCTTATCCAGGTGGTAAAACAAAGCAAAACAAAAGTCTATATTCATGTTCAGGAATGCTAATAGCTGGTATCAAAAGTTTTGTTTAAAAGCATATGGCAAATAGACCCAAGGGAAAATTTCCTCATTTGCTGTGCTTGCTTTTATAGTTTTAAATCCTGTGGTTTTATGCAAGAGGAAATAGATTTTTGAAATGACAATGACAGGTAAAATAGGATGTGAAGAAATGATATTTCAGATCATCATACAAGAACATAAACTTAATCAGATTCCATAGATGTCTTCTATATAAAGACGTCTTCATGAATGTGTTTCTCAAAGTCACATGAAAAGGAAATGATCTATAAACCTCCATAAATCCAGAATCTTCAATGAGCAGCAGTTAAGATGAATTAAATTGGTACTGACTCCAAGGCTTAGTGTTAAGTTGCGACTTGAAAGCAATAATGTATAGTAGCTCCCATCAATAGCTAGTTTATCCAAATCTTCCTTTTGCGTAAAATAAGTATGGAGATGGGAACAAAGATGGTGGGTGAGTCAGAATCTCTAGGGATACCTCCATACAGAGACACCAATTTGACAGCAATTCTTGTAGCAAGTCAGCTTCACAAGTTATAGGAACTTAGGTGAGAAGCCAACGCCTTGTTTTGCTAGAGTAATAAGAAAAGCCACATCGAAGAAAACAGGAAGAGTTGCCTGGATCTCCACTCCCTTAGCTCCAGGGAGTGTGGCATGGAGACTGAGGCCTCTTGCTTGGGAGAGAGAGAGGGAACTGAGTTCCACTGCTAGGCCCACTGTGAAAGCTTCAGTCAGACTGAGAATTCCAGGACTCTACCTGTAGACTACATATTTGGAGGCTCTGTACCTGGTGGCCTCTGCCACCTCTCAGCAACTGCCTGCAGGAAACAAAACCCCAGCTGGACTGAGCCACCAGGGGAGGGAGAACCCAGCACCTGATAAACCCCAGAGGATTCTACCCCTAGGCCAGTGCTCCCAGATTGAGCTTCTAGAGCTGCCGATTATCAGGTTGAAACCTGCACTCAGGTGGGCTAAGTTTGTTGTCAGGTGTTACTGCTACAGCTCTAGGCCTGCTGGGCATCCCTGGGAATTTATAAGACCTGGTGACTGTGGGACCCAGGTGTGACCAGCCCAGGTACAGTCCAGGTGGTCAGGTGGATTCCTTTATCACTTGCCTTCAACCTTGAATAGACAGGAAAGAGTCGCCAAACTAATTCTTGGGACTCAGTGCTGGGCTAGTAAAGCCCAATGCTGGGCAGATCTTATTGGTTTTTGCCCCTATAGACAAGTACCTGTGGACGGAGTCTCTGGACTTACCCCACAGGTAGAGACCTGTGCCCTGGAGAGCCAGGCTTGTTTTGGAGTGTATCACGGGGGATGGTGCACACCCTGAAGGTTGCACAGAGCAATACATAACTGAAAAGCTGCTGTTGTCACTCCCTCCTGCAATCTTGGGCAGAATACAAAGAATCGCAGGACTGTTTTTGGACATCAGCGCGGGGCTGGCAGATCACAGCGTTGAGCAGTTCCTAACCTGCCCGTATCCATGCCAATGCCTGTGGACAGAGTCTCTGGACCTGCTTCAGTGCCAAGCACAGTCCCACAGTTCCAGCTGAGCTGTCTTAGACCCGAGCCAGGATCACCAGGGACTGGGAGCTCCAACACTGGGCAGTGAACCCAGGTTAGCAGCAGACAGACAGCAGCAGGGTGCCCTTGGGTTGCGCTGGTCTCGGAGAGCTGTGGGCTCCAGGTCTGCTCTAGCATGATGGCATAGGAGGTTCCTGGAGGAGTTTGAATGTACCACAGACCCAGACTATCCCCTTTTAGGCACTTCCCCAGTTCATACTAATCAACTCATCAATTCCAGAGTTGGTAAAATTTGACTTTGAGCCAGTGAAAGCATGTCAACGACAGACTTAGGACACGTTTTACTTAAAGTGCTAGCTAGTGCTAAATAGCAGAAATATCCTCAGACTCAGAGAAAACACACAGAGGGTGTAGGATTTCCATAAGAATGGCCACAGAGGAGACCAGATTAGTATAACTAATCCCTCAGGGTGCAGAGGATGCTGTGTACAGACATAAGTACCAAGAACTACTAGAGAACCGGACCTCTCCTAAATAGCAAAGTAAGGAGCCAGAATCCAACCGTTTAGGAATTAAAACTTTCAAATGCTCAAATGAAGGTTTCTAAATAGCTATTTTAAGGAAACTTATCAAAATTTAAGAAAATCATTTAATATTTTAACAGAAATATTTGATAGAGATGGAAGTAACAAAAATATAAAATATAGAAATTCTTCAAGTGAAAAGCACACCAAGTGAAATTAAAGATGTGACAAAAGCAACCAATGGCAGGACAATCAGTGAGCTTGAAAGCAAACTGTCTGAAAACACACAGAGGGAGGAGAAAAGGGGAAAAGAACATCAAAAGGAATGAAGAAAGCTAGTGCGAATATTAGGTGACCATGAAGAGAGAAATATCTGGGGGGCTCAAGGGGGACCTGAGCGTGGCAAAGGGACAGAAAGCATATTCAAAGAGATAATGATGGAAGCCATCACAAACCTAGAGGAAGATCCAGGTACAGGCAGGTCAAAGGTTAGGAGTCAAAGTCAATCCACACAAGTCTACCCCAACAAATGGTATAATCAAGCCCTACAAGGTTAAACATAAAGAGAATATTCAAGCCTCTAAGACAAAGTAAGTAAACAATGCATAAAGAGGTCCTCATTCACTCCATTGCCAACTTCTCAGCAGAAATCTTACAGGCCAGGGGAGCAGGATGAGAAGGAAAAAAAAGCCAGCAAAACAAGATATACCCAGAAAAAACTATCCTTCTGATAAGAGGGAGCTATAAAAACCTTCCCAGAAAAGCAAGAGTCATCACCACCAGACCTGTCGCACAAGAAAAGCTAAAGGAAGATATTAAAATAGAAAGAAAGATATACTAACAACTAAGACGAAAATATTAGAACGTAAAAAATTCACTGGTAAGAGTAGCTATACAAATAAAGTCAGAATGCTCCAATATTATAAACATGATGTGTAAACCATTTATGTCTTTAGTATAAAGTCTAAAAAATATAATTATTAAATTAAAATGTTAAGCAACTGTAGAGAATGTAAAATATAACAGCAAAAATTTAAAATGTGGGGATGAGTGGAGCACAAATGTAGCATTTATTAGGATTTGTTTTTTGTCTCTCTAACTTTATTTTTTTAAAGATTTATTTATTTGAAAGTCAGAGTTACACAGATAGAGAGGAAGATACAGAGGGGGTGGAGGAGAGAGAGGGAGAGGGAGAGGGAGAAGAAGAGAGAGAGAGAGGGAGAGATCTTCCATCTGCTGGTTTACACCCCAAATGGTCGCAAGGGCCAGACTGAAGCCAGGAGCCAGGAGCTTCTTCCAGGTCTTCCCTGTGGGTGCAGGGACCCAAGGACTTGGGCCATCTTCTGCTTCTTTTCCAGGCATATTTGCAGGGAGCTGGATCTAATGTGGAGCAGCCAGGCCTCAAACCAGCATCCATGTGGGAGGCTGGTATCCTAGGCGGTGGCTTTATTTGCTATGCCACAATGTCAGCCCATTTTTCTAATATTATAATTAATGTTAAGTTGTTATCATTTCAAGATAGCTTGTTATAGCCAAAAGTTTTGAACCAGCATATGAAAGATCTCTCTCTCTCTCTCACTCACTCACTCACTCTCGCTCTCTGCCTCTCTAACTCTGCCTTTCAAATAAATAAATATACCTTTAAAAAAACGGCATGGAGTGACAAAATGGATAAAGAAATTATGTCCAACCAAAACTGTGTACAAGAAACTCACTTTACCTCTAAGGACTGAAAGTGAGAACAACTTATTTCTCACACACAAAAAAATCTTTTTTAATAAAATAGTAGTAGCCATAATTTTATCATATAAAATATATTTAAATCAAAAGCAGTAAAAAAGGAGGCAAAGAAGGCCATAATATAATGATAAAAGGTTCAATCAAGACATAATAAGAGGAAACACCACTTATAAACATATATTCAACCAATAATGGAGCACCCAAAGAGAAAAAGAAAATATTAGTAGTGGTAAAGGGATAGACAGATTCCAATAAAATAATAGTAGGGGACTTCCCACTTTCTAAAATGGACAAATACTCTGTTCAGAAAAATCACCAAAGATACAGCACAGTTAAATTGCATACGGGATCAACTGGACCTAACACATATCTATAGAACTCTGCATCCAACAGCCACAGAATGTATATTTTTTTCAACAGCATATGAAATGTTCTCTAGGACAGATCACGTGTTAGGTCACAAAACAAGTCTCAACAAATTGTCACAAAAAATAAAATAAAATTCGAAATCAATGATTAAAAATACTTTGGAAACTACACAGACAGAAGGAAATTAAGCACCTTATGAATGACCAATGGATCAAAGAAGCAATAAAGGAGGAACTTTTGCATTTCATAGGAACAAATAATGGAAATAATAAATCAAATCATATAGCAAAAGCCACATTAAGAGGGAAGTTTATATCAATAAATATCTTTATCAAAAACAAAAAGATATCAAATAAAAATTTATCGCTGCAACCTAAAGAACTAGGAAAATAAAAACCAATCAGATCCAAAATTAACAGCACAAATAAACAAGAGACTAATAAAATGATAGAAAAATTAATGAAATAAAGAGCCAGGTCTTTGAAAGATAAACAAAGTAGATAAACTCCTATCTAGACTAAGAAAAAAATAGAGATGATTCAAATACATAGAATCTAAAATGAACATGGAGAAATTATAAATGACACCACAGAAGTACAAAAGACTGTTAGAGATTACTAGGAACTCTAAGAACAAATTCTATAACCTAGAAGAAATGGTCAAGTTCATATACATATAAACCTTGCCAAGAATTCATCATGAGGAAACAGAATACCTAAACAAACCAATAAAGAGTAGTAAGACAGAATCAGTAATAAAAATTTTCCCATCAAAGAGAAACCTGGGACCAGGTAGCTTCACTGCTGAATTCTACAAAATATTTAAAGAATTAACATAAATTCTTCTTAAATTATTTTAAAAATATTAAAGAGGAGGAAATTCTTCCAAATAACCCTGAAATCAAAATCAGAAAAGGACACAACAAAAAAGAAAGCTACAAGCCAGTATTTTTGATGAACATGTATGTAAAAATCCTTAAAATACCACCAAATTGATTCCAACAATACATTAAAAATACTCTGATTCCAGTGATATGAGGATGGTTCAACATATGCAAATAAAAAATGTGATATACAACATCATTAGAACAGAGATAAAAAAAAAACCTTGGGGCTGGCGCCGTGGCACAGTAGGTTAATCCTCTGCCTGTGGCGCCGGCATCCCACATGGGTGCCGGTTCTAGTCCCAGGTGCTTCTCTTCCAATCCAGCTCTCTGCTATGGCCTGAGAAAGCAGTAGAGGATGGCCCAAGTCCTTGGACCCCTGCACCCACATAGGAGACTGGGAAGAATCTCCTGGCTTCGGATCAGTGCAGCTCTGGCCAGCTCTAGCCGTTGTGGCCATTTGGGGAGTGAACCAACAGAAGGAAGACCTTTCTTTCTGTCTCTTCCTCTCACTGTCTATAACTCTACCTCTCAAATAAATAAACAAAATATTCAAAAAAGAAAAAAAACTCATATGATCCTGGATACAGAAAAGGCACTTCATGAAATCCAATATCTCTTTGTAATAAAAAACCCTGGTCAAGTAGGTACAGAAAGAGCATTCCACAAAGTTCAACACTCACGCTATACACGGGCAACGGCCATGTATAACAAGTCAGCAGCTAACACCATGTTGAATGCAGAAAAGCTTAGATGCCCCTCTTTAAGATGTGGGACAAGACAAGCTTGCCTACTTCCCTAACTTTATTCACCTTAATACTGGAAGTCTTATCCAGAACAATTAGACAAGAGAGAGAAATAAAGGGAATCCAAACTGAAAAGGAGGGTGTCAAATTGTCATCATATGCAGATCACATGATTTTATATAAAGAAAACCAGACTCCAGCAAAAAGATGTTAGAGCTGATAAACACATTCAATAGTCTTGCAGGATACAAAGTCAACATAAAAAAATCAAGGGAATTTTATATACCAATAGTCAATTATCAGAAAAAGAAACCAAGCAAATGATCCCATTTCTATTAAAAGTACAAACTAAAAATACCTAGGAATAAATTTAACCAAATATGTGAAAGATTTCTACTATAAAAACCATGAATTCTTGATGAAAGAAATTGGACATAAAGAAATGGAAAGTCATTCTTCATTTATTGATTGATTGAATCAACATCAGGAAAATGTGCATATTTCTCAAAGCTATTTACAGATTCAATGCAATATTATCAAATTTCTAATGGCATTTTAGTATTTTTTTTTGTTCTAGTACTATTGGTTGAACTCTGTAATTAACACACAGTTATTCTTAGGTGTTTAAATTTTAAGTGAAAGGTGATCCATGTTAGGAATCTGGAAAGCATTATGCTGAGTGAAACAAGCCAGTTCCAAAGGGACAAATACCACTTGTTCTCTTTGATAGGTGACAACTAACCGAGCACCAAAAAGGAAACCTGTTAAAGTGAAATGAACACTATGAGAAATGGTGACTTGATCAGCCCTTCCCCTAACTGTTGATGAACAACTTAATACGTTATCCCTCTTAGTATTTTTTTGTTTATTTGTTCTACTTAATACTTTTGGTTGAATACTGTAATCAATACACAGTTATTCTCAAATGTTGAAACTTAACTGAAAAGTGATCGCTGTTAAATATAAGAGTGGGAGTAAGAGAGGGAAGAGATGTGCAATCTGGGACATGCTCAAGCTGACTTACCTCAAATGGTAGAGTTAGAAACATACCAAGGGATTCCAATTCAATCCCATCAAGGTGGCATGTACCAATGCCATCTCACTAGTCCCAGTGATCAATTTCTGTTCACAATTGATCATAATGATAGGACTAAGAGCCAAAGGGAGCACATAAACAAGAATAGTGTCTGCAAATACTAGCTGATAGAATAAAAAAGGGAGAGAACGATCCAACATGGGAAGCAAGATACACAGCAGAACCATAGAATGGCAGATGTCCTAAACAGCACTCTGGCCTCATAATCAGCCCTTAAGGCATGCGGATCTGGCTGAAAAGCCCATGAGAGTATTTCAGGCATGGAAAGCCAAGACACTCTGGGGGAAAAAAAAACACCCTACATGAAAGATCTCCGTGAGATCCCAGTGAAAGGAACAGGTCATCAAAGAAGGAGGTACCTTTCTCTGAAGGGAGGAGAGAACTTCCACTTTGACTACGACCTTGTCTAAATATGATCAGAGTCGGTGAACTCAGGGGGCTTCCATAGCCTTGGCAACAAGAGCCTAGGGTGATTACTGATGCCATAAACAAGAGTGTCAATTTGTTAAGTCAACAACAGGAGTCACTGTGCACTTACTCCTCATGTAGGATCTCTGTCCTTAGTGTGCTGTACATTGAGATTTAATGCTATAACTAGTACTCAAACAGTATTTTTCTTTTTGTGTTTCTATGTGGGTGCAAACTGTTGAAATCTTTACTTAATATATGCTAAACTGATCTTCTGTATATAAAGAGAATTGAAAATGAATCTTGATGTGAATAGAAGGGGGGAGGGAGAGGGAAAGAGGAGGGTTGCGGGTGGGAGGGAAGTTATGGGTGGGGGGAAGCCATTGTAATCCATAAGCTGTACTTTGGAAATTTATATTCATTAAATAAAAGTTAAAAAAATTCTAATGGCTTTTTTTACATATAACTAGAAAAAATACTACTAAATAGTGTATGGAGCCACAAAAGACCCCTAATACAGTTAAATAAATCTGGAGCAAAGAAAATAAAGCAGGAGGCAGTTTACTACCAGACTTTAAAATATACCACAAAGCTACAGTAATTAAAACAGTATGCTATTGGCATAAAAATAGATCCAGAGACCAATAAAAGGAAATACAAGTGGAACCCAACTATTACATTTATAGCCAACTGATCTTTGACAAATGTGCTAAGAATATGCATTGGAAAAAGAATAGCCTTTTCAATAATTTTTGCTGGGGAAATCAAATATCCACATACAAAAGATTGAAAATGGAACCCTAATCTCTCACTATGTACAAAAATCAACTCAAAATGGCTTAAAAACCTAACTCTAAGACTGAAAACTGCTATAAGTAAATAAGGAAATGCTTTAGGGCCTTAGAATGGGTACAGGAAATAAAGGCAAAAACAAACAAATAGGATTTTAATTTTTAAATGGTGGGGGGGACTTATTCACAGCAAGGGAAACAGAGTAAAGAGACAAAATGCAGATGAGAGGAAGTGTTTGTTACCAAGACCTCTGAGAAGGCTTTCCTATCCAGAATATGTAGGTGGCTCAGATAACTCAATAGCAGAAAAACCAAACAATCAGATATAAAAATGGGCAGTAGACCTAAAAAAATACTTATCAAAGGAATAAACACAAATAATCTACAGGTACACAAAAGATACTAATCATTAGGGAAATGCAGATCAAATCCATGAGCAGTTACCCACTCCAGGTAGATCAGCTATTATTGAAAAGAAAACGATAAGCAGTGTTTATGAGGATGTAAAGAAAAGGACACTTTTGCATATTGTTGGCAGGAATGTATACATGTGCCAAAACATCACATAGTGCCCTGCTAAATTTTTTTTAAATTAAGATAATAAAAACAAGGATGATAAACTGTCATGCAACATAGTTGTCACCAATGATAAATATTTTGGCATTATACTATATTACATATATTTCTATTACCAATTTCTAAAAACTTAGAACACAATGCAGTTCACATTTCAACTTTCTAGAACAAATGCAATTTAGAAAGTGATTCAGGATCATGCAATATCCCAGGGCCTTCAGTGATTGTTCAAAAAGTCAGATTACAGAGACAGAGAGATCTTTCCATTGCTGATTCACTCCCCAAATGGCCTCATCAGCTGGAGCTGGGCCAGGCCTAAGACAGGAGCCAGAACTGCACCCAGGTCTCCCACATGGGTTCAGGACCCCAGGGACTTGGGTATTCTTCTGCTTTCCCAGCATCATTAGCAGGAAGCTGGATCGGAATCACAGCAGCTAGGACTTGAACCGGTGCCCATATGGGCTGGCGGCATTGCAGTGGAAGGTTTACCTGCTATTCCACAATGGCGGCCCTTGTCCAGACTTTTAAAAGATGGTCTACTCTACTTTATCCATTAATCAGTTGGGAGGTGATTCAGGAATAGGTGTATCTTAGTGCTATGTTTGCAAATAGTAAAGAATTCCTATTGGGTCCAATTTATCTAACTGACTTTTAAGAAGTATAAAAGTCAAGACACAAAGCAGTAGCTGCTTTTTAAATTTATTGCTTTCCTTGAAAGGCAGATAGACAAAGAGACAGAGAAACAGAGAGACATAACATCTGCTGGTTCACTCTCCACTAGCTGGCAACAGCCAGGGTCAGGAACCAGGAACTCCACCTGGGTATCTCAGGTGGGTAGCAGAGACCCAAGATTTGAGCCATTATCTCCTGCCTCCTGCCGCGGTCACTAGAAGGAAACCAGACTGGAAGCAGAGGCAAGACTCCAGTCCAGGCACTCTGACATGGTGCAAGTATCCCAAGCCGAAGTTTAACCACTGAGCCAAACACCATGCCCTGCATGTATTTTTAAACATAGTATGTCTTTGAAAATTCAGCATCCTTTTTAGGAACATTAATAATTTTAAGAGAAAGATTTTTTGTTGTTTCTCTTTAAAATTCATGGTGATAAAGCATACTACCAATAATACATAAGTGAAGCACATAGGAATATTAACCTTATCACATTGAAGACAGACATATCGATAAGCATACACTAGAGGCTAACAGGAATTCTTGTAATATTTTATTCTGAAATGCCAGACTTGGTAAATATTTCAAAAAAGTTGTCAAATTTGTAGAAAAATTTTGTTACCTTTTCTTAAAGTGATGAAAACTGAAATAGAATGATCAGGGCCAGTGCTGTGGCGCAGTGGGTTAAAACCCCAGCCTGCAGCGCCAGCATCCCACATTGGTGCCAGTTTGAGTCCCAGCTGCTCCACTTCCAATCCAGCTCTCTCCCTGGGAAGGCAGTGGAGGATGGCCCAAGTCCTTGGGCCCCTGCACCCACGTTGGGGACCTAAAAGAGGCTCCTGGCTTTGGATTGGCTCAGTTCTGGCCATTGTGGTCATCCAGGGAGTGAACAATTGGATTGAAGATCTCTCTCTCTCTCTCTCTGGCCATTGTGGTCATCCAGGGAGTGAATAATTGGATTGAAGACCTCTCTCTCTCTCTCTCTTCTCTCAGCTCTGCCTCTCTTTATAACTCTGTATTTCAAATAAATAAATCTTAAAAAAAAAAAAAAGAAATAGAATGATCTACTTCCACTTTTACTTACAGTAGAAAAGGATTACATAACAGATAATATAAAAATCATAGTTTTCTCAAGAATTCCGAATCTTTATGGTCTCTTTTGATTTTTCATTGCTAGAGAAACTTTCACATAATGCAAAAAATTATGCTTTTAATTCATGTGTGCCTTTAAAATCTGGATCCAACTTTACTGAAATGTTAAGAATTAGTCAATCATTAACATTAATTGAGAGACCACCATTGTATCATGGATTTTGGCAGTCAGGAAGACCAAGAAAGAAGAGAAGGAAGTGACAGTTACAATTCAGGTCACAGCACAGAACAATGATGGATTCCACTGTGCTGTCATGCTGATTGGATGTTCAAAATAAGCTCGAATGTATACAAACAAGTTGTGAGTTCTTCCTTTTAAGAATTCTCACGCAAAAACGGATTTATTAATTATGTATCTCTTAGGTTTCTCAAATTTGTATTTGTCTATTTAAACTACCCTGAGAAAGCTGATATAATACAGACAAGGTAACTGTTATTGTAGATCAAGTATCTTTATAATACAGATACAATTAAATTAAATTTTATAAGATATTGGTTTAAGAAAATTAGATAAAAGTAGCCTAATATGAAAGGCTTGGTACTGTTATATTTTCCTTAAATGGGCTAAAAATGCCCACACCACTGGTTTTCTTAGGCATTTCTTTGTTAGTTCAGGCAATCAATCCAGCATAAAGAGTATGGGGGATATTTTGGAAAGGTTACATTTCATTTATTCATTGTTAATTACAAATCATAGTATACATATTTCAAGGTTTCATATTTTCCCTATTTAAATGGGGACTAATTCCATTTGTCTTTCTTGGAAATGTTGGACAAAAATACAGAATATAGATAAACTCTATGAAGAAAATATATGTAACCTGAATACATCAGCAAATGTTAGATACTACATGGAAAGGAATGTCCAAAATACTTTTGGCATTCAGACCATTCAGTTGAATCAATTTTCAATGGGGTTCTAATTCTTATTCTGTTTGGGATCTTGCCAAACAATGAAACAGTATGATCTTCCTGGCTGGCCCTTGAGCTGTTTCACTTGGGTGTATATAAACCCTTTGGAAGTATTTTAATCACAGTAGTTTAAAGTTGCCTTTTTGTCCTTCAGTCTCATGAAGATGCTTTCTCTATCAAACAAACAACCAAGCAAACAAAAACAGAAGAGAATCCTAATGGGGCACAAGAATATTTCTCATATGCTTTTATGTGTTGCCTGCCATAGAACAGGCATCTGTGTGTGTGAAATATAGAACTGAATATGTAAGAAATATGAGTACCTTTCCCCACTTTGCATAATGAGGCAATTAGTTGTTATCTGGGTCTCTAGATGATCAGCAATATTCCAGAAATATGTGCTTGGGGATGATGTGTGAGATGTAAATGGAAGAGTCCTAATAATTGCTCTAATTGCTGATGGGCTCAGTCTTACCCTACAATTATGGTCCAGATGTGTGGAAGAGTGCTTGGGGTGGCTTATAGTTCCTACAGCTCCAAGTACTTTCAAGCTAAGTCAAATTTGCAACTAATAATGGTAATAAATGTTGCAACTGCTTTCCCCTACTTTATCATTAGTTCATGTCCTTTATTATAAAATATCACGCACATGTAAATTTCACATAATTAGATTGGCTCATCAATCTGTTACTCCCCAATTACATGACAAAATAGTTACTGAATGAGATTTATGGGTAAGGTGCTAAGAAATATTTTTTAAGCTTCAGAAACTCTTATTTGCATATTCTAATTAGCAGTTTATTTATCTTAAATGCATAAGGAAATTAAATGCAGCTTAATCTCATAAAATTCATCACTGTAATCCTTTATTACATAGCTTTGATCTACATTATTTGTTAGCAGTTTATGTAGTAGAGTAATGACTGGAAGTTCCATCCCCTTATTCCAATTACTAGCTTCTCATCACGCACATTCACCTGCATTACATCTCAAATTTTATACTCTCTAATAGACTTGGTTTTCAGTAAATCAAACAATAGTTTGTGTCTTTCCACCAACCCTATTTCTTTTTCAGAAGATCTCTCCAATATCCAACTTTTCTCCCAAATCTACCATCTGTGAAAGCAGATAGAAGACATTTTACCCAAGAAAAAAGCTTTTTCTGTTCACAAGTATTAACTTTCAAGGAATAAATTATGTCAGTTCAGAAAACATTTATTAAGCCACTTCCTCAGGTCAGCAACTCAATATACTACGCAGGCAGGAAGGCAAGGTGGAGAAGCTCACTACCCTGGAGAGATGTGAGCCAGGCCTCTTTCTCCTGCCGCTTCTGTCAGCTTGGGTGGGTGGTGGTACATTTCCAGGAGTTGTGGGCCTTTCAGTACCTAGCGCTAACATTGGGCCTTTAAAAACTCAAAGCACATAGGTGGCCTGCTGTGCTTCATTGCAGTGCTTCACTGAAGAATGGGATTCATTTAGAGATTAATAGAGGGCACCATTTAGTTGTACCAGGAAGCTCTAAGCTGTTTAAAGATTTAAGGAAAGCTTCTTAAGTCCTCGCCATTTCACATTGTTCATAGTAAGCTTCCAAATCCAATCTATTTCTATAAAAACAAATGAAACCAACAGGAACAACTTACAACTGTTAAGACTATATGCTCTTTAATCTCTGATCACATACACATCAAATTCGTCCTTCTACACATATGAGGCAGGAGTATGAAAACATGAAATTAATTTTCCTACATGGTTCATAAATGGACTTTGAAAGCAAATCCAAAGAAGAATGTCACATAATGATAAAATATTCCAGTTATTGCGACTGCAATAACTTCTTTGTTTTGAAAACTGTAACTTTATGAGTAGGCTTATTCTATTGAAAAAAGGGGTTTTTTTTTGTGCCTTAGTCACTGCTCTGCTACAAACTGAATTTTTGGAAACTGAGAAGAGAAAGACAAGTAGAAGGCAAGGGCCTCCTACTGCATCATGGAAGGGCCTCCTATCACATGGTGGAAGCTGGAAGAGCAAAGAGATAAAGGGGGACAAACTCATCCTCTTACAATAGTCATTGATCCTAATAATGACTCAATACCCTCCAAGGAGTTCATCTTCCAGCACTAGCACAATGGCAACCAAATGTCAACATGAACTTTGGAGGACACACACACACAAACTATCACAACTAGAAAAAGAATACCTCTAATATGCTTTTGCTTTGTCTTGTATTTTATTATTATATATTATTTATACCATTTATATATTATATATACTCTTATCTAAGTAAATTATTACTGTATTGAATTTTATATAAAGAGGCAAATGAGAGGGAGGAAGGGAGGTTGTGTACAATGGCAACACTATGGGAATAGCTGTATGACTTTCAGATGTCTGCTTACTTGGATTTGTATTATCCATGGCTAATATTTCATTACAATGCCTTGGAATAGCCATCACAGTTGCCATATTGAAATATTGGGGTGGGGCTAGCGCTGTAGCTCACTTGGTTAATCCTCCGCCTGTGGCGCCAGCATCCCATATGGGCACCAGGTTCTAGTCCCGGTTGCTCCTCTTCCAGGCCAGCTCTCTGCTGTGGCCTGGGAAGGCAGTGGAGGATGGCCCAGGTGCTTGGGCCGTGCACCCCATGGGAGACCAGGAGAAGCACCTGGCTCCTGGTTTTGGATCAGTGCTGCGCCGGCCGTAGCGGCCATTTGGGGAGTGAACCAACGGAACACCTTTCTCTCTGTCTCTCTCTCTCTCTATAACTCTACCTGTTAAATAAATTTTAAAAGAAATACTGGAGAGCAATGGGTAAATGGGTAAATAACAAGTGCTTAAGTCTAGCATGTGGGCCAGTGCTCACTCTAAACAGTCAGTGCCATGAACTATTGGTGGTGAACTATTTTAAATGGTGCTCCCCAAATGTCCTGATACACTTAATTAAAACCAGCACCATCAGGAAAAACAGATGACATTCTCTTTGTCAAAGCCACGCCCCTTGGGGAGCACTGCAGCTATAACACGCAAATATGCGGTTCCTTTGTATTTAAGGAATGTTAATGGCATAAGTGCAGAACAGGAACTGACAGCACAAAGATAGGAAAGGTTCTTTTCCCCCACACCTCAGACCTCTGATTTCTTTGTAAAACTACTGCACATAGTACTGTGAACTTGCCATGCATATTTATGCCTTTGATCTTTGGGTTCTAACATAATGTCCTTATTGCTCATTGCTCTCTGGATGTCAACTGCTTTACTGAGTGACAATATGAGTGCTTAACTAAGTGATGTTATGAGACAGCTTGCAGTTCCTGGCTCCAGGTGAGATGGGAGGGATGGAATTTAGGATCTGTAACCACTGGAATTACAAAAAAGAAACCAGGATACTTCAGAGCTGACCTCTTGGAATAAGTTGAATTTAGAAGGTATCTTTTCAACTTTCACCTTGGTTGATTTAATTCAGGTTCTTTGTGCGATCCTGCTTTTCAGCTCACTTTTAATGAGCTCTATATCTAAAAAATATGCTGCTATTGTGTAAACTAAATAGTTCTTATATCAACCAATGCAAATCTAAAAGATATAACATCATTCCAGAGCAAGGCACACACGAGGGTATCTGTTGGAGCAATGGGATTCTTTAGCTTCCTGAATGAGGTCAGCCTATGAGTACTCAGCAGGCAGACTCGAAAGATGCTTTCTGCTTCCCTAGGCCCAGAAAAACAGGCAAGGACCAAAAGAAAGTTGAGAGATCAACTATCCAGGCAGTGAACAACAGACTGCCTATATTTAATGGCGAGAAAATAAATACACCTTCACAACATGGCCACATTTTTGGAAAAGCTTATCCATTTTCTGAGTCCACTTTTAATTTATTTCTTCAATCTATTTCTCAATTATAGCTTCTAGGGAGAAACTTCTAAAAAAACCGTTAGACTTGTTTTTTTTTTTTTTTTCATATTCTCTGTTTATGGTGTGTTTGTTAGTTTCTCTGTGGAGAAAGCAAAACCAAGGAAAATCAAAATATGAGTGTTATTTAGGTGACTGGCAGACTATTTCCTCAGTGTGTGATATTATAGAAATGGATGTTCCTGAACCAAAACCATAAAAGATCTTTATTATATTTCTGAAAACATTTGTTTCCTTAATTATGTTTTTGAGAGAGCTTTTTCCTAAATCTTTCAGATAATGGACTGCACTGTAAGATGTCACCTCAAGTTATCACACTCATGCATCACTCTGCTCTTCACAGTCAAGCTGATACAAATGGATAAGTCACCAGAGAACGGATGACATGCTCTCATTAAAAACAGACATGCCACTGACTTCTTTTGAAAACTCCTCTAAGGTACACTAGTTGAAAAGAGGTTTGAAATATAATTTTCAAACATTTCTATTTAATTACAGCAAGGCTCAATGTGTAGCACTGCTTGGCCTTATGATTTTTTGAAGAAAACTTTCAAACTTCTTTCAGTTTCTCACATAAGATCATTAAGCACATCTCCAATTTAGCTCTTTCCTGAGATTCGCTTATGCTGTGCGGCCTGAATCCATTGCCACGCTCACCTACAAGTAGTAAAAGAGATGTGTTTTTAATTGCTCTTTAAATTTCACAAGCCAAAATAACATATGGTTGTTTACAAAAATCTAATTAGCACATTTACCTAAATATGCTTTCATGGTTCTGAAGACATTAAAATTAAAATGCAAATTATGATATGTATATGCGAATGGAGAGAGAAGGATTTCAACCAAAATGCCTGCTGGGAAATGCTTCCCTTTGCTTTTTGCTTGCCATTTTTTGGACCATGCCCTAAAGAACAAAGCAAAACCTTCATGTGCAAGTTAGAGGTCTTTGTTCTGTAGTCATATAAGACATTCTCATCAAATGAACACTAAATGCGAACTACTTTACACAGATTATTTCCATTTAATCTTGACAACAATTTGATGAGGAACATCCCTCATTTAGAATGAAAGTAATTATCATATTTTTAAGGTCCCATATAGACATGATTTATGTAGCTTTCTCATTTGTAAATTCTGCTATATGAAAAAGAGGAACTCTACTAAAACTGAAGGTAATAGAATGATTCTAGCAGGAATAAAAAATATATATATCATTGTTAGCAATCAAAACTGCCAGTTATTAACAATGCAGTGGCCATTGCTATATTATAAGTCTCACAATGCACCCTATAATCTCCCAAGACATATATGAAGCTGATATCACTGGAATTAGTTACATATCATTTTACAATGCGAAAAACCCATGCCCACTCTGAGGAATGATGGGCATGAAGATGTCGAATCAACAGTCTTCCCAAACTTTAAAGTCTATTCTTAACCCCTTGTTCTGGGTTGACCTATGTCCCTTGAAAAGAGAAGTTCAAACCCTAACCCTCCTGTGATAGCTAATTTTACCTGGCAACTTGACTCTGCCAGGAGATGGCAGGATGGCTGTAACTGCTTCTGGGTGTGTCAGAGAAGGTGCTGCTGGGAGAGAAATGACACTTGATTTAGACAGCACAGATCACCCTCACTAACACAGGTAGGTGCAACCCAATCAGTGAGGGCTTGAATTAAAAAAAAAAAAAAAAAAAAAAAAAAAAAACAAACTTCTTTTACCCTTCATTAAGGCCTTTGGACTGGCCAAGACTTATATTTGTGGCTATATCAGGAAAATACAGAGATCCCATCGGTTTCATGTTTCTGTAGAACCCCAACACCCCACTATCTGTGACCATGACCTTATTTGGAAATTGGGTCTTTGCAGATATCAGGAGGTCAAAGGTCATGAAATGAAGCATGCTGGACTTAGAGTGGCCCTAACTCCAATGACCAGTTCTCTTATAAGAGCAAGGAGGCTTGAGGCAGACAGACATGGAGGAGAACCTCATGTGAGGATGGAGCAGAGATTACAGCAGCAACGCCACAGGCAAGGAACGCCTGGAGCCACCAAACGCTGGAAGAGGCCAGGAAGGGTTCTTCCCTAGAGCCTATCAAGGACAACACCAGGATGTCCAACTTCCCAGCTGTGAGAGAGTGAATTTCTCTGTCGGATGTCCTCAACTGGTGGTAGGTTGCTGTGGCAGTCCTAGGGAACTAATGCATCACTGTGTGAGCTAAGATGAACAGCTGATAGGAAAACAGGCGGAGAAGGCTATTGATAAAGTATATTTTTAATGAGATACATTAAAATCAGGAAAATCTTCAAATTCAGATGCTATACGTACTTTTTAAACTTTCAAGTAGAAAGTCTCAATGCTAATAGGGAAAATCTGACCTTACTTTACTTGGGGGGAAAAAAGTGACAGCCTATTTATAAGGTGATAGCAATGAATTTTATGGATAAGCTCCAACTACTAAAGTAAATTTCTTTGGATCTTATCAAGAGAAAGATAATTATAGGAACTCTATTGCATTTAAACAACTATGCAAAACATGTTTCCTCAGAGATTCTGCTTTCTAATATCACAAACTCAGCAAAGCACATTGAAATGCTATTTGTATGAATAACTCTCTATAAATAATAATGTATTGTTATACTGCCCACTTTTTTTTACAATAGAACCAGAGGTTTTTTTTTTTTATGGAAAAAAAAACTATAATACCACATCTTTTCATTGCCTGCAGCTTTAAACCTTTTCAGAAGCAGAAACTGAAGTAATGGCAGTTTGCAAATGAAGTGGTTTGTAAATCTTAAACTGCAATTTTCTCCCAAACAAAACAACAACTGACAAAAAAAATGCTCTCTAAGGAGAAATGAAACAAGGAAATTTTTTATTTGGCATTCAGATGTTGCAGGATATGTTTTCCACAAAAAATATCCTTCATTTAAGTGGCACCTACATCTTCCCACCAAAATCTTTTCTTCCATATTTTCTGTCCACAACTAGTAGGAGCTACTAGCGCACATTAGTCAGATGCATTATTCATTTCCTTTCTGCTGATAGACTCCACAGTTGGAAATTTCCTTCAGAATTATAAAAAAAGTCTGAGCTACAATGTATCCTTTGTCTATTATACCCCTCTCAAATTGCCAGTGTAGTCAATGTTACACCATTTACATTACTAGTATTCAGACATATTTTTGCATGTGTTTTATCATCTTATCACATAAGGCTCAAATTGTTTATAAAACCTCAACTGATCACTGTATTATTTAACATGAATTGAAAATTACCTTTGAATCTGAAAGTCCTGAAGAAGCACAGATTAACTCTTGCTTCCTATCTTTTCTGAAAACTTACTCTCATTTTCCAACGATTTATTTAAACTGTCTAACAGAAATCCTAGCTTCCTACCACTTTGTCTGCACTTCAAAATCTCATGTCCCTGTTGGCGGACTTGACCCATCTTTCCTCTTATTTCCTAGAACTATGGATAGTGCCACCTGGTGTTACAGCCATCAGCAAGCAAAGCACTTAATTTAGACTCATCTGGAGCTAAGTAAAGCAGACGACTGAAGGAAGGAAGACAAGAGAACAGTGGTTTCTCAGTGGGGCTATAGAATAATGAGATTATCTTTCTCTTGTAAAGCTCGGAGGCGGCGTGCTATCATGGAAAGAGGATGAGCTTCTGACTCATTGCAATGTAATCCAACCTGCTGATTTGCCCTCACCAAGGATAATTACTTCACTTCTCAGAGCCTCATTTCTGCTTTTGCTGAGAAACGAGAAGACGCATGTTGAAAGGATTAAAGAAGATAATGGATGCAATAGCACATTGTTGGAAACTTGAATGATAATCAGTTATGTGGTAATTACTAACCTAGGCACTCCCAGAACTTTGCTGTTTCCTCCTAGCAAAGACAATCCCAACAGCAGAGCTACAATGGCGCAGCAGAGTACTCTTCTGGGTCGCTACATCCTACCTCATGTGGAATTCATAGAATGAAAGAAATTTTAAAATCTTAAGGCCAACTGCTTGTTTTGGTAACAATACTGGCTTTTGGCAGATGTGTAATAGAATGAAATCCACTGACTGTAGTCTGAAATAGGAATCTTTTTTCCATTATGTTTTCAAGTCACAAAAATGACTGATAAGAAAAAATAAAAAGAAAAAGCAGGCTCCAGTGATGGTTGCTGTCCATTATTATAAAGCCAGGTTCAGAGTATACAGCTGAAATGAAAATACTTTGATTTTGTGAATTCAGGATCAAACTTGGCTTTGGAACCCTTGGATCCAGCTGCAATCAAATCAAAGCTTTGAGGATTTTTGAAACAGAAGCAGCAAATTTGTGAAGGATGAAACAAACAAAACAATCAGTACAAATAAGAATGGTCTTGTGAATTTTTAGCCATGGTGATGCCTTGCATAACAGCAGGGTCCACAGTGACTGCACAAAAGCTGATCGCATCACTTCTTACAAGCAGGATAATGTTTTGAAGTCTGGAGAGTACCTACACGGGAGACTAGGGTGATCCCTGCATGCTTCCAGAGAGACAAAGGGAAGCACCCTGGATCACCTTCCCTAGAGGTCATTTACCACCTTTAGTTCTCTCAGAGGGTTTATGGAGAATTCAATCTAGAATTTCCCAAGAATTACTTCCTAAATTCCAAGAACCTCCTAAAGATATTCCCAACCATGCTACTTTCTTTATCCTTCGCCACATGCCCCTCCCTCTGCAAGCCAGGGATGATGGAAAAGACAATAGTTTTGTACAAAAGTTTGTGATAAAGGGTCACCAACATCATTTTCTGTGATTTTACTGCACTATCTTGTGTAAATAATTCACATTTATTAGGTTTAAACCATACACATGTACTATTTCTATTTTAACAAAAAGAAAATACATATTAATTTCCGTTAATATTTGGGTGTCCGGAATGTGGTTAGAAATAGATTTCCCTACAGTACAACTTCCCTAATAGAAAAAACATCAGATTTGGAACATCATTTCAATGTTATCTTATACATTATAGTCTACTATATTGTTAAAGATTCCTTTCAATTATTTCACTCTGATAGTCTCAAGTACATATCTATTTATTTTTTGGTCTTTGGCTGTCCAAATCATTTGCTTCAGATGAATATCTCATTTTCTAATACATTTTCTATGAAACATAGCACAGAATCTCAGAGGGCTTCTATACTTCGGGGAATGGAAGGGGGAGGAACATAACCTCTTTAGGACAGTATCTGCGATTTCCATTATAGTTAAGGAGCTGAAGACTAAATTGAGGGTTCTGTGACAAGTGTGGCTCATGTCCCAGTATAAGCACACATTCTCCTACTGGTTTTCCCTTCAGGTTTCCATCACTCAGAGGAGTCAATGGATGGAGGGCATAAGTCTTGAGGTTAGAGTACTTGAAAGCCATGTAAGAGATCTCTGGAGGTGACCTTCATCTACCATGCCTCAATAAACACTAGTGTGTTACATGTTCTCGCTTGCTCCTATAGAAAGCATTTGGGAAACAGTCTGCCTTGCATTCTACCTGTAGTAGATTCACAATGCTTATCAGAAGGTCTAAAGAAAGACTAGCTATTGTGATCAACCTCTCTTGGATGAACACCATTAAGCACTGACTTTTCATGAGACACAGTTTGAAAAACGAACCTATTGAGTCTGTGTTTATGCCTGGAGGATCAGTTTTCTCAGCTGTCATTCTGAGAGCTACAACCTCACTAAGGATGTCAGTTCAGGCCTGCACTTGACCCTCTTCCGTGGTTTTTCATTGCCAGTGCATTCTGGTGTAGCATTTGTTCTAGATGAAAGAAGAATCCCTAGGACCATTCACATACATGATGTGCTGGGACAGGAGCTTCAAGCTGCCTCTTTATCACTACTGCCATGTTTTCAACATTGAGCCTCCTCAGCGGGGTCACATGCACCCCAGAATGTGAGAATTAAAAAACAAGAAAACAGAAAATACAAAATTACAGAGAACTAGTTCAGATCTTTATAAAATGAGTAACATATTATGCATGCATATGTATTTTACAGATGTCCATTTTCACTCCAGTCACAAGCTAGCTATTAATAACTGAAATTCCAGGATGCAAGCATTGCAGTACAGTGGGTTAGGCCAGGGTGCTGATTGGAATCCTGGCTTCTCTGCTTCTTATCCAGCTTCTTGCTAATGCATCCTGGGAGACCACAGATGATGGCTTAAGGGCTTGGACCCCTGTCACCCACAGGGGAGACCCAGATGTGTTCCTTGCTCCTGGCATCCAACTGTCTCAGTCTGTCTGTTGTAAGCATTTGGGGAGTGAACCAGTGGACGGTTGGGGTCTCTCTCTCTCTCTGCCTTTCAGGTATATGAAAATACACATTTTTAAAAATAATAACAGAATAATAAAGGGAGAAAGGAGGTTATGAAAACAGTAAAGCATGGGATCCAGAGTCTAGGAGAGTACAGAGGAATCAGAATCCTAGGACACTTTCTTTCTCTGCTGCTTTATGAGGTTTGATGATGGCGTTGATTTGATAGTTGGAAAGACAGATAAGACCAAAAGATGAACCCTCTAAGGGGATGATAATGGTACCAAGCACTGAATTGCCTGAACACACAAATCAGAGGCTGAGTTTTGCCCAGGCACCCTGAGGTTCCCTCCAGGATGACAGGTTGGGGACTGATTTGGAGTCATTGATTCACTAACAGCAAACCCCACCAATAAACCTGTCACATTGACATAATAAGAATTCGTACAACCAGCATAAGCTCAAAGATATAGGAAGTCTGTAGCTTATGGTAGGAAAGGGGATATAAAGTATTATTTTACTTCTAAAGCTTCAACAAAGTACAATTCTTTGATGCAATAGTTACACTTTAGGACTTTAAGAAAATTAACTAAGGAACTATGCAAACACACGATTACAAGACTTATTTTAATACTGTAATAAAAGCTTTTAATAAGATAATATTTAGACATTAACATTTATAAAACAGAGTTATATTTAACTATGTTGAAACATTTTCAATGCATTTTATTATGTAAAGTATCAACACTGAATATAATTTTATTATATGCATGATAAAGTATTTCTAAGTGATAGATTTCAGATGATTTTTAGTATCTCATTACTGTTTGCTAAATTCACATCTTTTGATTTTTTCCTAAACATAAAAGTTATTTTGACAAAATAGTATGTTTTTAAAAAGATTTGGTGTCTCCATATATTCGTGAGAATGGCTCAATGATATAGCCACACTATAAAGTGTTAGAAAATGTACAGATTAATAGGAATTTTTGTATTCTGCTAGAAGTGATGTAAACTGTGAAAAATATCTATGTATATACATTTTTTTTTTTTTTTTTTTTTTTTTTTTTTTTGACAGGCAGAGTGGACAGTGAGAGAGAGAGACAGAGAGAAAGGTCTTCCTTTGCCGCTGGTTCACCCTCCAATGGCCGCCGCTGCAGCCGGCGCACCGCGCTGATCCTGGCAGGAGCCAGGAGCCAGGTGCTTTTCCTGGTCTCCCATGGGGTGCAGGGCCCAAGCACCTGGGCCATCCTCCACTGCACTCCCTGGCCATAGCAGAGAGCTGGCCTGGAAGAGGGGCAACCGGGACAGAATCCGGCGCCCCAACCGGGACTAGAACCCGGTGTGCCGGCGCCGCAAGGTGGAGGATTAGCCTATTGAGCCACGGCGCCGGCTGTATATACATTTTTACCAAAAGACATAGACATGCACAAAAATACTTGTAGTAACATTAATGGAGGCCGGCGCCGTGGCTCAATAGGCTAATCCTCCACCTTGCGGCGCCGGCACACCGGGTTCTAGTCCCGGTCGGGGCGCCGGATTCTGTCCCGGTTGCCCCTCTTCCAGGCCAGCTCTCTGCTATGGCCAGGGAGTGCAGTGGAGGATGGCCCAGGTGCTTGGGCCCTGCACCCCATGGGAGACCAGGAAAAGCACCTGGCTCCTGGCTCCTGCCAGGATCAGCGCGGTGCGCCGGCTGCAGCGGCGGCCATTGGAGGGTGAACCAACGGCAAAAGGAAGACCTTTCTCTCTGTCTCTCTCTCACTGTCCACTCTGCCTGTCAAAAAAAAAAAAAAAAAAAAAAAAAAAAAAAAAAAAAAAAACATTAATGGATAGCATCAAATGGAAAGTAATCTAAATGTCTACCTGCAGTGAAACCGAAGACAAGTTGTAGCAAAAGACCACTGATTGTGTTCCTACATAAAGTTAAAAGGACAACATACCAGTAGTTTCAGAGTTGGGGCAGTGGTTACCCTGTAATTGCAGGCTTTAGGGAGGACTCTAAGGGGTCCACTCAGACAGAGGCAACATTTTACAACTTTGCCTGGTACTGGTTACATGGGTTTAACTAGTTTGTGAAAAGTCATCAAGCGCTGTACCTATGATTTTTACATATATCTCTGGATGGTAGACTTTAAAAAATGTGACTTCTAGGAAAGAACTGGTTTCAGGTTGGGTACCAGAGGTAGAGCTGTGGGCCCCAGGCACTGTATGGGAGAGAGGCACTAACTTACAAAAGCACTGTAGAGTGCTGAATACGAGCACTCGGTTTCGAGCTAGTTAGGGCTACCTTGGAGCTCCTGTTTTGTTGCTTCTAGCTATGTAAGCAACATGAAGAGTGACAGATGAGGCCAGAGAGATCTGCAGCAGCCAGACTGTAAAGTCAAGATAAGGGTTTTGGTTTTCACTGTAGGTGTGATGGGGAACCATTTCTATTTACAGCACAGACTCAAGGAGAATTTCAGAGGAATAACAGAACAGGAGCTGTACAATCCTTGTAGAAGGAAACAAAAACACAAAACTCAGAATGCCTCATTTTTTTGTTCCAGCTACAGCCCATTCTTATCTTGAAGGAGAAAAAAAAGACTGAACTGTAGGAACTGTATTCTGAGGATTAATCTTACAACAGCTGCAGAAAAACCAAAAGGATGCAGGCAGAGTAAGACTATGCAATATTGGAACACATTTTTTGAGATAAATTCTTCCCATAATGTATGAGCTTGCCACCCAAAGCTGCTTTAGAAACAGCTAAAAATGCTATTTTGGGCTTAGAGGAAACACTTTCCTCTTGGCTCTTCATGTTAGCCAGAGACCAAAAAGCAAAAATAATAACCACACACACACACACACACACACACAAACAAGAGCAATAACAAAACATTCAAAATCTCATAAAAACAAAACAAAATCCAAATTCTTATAATCCTATCACTGCAACCATAGACAAAAATCCAGATGAAACATTTTCCCCTCCATGCTGGCAGATGCCCTAAAATCATTCAGCACTACTCCTTGTTGAGAAATGCATTCAACAGTAATATAATGTTTTTACTTGGTGATACTCATTTAAAAATAAATAGGATTTTATAATGACAGCCATGGGAATTAAAACACATATACTGCAAAATGAAATAAAATCTCCCTTAATTTAGTAGAGAGCTTCCCTAGGCAGAAAAAAACGCACTAGGAAAATAATGAGGTTATTGAAACTAACACTGGGGGATGGGAATTTGAGAAATACAAATGAAAAAGCAAATTTGACTCAGTTTGAAATTCCAACCATCACTTGATCATTGTAAAGATTAGAATGTGTTGAAAAAAATCACTGTTTGGGGAAAACAAATAAGATGGTTATGATCTGTCCAACCACACTGAACTACTAAACAGAATATCAGACTTATTCGTATTATATTCCTTTTAATAAAATATTCCCTAAACCTAGGGATACAGAAAAGTAAAATTGGAGGTATATTTGAGTTACAGTAAGAGAAAAATCATTACACTGACATACGTAATGATAAAAAATACTGTAATCTGTATAATACATATAATGCACTACTTCTGTATATATTTATAAGCTATAAGTTTTGTTTTAGGGGGCCAGCACTGTGGCATATTGGGCTAAGCCTCCACGTGTGGTAGCAGCATCCCGTATGCACGTCGGTTTGTGTCCTGGTCGCTCCTCTTCCAATCCAGCTCTCTTCTGCTACCTGGGAAGCAGAAGATGGCCCTAGTGTTTGGACCTCTGCTCCCACATGGGAGACCCGGAAGAAACTCCTGGCTCCTAGCTCCAGCTGTTGTGGCCATCTGGGGAGTGAACCAGTGGATGGAAGACCTTTCTCTGTCTCTACCTCTCTCTAACTCTACCTCTCAAATAAATAAGTAAATTTTTTTAAAAGTTTTGTTCTAAGAGCATATAGCTACATAAAAATATTATTGCAATAGTTTTGTAATAACATATACTTTAAAGTGATAAAATGTTAAAAGTGACATCCTTTCACTATTAACAATTATTTTATGATAAGCTCATATTTTTAACTGATCTCTTAAATTTTAGGGCACAAACAAGCAATGTAACAGACCAGTCTTAACTCCATGCTTTCTGGCTTTTTAATACAAAAATGGAAAATATTAGGATCTTGAAAGTTACTACCAGCATTTTCAAGGCCACAAGAATTGTATTTTTTTCAAGCACGTATTATGATTAGCAATACTTATAATATTTTTGATGAATAAAATAGATAACCAAAAATAGATAATGGTAAGCTGCTTAGGAAAGAGTTGAAGTTATACAATTTTCTTTTCTTAGAGATTTATTTATTTATTTGAAAAGCAGTTACAGAGAGGCAGAGACAGAGAGAGGTCTTCCATCTATTGGTTCGCTCCCCAAATGGCTGCAATGGCCTGAGCTGGGCTGAACTGAAGCCAGGAGCCATGAGCTTCATCTGGGTCTCCCATGCAGGTGCAGGGACCCAGGGACTTGGGCCATCTTCTATTGCTTTTCTAGGCCTTAGCAGGGAGCTGGATCGGAAGTGGAGCAGCAGGGACTCCAACTGGTCTCCATACGAGATGCTGGCACTGCAGGCAGCAGCTTCACTCACTAGGCCACAGCACTGGCCTCAAACTTACAGAATTTTTATTCTTTCCTTTGTGTATGGGAAGTAAATTTAATAAAATGGCATTATTCACCATAATACTGTCAAAATAGCTACTTTTTTTGGACAGGTGTTAGAAACTGGACACCCAAAGCATACAATAGGAAGATAATGATTCTTACTCTTGTTTGTTGAAGACAGTATCAATCCATAAGATGAAGACGGTGCGAAGATGGGGCTGCCTGAACCACAACGTGGAGCAGGGTATGACAGCAGAAACTTTTCTCCTCACAATCCTGAAGGGCAGAAGTCCAAGTCCTGGTTTCTCAGTAGGTTTGGTTTCTTCTGCTGTTCAGATGGCCATCGCTCACTGTGCCCTCACACGGTCTTTCCTTCAATCCGAATGCATCCCTGGTAACCCTCCTTCTTTGCAAAAGGACAACTGGACTATTAGATGATGGCATAGCCTGGCAACTTCACTTTACCTTAATAACCTTACAGCCTCATTTCCAAATAGAGTCACAATTGTAGGCACTGGGGACTAGGGCTTCAACATGTGAATTTTGGGGGCAGATTCAGACCTTCTTAGAAGGTTACCTCAATACAGAAAACCAGGTAAAGTATGCGTATGAATGTGTTGGTATGTACATGTAATATGTATGTGCTATATCTATATCTACCTACCTACCTACCTATCGATCGATCTATCGATTGATCTATCTATCTATCTATCTATCTATCCATCACCCGGTGTGCCGACGCCGCTAGGTGGGGGATTAGCCTATTGAGCCGCAGCGCTGGCCCACATAGCTTTTTAAATATTTATTTTTCATAGACTTTTTGCAGACATCTCAGATATGGAGGTAGAGAATTGTCTGTTTTAAATTATATCACTAATGTACACCCTTGCTAATGTCACAGTGTTGCTACATGGAAAACTTGGCGTAGTTTTTAACCTCCACAAAACTTAACAATGTGACTTTCATATGGTAGATATTCAGTAACTGTCAGTGCAAAAAACTAATGAGTTGTACTACAGATAAATAGGAAAGTGAATTAGCAATTCTGGGTGAGCATTTACCCAAGTCGTTATGACACCAGTTGAAATGCCACATCCTAGTTTAGAATTCATGAATTTCATACCCAGCTCTGGCTCCTGACTCCAGGTTTCTGTTAATGCAGCCCCTGAGAAGCAGCAGTGAGGGCTTCAGACACTGGACTCCTGCCACCAACGTGGGAGACCTGGGGAGTTACCAGCTCCCGGCTTTAGGCAGGTCCAGTCCCAATTGTTGAGTGCGTGTGGGTGGATGCAAGTTCTCCTTCTCTTCTCTCTCTCTGCCTCTCAAATAATTTTTTGAAATGAGCAAATGATTTTTAAACTAAACACCTCCACATCATTTGAAAGGTTTTCAAAACTAATGCATGGGGCCAGCAATATGATATCACTGATTAAGCCACCAGCTGCAGTGCCAGAATCTCATATGAGGACAAGTTCAAGTCCTGGCTGCTCCATTTGTGATCCAGTATACTGCTAATGGCCTGGTGAAAGCAGCAGCAGATGGCCCAGGTGCCTGGGTCCCTGCACCCATGTGGGAGACCCAGAAGCCCTTGAAAATAGCTGCAACAGGGAATTTGGACTGTATCACCACAAAGTGGTGATGATACACCAAGTGCGTTGATATTACAAATGTATGTATTAAAACATCACACTGTACCCCACGCATGTGGGAAATTATCATGTGTCAACTAAAATGACAAAAACAGCTAAACTGTGTTTTCAGTAATAACTGAAAACAGCATACAAACTGGTTATCCCAGATACCGCATCATAAGGGAACCATAACTGAAAGTTATTTCTTACAGGTAGCACATTCTTGGCTATGTTGCTTCTAGGAACAAGGTTGTCTACTATAGAATCTGAGGGAAATAAAGAATGGAATGGATCTTCCCTCATGCTTAACCTAGTCCTCATGCAAGAAGAAACTATAGCAAATACATGATAACTACTACAACACAATTCTGAGAATCTAATGTATTAATTCCTTAAAAATAAATCTTCAGTTAAAAAAATGAACCCTGGGCCAGAGCCATGGTTCACGTGGTTAATCCTCCACCTGCGGTGCTGGCATCCCATATGGGTGCTGGTTCTAGTCTCGGCTGCTCCTCTTCCAGTCCAGCTCTCTGCTGTGGCCCAGGAGGGCAGAGAATGGCTCAAGTGCTTGGGCGCCTGCACCCACATGGGAGACTGGGAGGAAGCACCTGGTTCCTGGCTTCAGATCGGTGCAGTTCCAGCCATAGCGGCCATTTGGTTTACTCCAATGGAAGGAAGACCTTTCTCTCTGTCTCTCTCTCTCACGGTCTATAACTCTACCTGTCAATTAAATAAAAAAATGAACCCATAAGTGCTTTCTGATATTGCATCAACCTTTCTTTACAGTGCATTCCTTAAAACAGGGGGCATTGGTTTGACTTTTTTCTAATAAGTTGTAAGAGCTGGACTACTTAGAGAGCCAGAACACTCCAAGGGTCAAAATCACACACTAGACCTCAATAAATTCCTTTGTTCTGCAAATAAAATACTTTTATATCACTGAATTTGTAAGACGTAAAATTAAAATTTGCCAAAAACTGTTGAAGTCATGTTCAAATCAATGCAATTTGTGGACCTTCCTCGATTGCATTAATTTGCCAGGTAGTTTTTGGTCATCAAATGCTAGAGGTGAATGGCTGGCCTACTGAGATGTGACTGAAACTTTCCAGAACTTTTTCTTAATGTAAGAACTGCGCTCGCCTAAAGGAATGGAAGACAGAAATAATAACTGTTAAGACAGCAAGTTAGCACCAATAGGAGTAATTCCTGTAACCAAATTCTGAGCAGTCTCTTCCTAAGGTAAGAAGTGTTCATTACTCACTCGCACCCATACGAGAATACCATCTGCTGTGTGTTGGTATCACTTGTCTCTTTACAAAAAAGAAGCCTTTAGGGATGGGAGGCCTGATGTGCTGCTCTAATTATAAGTTAGATAATTATATCTTGCTCAGCTACATTTCCCAAGTAGTTTTATCTGAATTTCCTGCCTAACCCCTACACCTTAATTTTATTCCCTATGCTAACTCTTGCCAAGAGCTGCAGTGTAGTGTTCATCAGTCTCTTGATTCAGGAGCAGATGTAGGGACTGTGCCATCCTATCAGTGGGCTAAATGACTCCTGAAGACACTGGGACATTATCCTTCAGGCTGTGAAAGAGATGCAGGAAAATGTGGTTTGGAAAGGACAAAGGATCCTTGAGGAAGAGAGGGCAATTATTGCACAAAATGTGTGCTGTTCCATTAATTTATAAAAGTCCAAACTCGTGGGGGTGCATTTGGTTAATACATGTACCATTTTAGTACTAGATGAATACTGAAGTTGAAAATTAGTATTGCATTTACTAAGAAAAGATTGACCATATTTTCCTGAACACTGGCAGGAACACCAATTACAGAACATATCCTGAGAAGTTAGGATGATAGGTGACTTAAGGCGAGGTTCTTGATACTTTATTAAATGATGTAGAAAGAGCAGGTAGCTCTGCAGACTGATCAGCAAGTCAAACCTTCTGGGAGGGCTGGACTACGGTGCAGGCCAGTAGACAAGACAGAACTCCTGCTGTCAAGAAGCAATCACCATTTCCGAATGGTTGTTTGGAATGTCACAGCAGCAGGATTGTCTCCAATCCCACCAGTGGCAACCAAAATACTAATACTACCACATCCTACTCAAGAGTTCAGTGATGCTTTTCCAGACAGCAGAAACCATGGCTCCAAAAGGATAGACAAACATTATTGATATGGGTTCAAAGCATTGCATTAGCCAAAATTCTATTTCCAGAAATAAAAAATATACATTTTAAGTAATTTTAGCAAAAAGGAGTTATGGAAAGAAAATGACACTCCAAAAATTTTCTCCAAAAATCACACCATACAATTCAGAAGTTTGGATGCTTGAGACAAAGAGAGGGAGAGGACTGAAACTGGACATTGGGTGCTGGGTTAGATGAAGCATTGTACATGAGCTACAGCTGGGAGAGTAGTGATGGGCACAGTAAATGGAACAGGCCCGGGACAGGCAGACACATGTTGGGGAGACAGGTTTTTAATAACCACTATCAGTACAGCAGCAAACTCCCTTGGAGACAGGAGTTTGAGCAGGATTTATGTATGAATCGGTGTGTGCATTGAATGGGTGGGTGTGGTGATGAAACACGAGGATTCTAACAGGAAAGAGTATGGTGTGTTTCTATCTGCCTCAGTTCTCCCTACAAAAAGTGTATTTGGAGGGCCAAGGTTTGGTACACTGTCATTTCAGAAGCTCAGCCTACTTCTTTTAAAGCAAAAGCTATTTAAAACATCTTTAGCAGGAGATCACTTCATAAAGGGTTCAGGTCCTATCCCTTTTGTAAATTCCCCCAGAAATTAACTTAGCATCTTAGAGTAGATCTGCAATAGACATTTGTTTATTGCACAATTTCCAAATGGAAAGTGAAGGGTTTAAAATGTAAAAAAATACATACAAGGTGACAGAGTAAATGTGGTGGAATGAGAAGGTGAGAAGGTCATGAGAAGGTGAGAAGGTCATGCCAATATGGCCACTGACAACAGAAAGTGCCTGGCAACAGGCTGTGATTGGATGGCTTCGGAAACCACATGACAACAGAGCGCTGGTTAGTCAATGACGGGTAAGATCCCCTGGGGGACAACCTAAGACAGGCACAGCTGCATATGGAGACCACATGGAAATGGGGTCAATAATGGTATGGCCAAGAATCATGCCTCCCATTGCTCAAAAATAAACAAAAAGGAGGAAATGTGGTGGAATGAGAAGGTGAGAAGGTCATGAGAAGGTGAGAAGGTCATGCCAAGATGGCCACTGACAATAGAAACTGCCTGGCAACAGGCCATGATTGGATGGCTTTGGAAACTGCCTGGCAACCGGCTGTGATTGGTTAGGGCATAGACTGCCCCTTGACTGGATTGGCTGCCTTGGCTATATAAGCAGCTGTAGCAACTGAAATAAATGAGTCTGCAGGCTGCTTGCCTCAGGCCTGCTTTCACCCGACTCCCGGGGTCTGTGTGGTGACTCCATGCCTCTTGCCCCCAACATGCTCCTCCTCTCAGAACAAATCCTCTCAGAAGAAATCAACCGCAACAAGTAAATGAAAGTTTTTAGATTTATTTTTTTACATTTTAGTATAAAGGGTCTGGCAGCAGAGTCTTTCCTGTGTGGGTACGGAGCAATTGTTAAGAAACATAATCTGAGCATCAAGCCTCCTGTGAAACTGGGAGAGGAGCAGGAAAGATAAGACGACCCAGGGCTAACAGAATGGTCTAAAAACACAGCACCAAAACTTCTTCCTCTGTTGGTAAGTGGAGTAGGTCAGAAAGCAGGCACCAACAGGAAAAGAAGGTGTTACAATAAAAGGAAAAAGGTACGAAAATGAATAATTTTAAAAAACGGACTTTGAACAATCTTGTCAAGGACTGGCCTTGTGTATTACAATAATTTACAAACAATCCATTTGTAAGAGCTATTCTGGCCCAGAACAACATGGAAAATGCACACCAGCATAGTTTTTTACAGATCATAAAGAGAGTACTTTTCTAAACATAAATGGCACAGTTATAAAAATATAAATCGCAATATATTAATTTAAATATTTTCCATTCTGAAGATATTAGGGTAGGGCTTTTGGGAAAACAAATGAATCAGAGGATAGAAACATATTATTAATATTTGCAAAGACTGAGAAAGAGTTTATGCTTTGTTATTTTGATTTCTACTTCATTTCAGTTTCTTTGTTATTCTTTTGAAGCAATCTCTCGAAGAAAAGCATTATGTAAATTTAGCATCAAGTGATGCTTTGTACTACATCACCTCATTAGGCAATGTGCTGGTAGATTTCAGGAGTTCTTTAAAATGAAATCCATTCTATTCTCTTTCTGAGGGATAAATACACTGTCAATCTTAAACAAATTTAAAGTATCAGGCTATAAATTAACTGTATTACTCTCTGGTTGTTGCCATTTATATTCACTCTGTCTTGCCTTTCTTTGTGGTATCATCTGATGGCTTTCCAGTAAATTCTATGCAACACACGTGAGTTGCCTCTAGTATTTTCTACAACAATGCATAGGATAGATAATAGGGTTTATTCACTTCGATGGTTTTCTTTATGTTGATAGTCTTTATTAGCACAAAAGCTGCTAGGGAGTAAATAGTTTAACATGTCATAAGATTTTATTTATTTATTTTTTTGCTGAGAATGTGTTTCTTTGCGTTTACAGTGAATTTCAAATCGGAAGCTCTAACATGAAGCAAATGATCAGAATATTTACACAGGCTACCAAGAAATAAAGTATCATATCTGCATATTACATTTGATCCCTATAGGGAGCCACAATCCAAGTTTCCTGGTAATGAAGGCAAACATCTCAATCTCCATCATTCCCGCCTCTCAGAAGTGAGGAAAGATTGAAGACTTATTTATGTAGGCTACAAATTCCAAGTCTATCCAGATTTTCCTTGTCATTGCTTTTCCTATACTTTGAAAAGAAAATTCAGTTAAACGTGTAATAAAATTAATTTTTTTCTGTTTTGTTACAGAATCATAGGATAGCAAGAAAATTTAAGACATCACCTCTGTTGTCCTACACTGTAAATGTTGATTTCTGGGAAGCTTCCCTGAAAAAGTTTTGAAAATAAGATCATCTACTGAGGGTCAAATTAAAATATCAACATTTTACAGAAGAACTGGGACAAAATTACCAACAAGAGACTAAACAGCTCCTAAGCCAGCAAGGCTGAATGCATTAACAGAACTATAGGAAAAAGAATGAGTCAGGAGGAAGCTGGAAATATGGGTCAGTGTGGAGGAGAAGGATAGAGATCAAGGTCAACTTTGTGCATCCAACCACATTGTAGAGGAGAGTACTCCAAGATCCAAAGAGAGCTCATTGCCTTTGACTCTCATCAAATAATTTACTCCTGGCGTACAGATTCTATGATCAAGAAGCATGCATCTAATTCTAATTTGGCCCTCCACATAGCAGTCCTGTGGGGAAAGATTTGGCGAGGTAGGGAACCGAAGGGTCCAGTTCCCTAGCATTACAGCTTTACACTCCAAATTAATACACTGACGTCCTGGTTTGTAATTTGGCTTTTCATGAATCTTGCCCACACATGCTGCCGGCCAGACCGTCCAATGCTTTCAGCATGCGCTCTTCTTATTTTAAATTAATGTAACGGATTTTGATTGTGGACCTCAATCTCACAGCCTCTGATTACATTAGAGATCAAACTAGAATGTGCTAATAAATCAAGATCCACTGAAAGAATCTGACTTGAATTCTAGGAAACTCATTAAGGTAATGTCAGATATTTTGAGATATAATGTTCAAGACTTCTCCACATGGTGAAATTTCAACTACCAGAATTTGACACAGCAAGCTAAGAATCTTTTCCTTTCTGAAACTTATAAACTCTATGCACAGACAAGCATCTCATCTACAGTATCACAAGAAGTTGCTTCAGATAAAATCTCTACTAAATCCTTTCTAATACAAGCAAATCCCAATGACTTATTTTTCTACTTTCTCATTAAAATGAAATTTCTGAGTCAGCTCAATATTATTTTTATTTTCTCAGGAACTGCTTCTCTTAAATAGACCTTTCTCCTACAAGTATAACCCCAATTACATTAAACTTTCTCAGGCCATTCATGTTTTTTGTTTTCATTCTCTGAACCATGTATACACATTTTTTATTTGATAATTTTTTCCTAAGTTGAAAAAAAAACAGTTCTTAAAAAACATCCACTACACATTTCTACTATATTATATCTCAGATCCTTTTTTATTCACTATTAGTTTATGTATGTTACCTTAGATCTTAGCCTCTAGTGTTTAACCAAATCCAATCCCTTCCTATGGAAAATGTATCTGATATTATAGAATACTCTGGTGTCAGCTGTACAATATTAGGCTGGCCCTTGTTTTAATTTTTTCAGCCTCTGTCACTTGTAGGTACCAAGTTTGTAATTCACAGTCAATGTTTACTACTTTCCAGCCTGATTATTCTACCCACAAATGCTGCTTTCAAATTTAATAGCAAATGCCTATTGTATATAAGTAATTTGATTTGTTTGCATTTAAAATAAGCTCAGTAAATTCTGTGTGCTGTTACTTTCAAGACATCTGTCCTACATAGTATGAAAATGCATTGAAACTAATCAATTTCTCGCCGGTGCCGCAACTCAATAGGCTAATCCTCTGCCTGCGGTGCTGGCACACTGGGTTCTAGTCCCGGTCGGGGTGCCAGAGTCTGTCCCAGTTGCCCCTCTTCCAGGCCAGCTCTATGCTGTGGCCCGGGAGTGCAGTGGAGGATGGCCCAAGTCCTTGGGCCCTGCATCCGCATGGGAGACCACGAGAAGCACCTAGCTCCTGGCTTTGGATCAGCGCGATGCGCCAGCCGTGGCGGCCATTGGAGGGTGAACCAATGGCAAAAAGGAAGACCTTTCTCTCTCTCTCTCTGTCACTGTCCACTCTGCCTGTCAAAAAATAAATAAATTAAAAATAAATTAAAAAGACACTAATCAATTTCTCATTTCAGGGACAGTTTGGTAGAAGAATCTTGCTTGGGTATGGTTTACTAGAGCCATGGAGGGCATGTGCATATGGTATTTTATATTTAATACACACAGACATGTATGTGTGTGTATACACACACACATACATATATATATGATGTTCCCAGAGAAACACACTGATCCATACTCCAGTGATTTCACATATATATATACACACACACACACGCATACACACACGTAAAAAAAACACAGACACTTCCAAAAGTTCATGGAAAATGGAATTATAAGATACTTTTATTGAGAGATCAAGATGGTAGAATAGAGAGGGAGCTTACTGTTGTAGTCTAGGGGAAGAGTAAAAAAAAATGTGGAGATAATGCAATCTCAGGGAAGAGTTAGGGAGAAAACTCCAAAGGAAATTCCACTTAAATTAGAGAGACAGCGTGGATCTCTGCAGAGGGTGTGGGTACGCACTAGTCAGGACCCCAGCAGCTGACAGCCTCAGCACCAGCTTTGGAGAGTGAGGTGAGACCAGACTGCAGCCGCCCAAGCCATTGGCAAAAAGCTATGGGAAGAGACTGACATGAGTCTGGTTTAAAGCCCTGTGGGTACAGTATACCTGCCAACCTAGAAGGAAAAAGGGTGTGAGGGGGGGTACACTTCTCTCTCCTCAACCATCTGACACCAGCATCCTGTAACTAGCTGAAAGGGGGTAGGCACCATTGTGGACATATATAATATCTGTGCCAGCTCATGTCTGTGTGTCCAGTAACCTGAGTCTGACTGGCAGAACTGACAGGAAACTGGGTTCTTGACTTTGGGAGCCTATGTGCTAGGACTGTGAAAACATTGTGGCAGTGCTGGTGCTGTGGCATGGTGGGTAAAGCTGCCGCCTACAATGCCGGTATCCCATATGGGCTCAAGTTCAAGCCCCAGCTGCTCCACTTCCTATCCAGCTCTCTGCTATGGCCTGCGGAAGCAGTAGAAGATGGCCCAAGTCCTTGGGCCCCTGCTCCCACGTGGGAGACGTGGAAGAAGCTCCTGGCTCCTGGCTTTGGATTGGCGCAGCTCTGGCCATTGAGGCCAATTGGGGAGTGAACCATTGAACGGAAGACCTCTTTCTCTGCCTCTCCTTCTCTCTGTATAACTCCTTCAAATAAATAATAAAAATAAATCTTAAATAAAAGGAAAAAAAAACCCTGTGGCTGCATGTGCAGGGTATGGCTGGGTCTTTGGGTAGTCACTGTATACAGCTCCACAAGCTCAGGGCTCCCTGATTCCCTGGTGAAGGTCAATGCTGTGGGACCTGTGCTCTTATCAAGGACTGCACAGATCCTTTGTGTGGTTCTTGTGGCAGTGCAAATGAATATTATATGCACTGGGGCTAGTGACCAGGCATTGGTCTCCTTGGAGGAAAGGAGGTGTGAGATAACATCAACAGAGCAGATTAAACTTCCCCTTTGAGTTAAAAGAAAAAAAAGAGATTTACTCTGCCCAGTCTGGGTGCTATCTTGGACACTCCCCTTACCCTGGGGCACTGAACAGAGTATACCTCAGGGTATTCACTGAAAGAGCAGACATTCCACTAAAACACAGAGGCATAGTCCAAAGATAAAAGCCAGCACAGGGAGGGAAAAAAAAAATAAGCTGACAAGTATCTCCACAAATTCCTAAAAATAAATGCAGCAATTCAAGAAATAGGATTTAAGGAAGACAATGTGATGCCTCCAAAGGAACACAACAACACTTCAATACTAGAATGTGAAAAATGAAGAGATTGAAGAAATACCAGGAATAGAATTCAAAAAATTGATTGCAGGAATACTTAGAAATAATCAGAAGCGAATCCAGAAATTAAAGAAATCCATACATGACATGAATGAACATTTCTCCCATGAAATTGAGATTTTTAAAGAGAAAGCAAGAAGAAATATTGAAAATCAAATGACCCAACATATATATCTTAGGAGTTCCTGAAGGCATCGAAAGAGAATGGAGTAGAAGGCTTTTTTAGTGAGATATTAACAGAAAAATTCCCTAATTTGGGAAAAGAAAGGGATGTCCAAGTAGAGGAAGCACACAGAACTCCTAATAGACAAGACCAGAAAAGATCTTCACTATGACACATTGTAGTCTAACTCTCCACAGTAAAACATAAAGAATAGATTGTAAAATGTGACAAGAGAAACATCACATAACTTGTAGAGGATCTCCTATTAGACTCACTGCAGACTTCTCATGAAAAACCCTACAAGCTAGGAGGGAATAGTGAGATACAGTCCAAGTCTTAAGAGAAAAAAAAAACAAAAAACAAAAAAACCTTCAACCCAGAATACTGTAGACTACAAAGCTCTCATTTATGAATGAAGGCGTAACAAAAACCTTCCATAACAAACATAAATTGAGAGCATTTGTCACCACTCGTCCAGTCTTAGAAAAGATGCTTAAGCATGTGTTATACACAGAAACAAAGATAAATGGTCATCATTATGAAAGAAGGTGGAGACAGAAAAATTTCTCAATAAAAGGACAAAGGAAATCCAAAGTAAACAATAGGAATATTTATGGAAACACTGCAGGGCCAAGTCCTTGCTAATCAATGCTCACCTTAAATGTCAATGGCCCCTGGCCGGCACTGCAGCTCACTAGGCTAATCCTCCACCTGTGGCACCGGCACTCTGGGTTCTAGTCCCGGTTAGGGTGCTGGATTCTGTCCTGGTTGCTCCTCTTCCAGTCCAGCTGTGGCCCGGGAAGGCAGTGGAGGATGGCCCAAGTGCTTGGGCCCTGCACCCGCATGGGAGACCAGGAAGAAGCACCTGGCTCCTGGCTTCGAATTGGCACAGCGTGCCAGCCATAGCAGCCATTTGGTGGGTGAACCAAAGGAAGGAAGACCTTTCTCTGTCTCTCTCTCTAACTCTGCCTGTCAAAAAATGTAAATAGCTTCAGCTCTCCAATTGAAAGACACAGACTGGCTGAATGGATCAAAAAAAAACAAAACCCATCTATTTGTTACCTATAAGAAACAAATCTTACCACCAAAGATACATGCAGACTGAATGGAAAAGGATAGAAAAAGATATTCCATGCTACCAGGAACAAAAAACAGCTGGTGTAGCCATCTTAATATCTGACAAAATAGACTTTAACACAAAAATGGTTAAGGGAGACAAGGGCACTATGTAATGATTAAGTGATCAATTCAACAGGAAGATGTGACTATTATAAATGGATATTCACCTAATCACAAGGCATCTGGCTATTGAGAAGAAAAGCTAGTGGATCTGAAGGAAGACACAGACTCCTGTAGAGTAGTAATGGGGGACTTCAATACCCCACTTTCAGCAATGGACAGATCAACCAGACAGAAAATCTGCAAGTAACCAACAGTTAGTTGACACTATGGACCAAATGGATCTAACAGATATCTACAGAACTGTTCATCCTACAGTTGCAGAATACACATTCTTCTCACCAGTGCATGGAACTTTCTCTAGGATAGACCACAGGCGAGGCCATAAAGCAAGTCTCAGCAAATTAAAAAAAAAAAAAATCCAAATCATACCATGCATCTTCTCTGACCACAGTGGAATGAAGCTGGAAATCAACAACTCAAGAATCTCTAGACTATATGCAAATATATGGAAACTGAACAACATGATCCGGAATGAGCAGTGGGTCATAAAAGAAATCAAAACACTTTTGAGGAACACTTTTTTTCCATAATATTTGTCGAACTCTTTACTTAGTATAGAGTTAATCTTCTGTGTATAAAGTTAATTGAAAATAGATTTTAGTTAAAAATAAAAATGAGAATAGGAGAGGGAAGAGGAGGAAGGGTGGGAGGGTAGGTACAATGGGAAGAAACACTATGTTCCTAAAGTTGTATATATGAAGCTTGTATAGTTTAAATAAAAGGTTTTTGGAGGAAAAAAATACATTTACTTTGATGTGAAAATTTTTGAAAATCCATGTATAGTTCATTCTAATATGACTTTTGTGAACTTTTGGAAGGCCGTTAATATGCATGTATGTGTGTTTGTGTAATATAGAGTATGTATGTATGGTGAGTGCCTTGCTTAAGTTAAGCAGTATCATATCTTCCTAGATCAGAAGATAGAAGAATAAACTTCCCAGGAATAGAAGGAAAGAAGTCATTGGCGTTAGTTATCTTGTAACTTCATATTAGTTTACAGAATATTTTTATATATGGATAATACATAATAATATATAATATATAATAATCATGACTAAAATTATTTTCAAACAATTCAAAGTGAAATATACATTTCAAAATCTATACACACACATATCTTTTTGATGTCTTCTATTAATGGATAGTACTTGGGTGTGTCTAGTTATTCCAAAACTCAAGTCATCTGCAAAATTCTGAGATGCCTATGTATGATGACTATCATTTAGAAAGTACATATTTCTTTTTGGTTTTGGTTGATGGTATTTTGTTAATATTTACTATGTTAATATTAGAACCTTATGAATGATTCAAACAGCTCTTTTTATGCAGATGGCTAATACAACTGAGACTTCTATCTGTGCATAAGTATGTATGTAGTAAGATTGTTTCTGTACACTGGAGTGTCTTATAATATTGAGTCTCTGAATTTTGTTGTCTTTTTTAAAAAAATTATTTATTTGAAAGTCAGAGTAGAGTTAGAGGCAGAGAGAATGAGAGAGAGAGAAAGAGAAAGAGTGAAAGAGTGAAAGAGAGGAAGAGGAAGAGGAAGAGGAAGAGGAAGAGGAAGAGGAAGAGACATAGTTAGTTTTCCATCTGCTGGTTCACTCCCCAAATGGCCACAAAGCCAGGAGCTTCACCTGGGTCTCCCATGTGGGTGTAGGGGCCCAAGTACTTGGGACATCCACCCTCTGCTGCTTTCCTAGGTGCCTTATCAGGGAGCTAGATTAGAAATGGGACAGCCAGGACCTGAACATGTGCCCACATGGAATGCCAACACTGCAGATGGCAGCTGAACCCATCATGTGAAAGTACCAGCCCCATGAATTTTGTTGTCTTGATTCCCTTACCATGTTTATGTTTTGAAGTAGGAACCAAATGTTTTTAAGTAGGCTTAAGTGGCTGCTTTCTAAAACAGAAGATGGATTTGTTCTAACACTTAGTCTGACTAAAGTAGTGTGAGCGTATAAAGATTGTGAAACACTAACAGTAATGAGTAGGCTGGCTGGTGGCAACTGCAGGATGGGCTGTGTGCTCCAGTTACTTCCCCGCTCTGTTGCCTTTGGGCCTGGCCTTCCTGTCGGTTCTCCTCCCCTTTGTTTTGTTCAATTCTGTTCCTCCTGTTATCCAGCACAATTATCCCTCTGGTCCCTTCTTCCTTTGTCTTCTATTCCTCCTAATTAAAAGACTAAACCAAGAGTTATTTTAGTCTTTTGACAGGAAACAACTCTGTACCCTAAAAGAGTAAGTCTCTAATTTTCTGATGGCTAATTTAATGCTTTATCAGTGCCTTCCTGCCTATCTCTCAGGTACTTCCCACCCACAAGGCTGACCTGCCCATCCCTGGTCTTTATCAGCTACAGAGATCTCTGAGAAGTCTATCAAAAGCCAGTTAATAAGGTAAAAATGCAACAAGAAACATGTCACTTATGTTAGGGTTAGGCATGAGTGTTTCTTCTAGAAAGAACAATAAAGAATCAGTCAATATTCTACTTCCAAATCTTATGTCAGAAAAGAACGGGATAATAACCTTTTCCAACATTTTTCTAATTCATCAATATTCAACTCACATATTCTATCTGAGATACCCTGATATTAAAAACATAAAAGTCAAGTGTTCTATAGAAAGGGGTGTGTAGTTATGTCTTTCACATCAAATGTTTTTCAGTACGGTTCCAAACAAATTGTCTTCTAAATCATCTTTTAAAAGATACTTGTCAGGGCCAAGCACAAGATAATGAAAGAGAAATTAAGATTTCAAAACGAAGTTGTTGCAGCTCCTCTATAAAAGTCTCCTTGGACCTATCACTTTCGAAAGGAGCGTTAGCCTTTGTCTTTAATAGTGCTGAAGTACATGGAAATGCTGCAGTCTAGAAGAAGAACCTGAAGGTTCCTAATTAGTTAGCTTACGGATAGTTCTGGATCCTTCCTTCCTTCCTTCCTTGCCCCCTCCCTTCCTCCCTCCCTCTCTCCTTTTCTTCCCTCACCACCTCCTTGGTAAAATTCTGTGAGTTATAGAGGCATATAACCTTGAGTCTTAATTCTGGCTTGTACTCTTATCATGGTATTTATTTTTTCCTTGGGTGAACTAATTAACCTTTATGAAATTACGCTTCTTCAGGTACAAATTGAAAATACTGATACATGACTGACAGAATTTTGAAGTATAAATGCCCAGGCAAGTATTTAGTGAATACTATTGCCATTTTCCCTCTCAATTTTATATTGTAATCTAATTTGGGAGTAATTCCTATTAAGCATTATTTATCCAACTATACGGATGACACTATATTTATACTGAATGTCAGATCTAGTCTCAAGAAAAAAAAAACTGACCATGTTCTTTAAGCAAATTTAAGAAATAGGGTGAGGGTGACAGTGGCTTGTGCCATTCCTGGCCAACACTCTGCAACATTATTCATTGTCCTATGAAACTATTTACCCAATTACTGGTATTGATAAATCTAAGCAAACTTAATGGGTAATAGAATCCAAATGTCATTCTTGTGACTCAGAGTCTTAGAGAAGTTCTATCATTCATGGGTGGAAAAATAATAACTTGGGAAACATAGTCTCTACAATAAAATTCATGTTTCAGCTCATTCATAGACACCTCTATAAATGAGTTCTTTCAATTTTATTTCCCTGAACTTCTTTAACATTTTCTTTACTTCACACAGCAATGGAGGAGAAATAACTGCAGAGTTAATGTTGATGGGATAATAGAACTATGCTACAACTTTTCTAATGTGGGGTGAAATAGGCTCAATAGCGATGTTTCTTTCAGACAGCACTCTGAGAGTATGATGAGTTCATGACACATGCCTGGTGTACTATGCCATGTTGGCTGCAATGTGGAATAAAACCATCTATAGCTTACTGAAACAACACAGAGAAAAGAAAGCCTTAGTCTGTTGATCTATCTTCCTAGGTAATATTGACCTACTTAATTTATTCAAATTATCATTGTTACAACCTCATAAAATATATTGTATTTGACAAGTTGACACCAGACATGACTGTACCTTCATCAGAAATGGGAATCTATAAGAATGAAAGATTCTGCAATACCTCTAACAGGTGAATTTTATCTGTCTGTGCTGTCAGAGAGAGAGAGAGAGATGGATGATGATGGGATAAGTCAGTGCCATTCTAGAAATAGATTTTCCAGTCGTTCATTTTAAAAACTATATGTTGGTTGTGATAGTCATTATTGGTCAACTTAGCTACACTGTTCAGTTATTATCAAACACAAATTCAGGCTTTGATGGATAGCTGTGTTGTAAATGTAATTAAAGTCTATGACCAGTGGACTTTAAATAAAACAGACTATTCTAGGCCACTGCCTAGGCTAATCCTCCGCCTGCAGCACCGGCACCCCGGGTTCTAGTCCCGGTCAAGGCACCGGTTCTGTCCCAGTTGCTCCTCTTCCAGTCCAGGTCTCTACCGTGGTCCGGGAGTGCAGTGGAGGATGGCCCAGGTCCTTGGGCCCTGCACCCACATGGGAAACCAGGAGGAAGCACCTGGCTCCTGGCTTTGGACTGGTGCAACGCACTGGCCGTAGTGGCCATTTGGGGAGTGAAACAACGAGAAAAGGAAGACCTTTCTCTCTGTCTCTCTCTCTTTCACTGTCTAACTCTGCCTGTCAAAAACAACAACAACAAAAAAAACCCACACAGATTATTCTAGGTAATTTTCCTGGGCCTATCCAATCCATTGAAAAGTCTTCAAACTACTACCAAATACTTCTAGCCTGCATTCTGTGCCAGCCCCAAGTCTGGACCTGCAGAGACAGGATGAAGTGAAAATACTGGCTAAGAGAACTCCAATTTCCTCCTGTTAGCCAGCCTCTTGCAGTAACTCCTTGTATTTCCCTAATAGCTTTTATAAACACGGGGGACATTTTTTTTTGACAGGCATTTGACAGGTATTTGAGAGAGGTAGAGACAGAGAGAGAGGTCTTCCATCTGCTGGTTCACTCCTCAGGTGGCTGCAACAGCCAGATCTACACCAATCCTATTCCAGGAGCCAGGAGCCAGGAGCCAGGAGCTTCTCCCTGGTCTCCTATGTAGGTGCAGGGGCCAAAGGACTTGGGCCATCTTCTACTGCTTTCCCAGGCCACAGCAAAGAGCTAGATCAGAAGAGAAGTAGCTGGCTCTAGATTCAGTGCCCATATGGGATGCTCGTGTTTCAGGCCAGGGCATTAACCCACTGTACCACAGCGCCAGTCCCTATGCTGCCTTTTACGATGCTGTCATCCCATATCAGAGTGCCAGTTCAAGTCCGGGCTCCTCTGCTTGTACTCCAGCTTTCAACTAATGCATCTTGGGAGGCAACTGGTGATGATTCAAGTGCATAGGCCCCTTCTACCGACATGGGAGACCCAAATGGAGTTCTGACTCCAGGTTCCAGTTTAGTGTAGCCTTGGCTGTTGCAGGCATTTGAAGAATGATCAAGGGGCAGCAGATCTCTCCGTCTGTGTCTTTCTGTCTGTCTGTCTGTCTCTCCCTCTCTCTGGCTCTTGCTCACACATAGATGAAAATAAATAGATAAATTTTAAAAAGGATGCAATAAAGATGAAAAAAATTTAGATTTAGTATAATTTATTTTTTTGAAAATTTATTTATTTATTTACTTTGAAGTCAGAGTTACAGAGAAGAGAGGAGGAGAGAGATCCACCTTCCATCCACTGGCTCACTCCCCAAAAAGCCTCAATGGCCAGCATAGGATCAGGCTGGAGCCAGGAGCCAGGAGCCAGGAACTTCTCTGTGTGTCTCAGATGGGTAGCAGGGGCCCAAACAGTTGGGCCATCTTCTGCTGCTTTTCCCAGGCCATTCGTAGGGAACTGGACAGGAAGTGGAGCAACTAGGATACAAACTGGTGCCTATGTGTGATACTGGTGTTTTAGGCAGTGGCTTTACCTGCTATGCAACTACACTGGCCAGATTTAGTATAATTTCTAAAGTGCTATAGTTTTAAGGCCTGATCTCTGTTTAGAAAAACTGAATAATAGTGTACTGTACTGTCTAAAAACATTAAAAAATGGTAGAAAAAAACCACAAATTTTCAATAAAACCCATAATTCTCTTATATGCTTTGCATTTTTGCTTTCCTTATAACTCATAGCTAAAATAAATATTTATTGGAAAATGGCACTGGGAGATCAAAAGGTTAGTCTATCCCAATCAAAGGCCACTTTCAAAATCTGCAAAGTGACAAGGTAATCTTAACAGTTTCCATTCATTCATATTTTTGTCAGTAAAAAGATTTACTTATACACATAGGCACTCTCAAAATAAAATGGCAGAAATAAAAACAGTCTTCATTAGAAAGTCAATGTTCTTCAAAGCCTCACCCCAAACCTCAACTTAAAAGGAACTAGTATCGTTTTCAGTAGAAATCAAAGTATCCTTAATAAACTGTCTGCTGAGAAGTATTTATTAATTAGAAATAGGGGAATGGACCAAAGGTTGATGACTTAGAAAAAAGCTTTTCTAGTAGAGTAAAGGAAGTGGGAACAGATAAGAGGGGGAAAAAAATACAGGGGTGGATATGGCACCTACATGGGATGCCGGCACTGCAGGCAGAAGCTCAGCCCACTATGCCACAGCCCAGTCTTGTTCTTTTTAAAAAAATTTGGGAGGGCGGGGGACTGCAGCATTACTGTACAGCAAGCCTCCTCCTGTGGAGCTGGCTTCCCACATGGGCACTGGTTTGAGTCCTGGCTGCTCCTCTTCTGCTCCAGCTCTCTGCTATGGCCAGGGAAAGTAGTATAAGATGGTCCAAGTCCTTGGCCCCTGAAACTCCATGGAAGACCCACAGGAGACTCCTGGCTTTGGATCAACGCAGCTCCAGCTATTGCAGCCATTTGGGGAGTGAACCAGTGATGGGACACCTTTCTATCTCTCCTTCTCCCTGTCTGTAACTCTACCTCTAATAAATAAAATCTTATAAAAAATTTTAAGGTGAACGATTTTTATATATTTTATCAACACAGATTTCAAAGCATAGTGACATTTCCCACCCTACCCTCCCTACTTTCCTCCTTCATCCTCTCTTAATCTCTCTCTTAATTTTTACGGTGATATACTTTCAATTTATTCTATACTTATGATTAACCCCACACTAAGTAAAGAGTTCAACAAATAGTATGAAGAAAACAACACTGCTCCTCAACAGTAGAGATAAGGGCTCTAAAGAGTCTTTGAATTTCAAAACATCCATTTCACTTATATACCTTGTATTTTTGGTATTCTGTTAGTTACCACAGATTAGGAAAAACATATGGTATTTGTCTTTTTGGACTGGCTTATCTCACAAAGTATAATGTTTTCCAGTCCATTCATTTTGTTGCAAAAGACAGGATTTCATTCTTTTTTACAGCTGGGTAGTCTTGTTCCTGACCAAGGCAAATTCCATCTGCTATTTTCTCTCCTAGGATCCAATCTATTTTTTTTTCTGTCCTGAATCATTAGCCTTGCTCTATCAAATGAACATAAATACATATATATTTATATATATACACTCATATTTATATACATTTATAAAATAATTGTTTATAAAAATCTACTCATAGTAGTAAGCAAAAATTTCACTTTGTAAGCTATTTGTACTCCTTTTCCTTAACAATATAAAAAATTCCCTAACTCTTGCTTCTTATTTGCCTTAAGCAGCTCTTCTATATTTAGCCATACCTTAACCACCAAACTTGTTGCAAGCCTTCACTTGCAGTTTTATTTCCCCATTCTCCATAGGCCTTTCAAAGCTAATGCCAGGAGCTGGCTTCCTCTCTGGGACCACATTTAAATGGTGAATACAAGCAAGTGGTGAATACAAATGGTAATTTTTCCTTGCTTGTTTCATTATTATTCAATACTCATCTTCCTTAGGTCCCCTTTGCAAGCCTTTCCATTGTCCCTCTTCCTATGCTCTGATCATAACTTCTAAGTGCCCTTTAGTCAACTGTCTCATCGCCTTCAATCCCCTTTCCTTGCTCTATGTCCACTTTACCTTTGCTCTTGGGTCCATGGGACAACTGAATTTCATTGGATTCTGATGACATTCTTTCATTTTCTTTTAGGTTTTGGATGTGTTGAAGGAAATTTCAATGAAGATGAATTTTGATTAGCTAGTTTTCAATGTCATTTAAAATTATTTTACCCTATTGGTCATCACCAAGATGAAAACCTGTGTCCCTAGTGTTATCACTTCACACATTAAAGCTAAGTCACCATGAAATGTCCACCTTCCCCTTAATATGCAATCATCCTAAGTAAGCCTACTGTATAGAAGTCAGAAAGTTGAGTCACCCATTATTTTCTTCCTTCTTTGCCCTGCATATATAAGCAATCACAATACCTGCTGATTCTACCTTATATACTTAGAGTTCTTCCTTATAAGTCCCAGTTGCCCTCCTGGCCATCCAATCTCACTGACACTTTTGTGACAACATGTTCTTTTCTCCATTCTATTCTCCATGTAACATCTAGATTGTCCTCTTGAAATGATTCATTAGTCCTTTGAGCAAAATCTTCAATATTATGCAATGACTATAGATTGATCTCCAATCTCCTTACCTGCTTCCCCCTACTCATCTATCCAGTCATACGCACCTCTTTCACTTCATTCAAAATACTTTGTTCCTTGATATCTGAGAACCACTGAACATGATAATGTCTCTAACCCAGAATTCTCTAATTTTTCTTGGCTAGCTCATACAAATCCTTCCCATTTCAACTATATATCACAATTCCAAAAACATAGGACACACAATAAATGTTTGCTGATTAATTCCCTGACCTATTATCCAATTTAAACTTTCAACAATGCTTATTCTATTATTGAAATAGTCTTTACATTTTTTCTTTGCTACAACTGTGTTTCAACTGTAGTGTCCACCATGGCAGATTCTATCTGCCTGAATTTGGAATGTTACTATCTTTAATGTTCTCATTTTTACCCTTTAGTTATCATTTAATTGTACCCTCCAATATTAATACAATGTTGAATACTATAGTTAATTAGGTAGATAAGTAATCTTCTGATTAATACACTGACTAGTAACAATAAACTTCATTTATGGAAATAGTATCCTTACTTGCCATAGGATCATATTTTTATCTATGTTATCTCAAGGATTAAACATCATAGTTTTTCATAATACACAGTACAACCATGGAAAATTCATTTTCTTGAGAACTACACCAAAGTTCACAAGTTTTTGCTAAAATAGGTTATAAGTTACAACACTAGAGTCATGTTTTCTTGCCTTTTGGACACCATTAAATCACATTGTAGTAACATCAAAGTATATTGAATTTTATATAGTTTACTTTACAGGAAAAATTGTGAGCATAACTTCTTTTCAATAGATACAAAATCTAGTGGTAAACTACCCAAAAGGATGGATAATTTATATTGTTTCTTTCAGCAAAAGAAGCACTAAAGACGTGACTTATGAGAACTAGAATACATTGACAAATTAAAAGAAGTGAAACACTGGAAACCAACAAAACAGCACTAAATACCATAAAAAAGTAGAAATATGACAACTGAATGTGTATGCAATTAAAAAATCTATATATGTAGGGAATAGTTACTTCAATAGAAGATCCTTAATAAGAAAGTATGTGATTTGTAAAATATATGGCAACAACTTACCTAAAGTTATATGAGTAAGCATTTTCAAGTAGGTTAACAGGTCTTGTCCAGATATAGATACATGATTGATCTAAAAGCATTAGGATTATTGACTATGAATTTACTTAAATAGACCCCTTTGGATAGCCATTGATGGTTTTCTCTTCTCTCATTTTGGTAAAACTAATTTGGTCATTCCCAAATTGGTATACCTCACTCCAAACTAGCTATTCTATATAAGATAAAATAAGTTACTAGTCTTGTTTCTATATCCTTTGTAAAGCTGATTAAGGACAACTGAATTAATAGTCACATTGTAATAATACGACCATAAAGAATGGCAAACTCATTATTTTAAAATCAATTTCATTTTTATATTTTATGGCAATAAAAGAGATAACATTGTCAGCCATACATAACTATCCTCATAAAAGCTGTAAGAATCCAATAATTAGCAATTCTACATTTGCTAGCTAATGGTATGGTTAAAACAAACATTTATCAAAATAAAAATGAGGTCCATATGCATATCTATTCTTTATCATAGTATCATTAGAAACTATAGAAACTCAAATGAACTCTTGAGGGTAAGGCTCTTAAAATAAAGAGTAACATTTTAAGTGCATAGCTATTACAAACTCATTTGATATTCATTTTAATTGCAATGACTATAATGAATATACTTTGTATTCAAACAGATGTCACAAGACTACTACAGAAGTTCCAATATAATTCAGTCTTAGTTAAGAACGAGTAAATGGATATTTAAAATTGAATGCTACCACGAAGGAGAAAAAAACCAATTACAGCAAGCATTAGCTCCTTAAAACAGCAAATTAAAGATTTGTATTAAACTGTGTTCTTTCTTGTTTTGACAGAATATATACAGAATACAATATTGTAGAGAATTTGCTATGTCGACCATTGACCACTCCTTTTCCTTGCATCAGCTGTTCTACATATTAGACTGGAAAACAGAAATTGGGAGTGTGAAAAATGACTCAGAAGTGTAGCCTGAAATTCACTTAAAATATTTAGGGATTGGTTCAAGAGGAATTAAAAGGATCATGCCAATTCTCTTTAGCTGGAAGAATAGGGAATTATATATACCACTGTGTTTTAATGGACCACACAGATCCTAATATTCCTTTTTATCTCCCCTAGGAAGGCCTAACACCTTAAATTAAATTGTGAGAAATATTCACGCCATAAATTTAAAATATTGTTTCTAAATGTGTGGATCACAGAACGTGGCCTGCAAGTGTGTGTTAAAAACAAACCACAGTCCAGCATTTTGGCACAGTGGTTTAGGGTAACACCTGTGATGCTGGCATCCCATATCAGAGCTTTGTTCCAAGTCCCAGCTACTCCACTTCTACCCCAGATCACTGCTAATGAACCTGGGAAAGCAGCAGAAGATGGACCTTGTGTTTGGGATACTAGGGTAGAGTTCTGGACTCCTGGCTTCAGCCTGGCCCAGCGCCTGCTATTGCAACCATCTGGGGAGTAAACCAGCAATTCAAAGACCTCTTTCCCTCTCTGCTTTTCCCCTGCCTGTCATTCTGCCTTTCAAGGGCATAACATTACAACACAACAACAACAACAACAAAGAAACTCTACAAAGGAACCAACTCTCATCAAAGCCTGGGATGTGGGCAAGGGAATAAGCATTTTGAGAAGCAACCAGAAAACGCTGATGTGCACACCTGCATGAAAACGACCACCTCAAGGCTGGATGAATATATAGTATTCATTTACTCAAATCAGCAAACATGTATTAAGTACTGTTCCTATGTGAAATAACTGTTACATTTAGGGTATCCAAAAGGACAAGATGTGTATGATAACCTTATTTTCAAAGTACAATGATAAGTACAATAATAATCTACAAATGTCTGGAAGCACAAAGAAACTAGTATGTTTTTACTGCACAGATTAAAAATTCACTCAATTTCAGTTTAGTAGCCCTTCCCCTGAAACCAACATTGGGAAGTTGAAGTGTCTTTATCTCAAATTAGAAAATGTAACTAACTTATTGTTGGAAAACAAACTTTTATATGTTTTGTGATGGAAAATAATAAGTATGTGAGACTTCTTGGTGACTGAGAGAGATAAGGATGGAAAAGTAAGGAGGTAAGTTTTTAGATCAGAATCCCTAAAGATAAACTCTCTGTCCTCCCCCTTAATTGCTCTGATGCCTAAAATGTAAGTGGATCTTATTACGTTCTTAAACCAGCAGAGTAAAATTCAACGAGTGGAAGTTTACTTTGGAGTTTAATAGTAGAAACAAGAAAATAAAGCTGAAGATTTTCCTGGTCAGCAATTCTCTCTCCCACAATTCCCACCCTAGGGCACAAGACTAATTAACTGAAATCTGTGAATAGAGCTTCAAGAGGGGGAATTCACTTTACCAGAGTGAACACAAGATGATAAGATTCATGAATGGCTCCTACTGCTCTTCATTTTCTATTGTCCCTGGCTGACTTTCCCTAGCACTTGAAATAAGATCCAGTTTTTTAAAAGACTATGAAAATTGAAAGTGAATAGAAAATAAAATAGGCTGTAGGGACTTTCAAGGTTTCCATTGCTCATAGCAGTGGTTTTCAAAGAGTATCACTAGACCAGAAAAACGAATATCACCTGAGAATTCACTGTATTAATCTGCTCAGGCCTCCATAATAAAATGTCATCAATGAGTTGTTTAAATGGCAGAAATTAGTTTTCTCATGGCTTTGTATGCTTGAAAATTCAAGACCATGGTGATGGTTGATGCACTTCAACATGAACACCCTCCTTTGCTAAACTACTTCTTACGATGCCCAAAGATCATTCCTATTATTTCTTGTCTGGCAGACCATTGCTTACCATCTTGGTATTCTCTGCCTCAAAAATGAAGCATTACCTCAACAGCCCAGCCATCATCATCTCCTCTCTCTCCAAACAACAACAATGCTCATGTCTGAATCGGTCATTTGTATGTTTCATAGACTTTCCTTTCTGGGAGTCCATAGGATTCACTATAATTCCAGCACAGGTCTTTACCTACAAAAGCACTTAAATCTTCATAAAATATACTGTTTCCTTATAATTCTTCTGTCCTTATAACTGGCTCTGATTCAATACTGATTTAGGGCATTAAAAATCCCCTTGGTTTCTGATATGGCACAATGGCACTTTCAAAATTGGTTAATTTTTCAAAAAATAGATACACTTTTTATTATGTCTCTAATATATCAAGCCTTATAAGTGCTTAACATATTGCCTCATTAAATTCTCATATTTACCCTGAAATAGGCATATGATCTCTGGCAGAAGAAACTGGAAACTGAAGCCTAATATCAAGATATCTATTGTACAACCCAGTGACCATAGTTAATAACATTGCATTATATTCTTGATAATTGCTAGGAGAGATTTTAATGTGATCCCACTATGGAAAATAAGTATCTTGATTTAGCCATAATGTACACATATTTCAATACTTGTATGCTATGTAACTACACACACATATATATACAGGCACAATTTTGTTTGTCAAGTAAGATAAATCAGGAAAAAAGAATTCAGTTAACTACCCCAAAGCCACAAACATGGGAAATGACAGACTGGAAATTATAAACACTTGTTTCTTGGATGCAAACCACATGCTGGATGATAGACCCAGGGGTGTAGTTTTCAGTCAACATCTTGAATGTACTATTAAGAATAACCAGCCATATAGGTGTTTCTTGGAAGAAAAAAAAAAAAGCTATACCAGTGAATTCTTTAGAACCTATCCATTCTCTACACTTCTAATATGATATTGTATGGGCATTGTGTACACACATGCATGCATATTCTGAAGCACTGCAAAAACTAGGCCATCATGAACAAAAATTCCAGGACTGGATTCAAGGCTGTGCTCTTTTTGGCAAATAGATGCTGTTAAATGACTGTGGGCAACAAACAGCTCTAAATTCTGTTGCTATTCCATATGCTACTTACCTATAGACAGCATATATTACATTGAAGACAACTGAAGAACTCAAAGGGAAATACTTGAAAGTTTACAAGGAGCTGTAATAAATGTGCCCAAAGCAACTAGTGATCATTAAGCACACACATATATGCATATAAGTTCTTCCAAAACCCTATACACTTAAAATAAGTGATGTTTTAAAATAAAACATACATTCTTAGCTTCATTTCACAGAAAACAGCCCAGTGATTATATTTTAGTTATTTACAGCTGCCTGCACATTGAAGACTGGACTACAAGCTAATAAACCACACCTGTTGGATTGTTTAGGCAATTCCAAGCACCAGCTGAGAAAGTAATTAAAAGTAACATTCCATTCTCAGCCTACCTGGGGTGTTCAACAATCTCGACATCTTGCAGAAGTAGGAGACATACTGCTCACAGTACTCGGCACTGCTGGTGATGGCGCTGATCTGATCCATGGAGGCACTGTAGATGAGTTGTGTCACTGAGTACTTTTCTGGGTTGTAGCCTACCACAGTTGTCTGCATCTGCAAGTCATGAGACACGATGGTCCACACTTTGTCCTCTGTGGGCAGAACACAAGACCATGACAATGGATCATTAGTATGCAAATTAATCTGCAAATGTCAGGAAATAATCTAGCTACACTTTAACTGGCATTTTCACTGAATTCCTTCTGTACAACAGTGCTAAGGGTCATAATTCTTTTTTAAAAATGCTTTTAATACATTGAAAAGCAACATAGTACAAATGTTAATCATTAAAAAGGATCCACATTTCTTCAAGGAATGAATTTTTATAAACAATTCTGCAATGAAACGACAACTATATTTTGATCCATGAGACCTTGCCAAACAATATTTTAAAAATTTCAAATCAGAAAGCATTTAAATTCTTTCCGATGTTCAAGAAAAAGCAAACCCTACAATCTCCATAACAAAATGTGTCCTTGTATGCTCATCCTGGATACTCTGAAAATGT